>NW_022631007.1:11278922-11693082 GCF_010015895.1 Lontra canadensis | reverse complement strand
TCTTTCTTTCTTTCTTTCTTTCTTTCTTTCTTTCTTTCTTTCTTTCTCTTTTTCTTTCTTTCTTTCTCTTTCTTTCTTTCTTTCTTTCTCTTTCTTTCTCTTTCTTCCTTTTTTTTTTAAATTGTATTTATTTATTTGACAGACAGAGATCACAAGCAGGCAAAGAGGCTGACAGAGAGAGAGGAGGAAGCAGGCTCCCTGCTGAGCAGAAAGCCAATGTGGTGGGGTTCGATCCCATGACCCCGGGATCATGACCTGAGCCGAAGGCAGAGGCTTTAAACTAGTGAGCCACCCAGGCATCTCCCTTTTTTTTTTTTTTTTTTTTTTTTAAGATTTATTTGGGAGAGAGAGGGAGCAGGCACATGCAGGGGGGAAGGGGAGGGAGAGAGAAACACAAACACACTCTCCTCTGAGCACAGAGGTGCATCTTGGGGCTCGATCTTGCGACCCTGAGATCAGATTTGAGCTGAAGCCAAGAGTCAGTCGGTCAACGAGCTAAAGCCTCCAGGTGCCCCCCTCCTTGCACTTCTCATCCCATGTCTCCCTTCTCCTGCCAGACTTGCCTGTGCAGTTCTGGGGCCTGGAGTGGAGGCCTGTCCATCTGTCTCTCCTTGTGGCCCAAGCAGGGGGCCATCAAGAAAAGTCCTGTGGCAGGGGCCACCTGAGTGGCTCAGTGGGTTAAGCCTCTGCCTTCTGCTCAGGTCATGATCTTAATGTCCTGGAATCGAGCCCTGCATCGGGCTCTCTGCTCAGCAGGGAGTCTGCTTCCCCCCCACCCCCGCCTACTTCTCTGCTTTCTTGTGATTTCTCTGTCAAATAAATAAATAAAATCTTAAAAAAAAAAAAAAGTCCCAGGGACTGTGTACTCCTCACAGAAGTTAGCTGTATCATAGCCTGGGGGATAAGATGGACCACGAAGGAGCACTCAGCAGAGAGCAACAGGCATGGCCAGGGTCACGGGCTCAATGAGAGAGATCTTAGAGGCCACCGAAAAGCATTGGCAGAGGAGGGAGGAGCCCCTTGCCTCTCTTTGTACCTATGGTCCATGTGTGTCCGTGGTCCCTGTTGCAGGCCCAGAGAGACTTAGGCTCTGCCCTTGCCAGGAGCAGATAGGCACTGATTGGAGAACAGTCCCCGGAAGGGGGGCCTTTGGAGGGAACCAGAGACAGCACAGACCTTGGGGGCATCCACGGGGCCATGGAGGGGAAAAGTTTGCCGAGATAAGTTCTGGGGCTCAGAACGTAGTGCATCTAAGGCCTGAGTTCAAGCGCACAGTGGGATACACCTGGTAACTCCAGGGGTTACATTGTGCCAAGTCACTTGGGAATTTCCTCATGCTGGGAACTTTGACCTGTGTGAAGTTAAGCACCAGCTCTGTGTTTGGGGTCCGAGAGGGTTTGCAAAGCCCAAAGGAAGGCCCCGGAAGGCAACTGTTAATAGCAGGAGCCCATTGCACCAGCCTTGGAAACTGAGGTTTGGGAGGGGGCATGGGCCTCTGACGCTCATAGGCCCTTCACAGCAGCCCTCACCAAACTGACCGCAAGAGGGCTCAGTGAGGGTCCTGGAGGCAAAAACCAGAAGCTGGGCAGCTACTCATTGCTTAAAGGAGACAATTTCATACAGTGAAAATCTCCTGAGCACCCACCATATGTAAATCATGCTGGAGGACTAGCTGAGTCCATCAGACCCAACCAGTGAGGGGCTTCCTGTCTAGAAGTGTGTGTGGGGGGGTGATACATAAACTGAATTCTGTTCCTGGACACTGTCCCAGGGAAAGAATGGGGGTTCCCCTGAGCAGAGTCAGACCCCCTTGGAGAGGAGCAGGAAGTGTTGGCGGGGGTGGGGGTGGATCTGGGCAGGACAGAAGCCTGCGTGTAATGCCCATTGACAGCTTGCAGGATTGGGGCTGGGCTGTGCCTCGGGCGGGGCGGGGGGGGGTGCAGCTGGAGGGACACATGAAGAGGAGGTGTTTGTGGGGGGCGGAGTGGGAAGCCTAGGCAGGGGCGGGTGGGGAGTCACTGGCAGAACACAGTGGAGGAAGGCACATCATGTGACTTTCTGTACTTTGGCCTGAGGGATCGGCCCTCTCCTTGGTGCCTGCCCTCCCTGCTGGCTCCCTCCCTGCAATGACCCTCACAACAGCCACACTCCAAATCCCTCTTCTGTGACAGTCATTGTCTGCCAGCCCCTCTCCAGTCTGCCTCCCCCAGCTCTGGCTTCTCCTACTGGACGGTTTCTTCACAGAGGATGGTAACAAAAAGGTGTTCAACGGATGCAGAATTAACCACATTACAGACCCCCAGGTTGCCAAAGACCAAAAAGCATGTTGGGGCCTGGGCTCACTCTCCACCACTTATAATGGTCCTTTGGTACTTAACCTCTCCCAAGCCTTGATGTCCTCATCTGTGAAATGGGAAAAAGAATAGTACCGATATCCCAGGGCTGTGAGACAGACGCAGTTCTGGAGGGGGAGGGGAAACTTCTGAAAAAAGGCAGATCTTGAACATAAAACTAACTGAAAAAAATAATAAAAATTAAAAGCGGAGTGTTTGAAAGCCAGTCGGCCAAATGTCAGACAGAGTGGCTTATTCCTAGAAAGCAAGTATTTATAATTAAGGTCTGGGTGGGGAAGGTCTCCTTCTGGGCCATTCCACCTACCTGTGTGGGAGGAACATCTAGGCACTGACCCTCCACAGGGGAACTTGGGTCATATATATTCAGGGAGTGCAGAAATGGGGACCGTCCACCAGTAGGGCAGGAAACACCACCATACCCCTCCCGCATTTAGTTCCTAGGGGCTCAGCCTGCCCCAGGCTAGGGGTGCAGGAATGGGCTGGCAGAGTGGGCAGAGGCCCAGCCTGGCCACTCTGCCTGGTGGGAGCCGCCACAGGGCCAGGCTGTTGCTGGAGCCGTGGCTCAAGGTCATTCTCCTTTGGGTCATGCGGGAATGACACCTCCAAGGCTGACAGGGGCTTTAGTCATGGATGTACAAGGTGAGGGAACGAAAGCTTACTCCGGGAACTGCATTCAGTAGCTCTGATTTTTCTATCCTAAGAACCAGGAGGACTGTCTTATTTCAACAGCAGCTTGGTTTGAAAATCTATGAAGGTGAAAATCTCCTCAAGGAGACATTTTGCTTCACGTTCTGTCTTGCGCTTCCATTTCTGTTACTTCTTCACTATTTGGCTCAATGCTTTCCAGAACTGAGCGATGAACAATTTATGAACATTAAAGAACACAACACAATTCATGAAACTGTTTGAGTAAAACAACTTTAAGTAAAATAAATTATTAAAATGGGACTTGCCCCCTCTAAAATCGTTTATATAAAAAAAAAAAAAAAAAAAAAGCACCACCAAACCATAGAAACTCATAGAGAGAAGGTTCAAAAAGATGATCTTGCAGGAAGGTTTTGAATATGTCACCTGACTCAGTTATGTGCAAATTCAAACTCATCATTCCAAGTACTTCATGTACTCTCTCCCCAACCCCCATCTCCAGAATCTTCTTTATTGTTGTGAAAGGCAGCTTTCTCCTTCTCTTCATCAGGGCTAGCCTCTTTCATCTGCTTCAATACCCCTCTCACCTTCATTGACCCTGAAATCTGTGACTGTGCTCATGAACTGGGATTCTGTAGTCAGTGCTCAGCGGGGGTCTGAATTTCAGCCCTCGTGCAGAGTTGCATTGCACGGGGAGGCCCACAGCCTCACCTGTGGTTCTGTCCCCCCACAACTCCCTTGCCCCAGCTGCCTTGGCTCAGATGGGGAGCCAGGACAGCCCTTAGGGGCTCCACTGAGACAACCAGTGGGGCCTGTCCCCACTCAGACTGCCACTTGAGTCTCTAAGTAAAAGGCCTTAGGCAGCATTGGAACTCACTGGGAATATGAGGCCACCTGTCAGCAGGAATTTTATCTTACTTACTGGAATGATGGACTGTTTACTATCCCCGTTGCTGAATGTACAAAAAGCCTTTTAAACCAACTGTAGATCCATTTCTGCTAAGAAGAAAGATTTTAGCAGGGGGGGAGTTGTTTGGGTTTTTATTCTTATCCAAGTTATACACGAATATAATTTAAATTATCAAAATGCTCTGTAAGGTTGGGTTAAAAAAACAACAACAAACAGCAGTTCCCTGTCTCCCTCCTTGCATTTTCCCATCTCTGAGGCAACTACTTTCCTCTTTTGGCTTTCTGTTGGTATTTACCACTGTTTCTAAATCATTTCTTCATTTTCCCATCATAAGCTCTATCTATTGACACATTCTACTTATCTTCTGTTCTTGGTTATCTAGAATCAGCCCCAAACAACCTCACACATTTATTGGATCACAGATCTGCAATCTGGGCAGGGCTTGGAGGGGACAGTGTGTGATCAACGGGGCTTCGGCTGGTTGGGACCTGGGGGACCTGCTTCCAAGATGGCTCCATCACAGGGCTGAGGAGCTGGCTTCTTTCCATCAGGGCTTCTCTACGGAGTCGCTTGAGCTTCCTCACAACATGGCAGCTGGATTCCAAGAGCTAGGGAGTAGAAGCTGCCAGTTCTTTAAGGCCTGAGCCTCGAAACTGGCCCAGGGCCACTTCCGCCACATTTCTGCTTCTTAGCGGCCACCGAGCCCGTCCAGATTTAAGGGGGAGGCACAGAGACTCCGTTTGTACTTATTGTATTTATTGGTTTATTTAGTGGTTTCATTGAGGTATAATGGACAAATCGTAATTGTATATATCCAAGACGTACAACTTGATGATTTGATATATGGATACACTGTGCAGTGATCCCACTGTCAAGCTCGTTAACATTATCTGTCACCTCAGAGCGATCACATTCTTTCCGTGGTGAGTGCACTGAAGATGGACCTGCTCTGCGGCTCCACAACACCGTGTTGTTAACTACACCACCGTGTTGTGTAGTAGGAGATCCCCGGACTAGTTTATCTTACAACTGAAACTTCATCCCCAACATCTCCCCATTCTTCTTCCCTGCCTTGGCCCTGGAAAGCAGCCTTCTCCCCTGCTTTTATGTGTTTGATTCTTGTAGACTCCACACGTAAGCGAGGACATGCGGTGTTTGTCTCAAGCCGGGCCCGTTTCATTCAGCAGAACGGCCTCCAGGTGCATCCATGTTGCCACAACTGGCAGGATGTCCCTTCTCACAGCTGGACCATATTCCGTTGTGTGTATGTAACACATTTTCTTTACCAGAGGCTGTTGCCCTGTCTCGGCTGCTGTGAGTTCTGCTTCCCAACCCGTGTGGTCCTAACCCACCGCACGACTCTGCCTCATGCTCTCAACTCCCAGTAGTGGCATCTGAAGCTCTCTTGTCTCCAGAAGGAGTCTGAACTCTGGCCTCTGCTGTCCCCACCCCTCATCTGCCCCATCCATCCCCCATGCTGTCCCCAGGGCGTTCCTCTTTGCCTCCTCTGGTGGGAGCCATTCTTGCCTGTGCCTCCAGCACCTGTCCGTGCCAGCTCTGTCCCATCTTGGATTTGCTCCCTCTCTCAGGCCCTCATCTCCCCTGGATTGTCATAGCCCCTCTAGCCTGGGCTCCTGTCCTGTGGCATCACCGCTCTGCACTCGTGGCAGCTACAGCAGGCGTCTGCTGCTATGTCTCCGTGGGGGCCTACCCTCTTCCTGGGACCTGGTCCCCAGGTTCTTGCCCATCCTTCCCAACTGCCAGGGACCACAGGAGCTCCCACTTGGTACCATGACAGCTCTCTGATGGGCCAGGGCTGGGCAACCGCCCCATTCTTTCCTGGGGTCTTAGAGCTGGGAGGGTGGGCTGCAAGATACATAAGGTGGACACTTCCAGAAGGTCACCAGGGGGGAAGTGATCTATACCAGGAGAAAATGAAGCAGAAACAGAGAAGGGGCATAGGGCCACCCCAAGTGACCTGGAGGTGTGGTGCCTCCCTGTCTCCCCAACATGGGCTTTCCTGCCCTCCTATGGTAGTTCTGTCCAGCCTTCCTGTCGGTTCCCTTCTTCCCAGAGCCGCTTTGCACTGGGTTTCTTTCCTACATAATCAAAAGACAGGAGTCCTCCTGAAGCCTCAGGACCCCTCTCTCTCTGGCTCCTCCTTCCCAGGCTCCTTGTATCCCACCCTTCTCATCTTCCTGATCTTAGATTTTCAGTCCTGAGCCTTCCCAGGCTGACCCTTTCCAGGGGTCAGGCGGGAGGACACCCCGCCTGAGCACCGCTCTCCCCTGAACCTCCAGGCCCGCCTGGCTTTCCCCAACCACCCCTGGTGCTGCACCCCACACCCTCCACTCCCCGCCCCTGCCTCTGTGCAGGGGTCTATTCTCAGCATGGAGTCTGGGGATGCTGGCTTGAGCCCCTCATCTGTTCCCGGGTCTACCCCCGGGGGGCAAGGAAAGCCCTCTCCGCCCCAGTTCGGGGGCTTTCCTTGATCACTCTGCACCTGCGCTTGGCCTGCCACCCCTCCACCCCCTGCCCAGACAGCACTGGGCCTCAGGGCCCTGGCCTGCAAACAGCCACAAGGCTGCTCCCTAAGGCTGTGTCCCCACAGGACACCCCCTCCTGCTTCACCTTCACGCCATCACCACCGCCTCTTGCACTAGTGACCCACCTCCACCTGCGGACAGCAGCCCCACGAACAGAGCGTTGCAGCCACTCCCTGCTCCCTGCTAAGTAAAGGAGGGAGGGAACAGAGGCCTTCCTGGCACAGCCTTGGTTAGAAACCTTCAGTGGCTCTGCCTGGCCCTCAGACAGAGTGCAAACTCTCTGGCCCTCTCAGAGGGGCCGTGGGATCTACCTTTCCAGCATCTTCTTGTGTGTCCTCTTAGCACTCTGACCTTGACCTTCACAGTTCCTGGTTAGGCAAGTAGCTTCGAGCCTCAGTTCCTTCACCCCAGTGGGGCCCAAGCACGGTCTTCTGGCTGCTGCACCTTCAGGGCTAGGAATACACTCTCCAGCCTCAGGACTTTGCTAGAGCCTGTCCCCCTGTGACGCTATTTGCATCTCGGCTCCCTCCACCATGGCGACCTGACGTGGCCCCTTGAGGAAGACAGAGCTTTCCTGGCTCCTGTCTGGGCACAGTTTCCACTTCTGTCAAATGAAGCAGGGGTGGGCTGGGTGGCCATGGCCCCCGTGGCCCTAGCGTGGCTCAGGGTGACACCCACCTCTGCCCAAGCAAGTCCTGGCGGCCAAGTTGTGCCATGCTGACCAAGTTGGCTGGGCCTCACCAGGGCTCAGGGGGGCGCCTGGGCCGTAAGGACCGGGGTCCATACTGAGTCCATGTTGCTCAAGAGGGAGCCCAGGGGCTCTGACCCACAGCCTCCCTGATGGGTGTCATTCCACAGGGGCTCTGCTCCGCTCTCTACCTCCAGGCTCTGCGGGAGGCCGGCAGGAGACAGCCTCAGTGCAGAACACCAGTGTCCTTCCTCAGAGGGTGAGGCAGTATGAGGGGATGGGGACAAGGTTGAGGTGTCTTGCCCTTGGGCTCTGTTGGGTTGCCTAGGACAGGAAACACTCAGAAATCTTCTCATCCAAACACGAAACCATCAGACCCTCTCACCTATCTTCCCTTCAGGTCCCTGGTTGTGTGAGAAGGTTCTGGGGACAGGAACAGAGAGGGGTGGTGGCCTCAGGGATATCCTGGGGGTGGTGAGATGGACACCTGGAAGGCTGGCTAAGGTGTTGGAAGAGAAAGGAATGGAAGGCAGGATGGTGGCGTGTCCTCCATTCCCTTCTGACACCTGGCCCAGGGCTTCCCGTGCGGGACAGAAGCAGCCATGCCATCTGTCCTCCAGAGCCCACAAGGTCCTCCTAAGAGGTACTGTACTGAATTTTTCTTTGAAGAGCATTCATTGCAACCTGATCAAATGGGCTTGTTAATACTGACCCCCAAGGAAAAGGCATGGAGGAACAAGGGCCAAGGTCTGGTTTCCACCCGGGTTTCCGGCAGTCCTTTGGGAGGCCAGCCTGTGGTTCCCTAGCTGGGTGGGGAAGGAGTGCAGGCCAGGGTCAGGCCAGCTGGGGAGAGAGCACAGCTCAGGGGCCCTTCATCTCTGTCCCCAGGTCCCCAGGGGTGATGCAACTGGGGGGTGCTCAGGACGATGCCAGGCAGGTGACAAGGCCAAGTTAGGGCCACCAGGCACCCCTCTGCCCCTCCTTGGCTGGGAAGGCCAGGATGAGGGCCTTCCTCGTCTCTGGCAGGCCCAGGTCCCCTCTGTCCCCCTGCTCCTCAGTGCCACCAGGGTATAGGATTGGCACTGGAGGGTGAGCCACCAGCTTGAACCCAGGCCTGTGGACTGGGCTACTCAGAGCTCTGGCCTGGGACCTGAGGGAGGGAGTGTCGCAGGACCCCTGCCGCCCCTCCTGAGGCCAGCAGGCAGAGGAGCTGGTGGGGGCAGGGCAGACAGTCACTTTCGGCTGGGTGATGGGTGAGCTTTGCTGTCTTGCATACTAATTACATTTCTAATCATCTAGAACGAGGCACGGGCATCGGTCTGACATGTGGCCAGCTCTGTGAATCATCCTGGAACTGACAGGAAGGTTCTGGAGGGTGGTGACCCCAGCTCAGCTGCGAGGGGTGCAGCCTGAGCCAGGTCCCTTGTCCTGGGCCCAAGGGGCACCCTGCTGCCCAGGCCTCCCCACAGTGCCCCACACACCAGACAGCAATTCACACTTGATTTTATTCCATGACACTGATTTGCTGAAAGTCCCCGGTTTCCTGGGCAGGGGAAGGCAGTGGGTGGCCTGGCAGAAGGGGGGGCCGGCCTTCCCAGGAGGACCGGGTCCCGTTCTGCTCAGGGGAAGCATGAGCCAGGCCTCAGCCTTCCATCCAGTCCCACCCTCTCCCCTCCAGTTTGTTTAAAAACGGAGCTGCAAAAATAAAATAGAATGAGGAAATAAAAACAAAGCCCTGAGTTGTTAAAAACCAAATTAAAAATCCCCTTTGGTGTTGAAAGGTCCTATTCCTAAAAGTCGGCAGGTGGGGCAGGGGTGTGGGTGGGTGTGGGCTGCGCAGGAGGCCTCAGGCCTGCAGGCCACCAGCGACACCGGCATCTGGCTGCTCCCCATCCTGCCGGCTCAGGAGGCCCTCGGTGCCTGGCCGCTTGAGGATGGCGCTGTACTTGAGGGCAGTGGTCTCAGCCTGCAGTACCACCTCGACCAGGCTGAAGATGGTGACGACCTGTGGCACAGGAGAGCCCAGCTTGGTGACACAAGTGCGTCATGGGGGGCCGGACCCGGGGTGGGGAGGGTGGGGTGGGTGGGTGGGAGGGGCAAGAGCTTGTGGCTGGGGTCCAGCCCTGCCACTGTCCTCTTAGCTGGGCCCCAGGTCCACTCGCCCTCCCCTCTGGGCCTCTGTCTGCCTGTCTGCAAGCAAGTACTGAGGTCATGGCCCTGGAGAGAAGTCAGGGAGCCAGACATGGCTGGGTGTGTCTTCTGGTTACAGTGAGTGTCTGGGCTTTGGGAACAAGGAACTGGGGTCTGGGGCCTGCCTTCAGAGCGTGCAGTGGGTGAAAACCACTGTATGCAACTTCTTGGGTAGGAGATCCACAGTTTTCATTAGATTCCCAAAAGGATCCCCAAAGTTAAAACTCTGCTTTAGAGGGGTAGGCAGAGCCCCTTGTCTGTCCCCATGCTGGGGGCGGGGTGCGGGGAGTGGGGGAGGTGGCCCAGGGCAGGGAAGGCAGTACGGGAAAGCTCTGGCCCCAAGGAGGGGATATGGGTGAGCTCGCTGGTGTCTACACATAGAGCCTGAAATCCCACAGGGGAACCTAAGTGCTGGGGTGTGGGGAGGGGTGGGAGGAGGGCTCAGGAAGAGCTAGAGGGCAGATGGTCACACCGTGGTTTTTTGAAAAGGCTGCCCCACTCCCGGGTTCTGACCTGCTGTACCAACTCCTGGTCCGTGTCCTCAGGCTCCCAGACAAGTATGAGCTCCGGCTTCTTGCCCACCTTTTGGAAGTGGTAGGACCGCAGGGGCAGTGCCTGGGGGTCCACATACCTGAGTCTCAGGTTCTAAGCTCTGGGAGCCACCTCCTAACCTTTGACCCTGGAACCCTCCCCCTCCACCCCCGCTGGTTGGAGGCAGCCCCCTGCCTTTCCCTGCCTCCCACTAGCCTAGAACTGCCCCAAGTGCTGAATGGCAGGGGCTCAGGCACCTAAGGCTAGAGGGGTGCTGACCCCTGCGGGCACCGGGTCTGTTAGCATAGGCTGAGGGCTGGCCTGTCTGCAGCCCTAGCCCTGTCTGATGACCGACACCTGAACTTCCTTCCTGCTTGGTGAACTTGAGGTCTGGAGCCCTGACGGATCCCCAGTGGGACTCCATTCTGTCTCTTCTGACTTACTGTATTAACTTCATGCTTGCTCCACTCTGTGTGCTGGATTTCAGGAAATTCAAAGCCAGAGTCAGGGCCCAGGGGGTGACCCGCTAACCGCAAGGGTACCAAATACCCTTGGGAAGAACCTTGAATAAACAGCCACACAGGGCAGGACCCAAGGCAAATAGTGGTCTCTTCTGTCTCTTCAGGGGACAGAGCTTCCAGAGTGGCCACGGATCATTCTCTCTGATCTTTCCTCCCTTCACATTCCCACAAGGAATTCCCTAAAGCTTGTGTGCTCTGCCCTCCTGCACTTGTCTGGGAGCGGCCTGTTCCCTTGAGCCTGACTCCTGGCCCGGATTTCTCATCCCAGGCAGGTGTAGCGGGGTGTCCCAGTGCGGCCTATCAGGTGGGCTTGGTGCTGGTGGTGGAGGGCAGCAAGGTCAGGGACGGCACGCCCTCTGCCTCCACATGGCCAGTGTCACCACCACGGCTTGTATTCTCCAGAGCCAGTGAGGACAGCAAGGACCCCGGCCTATGCTCCCATCCTCCATGCTTCCCGCCAGATGCCGGGCAAATATGGAGGGGACCCCGGCAGAGAGCTGGGGGACATGCAGGTGTGCAGCGGACACAGCTTGGTGTGGGAGGGCTTTGCGCAGAAGTGGTGGGGTCCCGGCATCCTGGAGCTGGCCTTGCCCCAGGGGCCCGTGGGGACTCACGTTACAGTAGATTCGCTTCTGCACACCATAGCGCAGCACCAGCACGTCGAAGGCTTGGTTCAGGACACCGAGCACCATGGCTTCCGACTCCAGGGGGCCGCTTTCCTGCAAGGCAGGGCTCTAGCCAAGGTTCAGCCACGGGACGTGGCATCACCCCCAGGGCCATCCCTGGCTGCCGAAGGCCCCTGAGCTCCTTAAGAGCGCGTTGTGCATTGGTGCCCAGGAGGGGGCGGTGGGGTTGGGGTTGGGGGGCACTGGGCTGGCGGCCTCACCTTAACCAGGATGGCAAAGAAGAGGCCGGTGCTGAGCTCCTGGACGCGCTTGGAGGCCATGCGGCGGTCATTGCAGTGGTCGGCCTGCTTCTGCAGGGCCTCGGGCTCCAGGTCAGGCAGCTCCCCGCAGCCTGGGAAGAGGGCGGTTGCGGGGCTGCTGGCAGGGTGCTGTGCATGCGCCGGCCACAGCTGGGTGAGGGGTGGCACGGTGCTCCCTGCCCAGGCGAGGTGGCACTGGCCTCCCCTGCTGCCTGGCTCCGGGGGATGGGAAGGTGGGCGGCCACGGTGAGGGCCCCTGGCTTTGCACAGGACTGGTAATGAGCGACTGCTGCTGACCCCCGGTGAGCTTTCGCGGGGGTGGGGGGTTTCTGGGCCCAGGCTCTCCCACTGCCTGGCTGACCACCCCCTGGGGCTTCCACGGCCATGCAGTGTGGCTTCTGGCTGCCAGGCGCCCACTCAGAGCTGCAGCAGCCCTCCAGCAGGCACAGGCTGTGTGACTCCCCGGCCATGCCTCTTACCAAGTGCGGCGGCCAGGAGGCGGTGCACCAGGACGTCGGCGAAGCGGCGGATGGGGGAGGTGAAGTGGGTGTAGAGCGGCACGTTGAGGGCGTAGTGCCGGAATTGCGTCTGGTCCTGCAGCACCCCGGAGCAGAAGTACAGGGCCATCTGTGGGTGGGGGAGAAGGGGTCTGAGAGCCGGGCTGGCCCCAGGGATTTTGGGAGCACACGGAGCCGCCAGGCCGCCGGCAGCTGACCGCAGGCCGTTCCCTGTATGGGGGACCCACAGGGCTCTGCGAGGCCGCGGAGGCCACCACTGCCACCTGGCCAGAATGGCACGTAGGAGAGAAGGCCTGGGATGCCTGGTACGGGCCTACAGGGATGTGGGCAGTGGGCACCCAGCTCCTCCCCTGTGGTCCAGGCCTAGTCTTTGGTGGTGACCAACTTCACGCCCTCCAGCCCCTATCCCTGATCTGTGGAAGGCCACGCTGGGACCCTGGCACCTCTGGGCCCCCTACCGGCAGCCACACGCCTGCCAAGGGAGAGAGAGGCTTGCCAGCTGCCAGCCTCAGCCCTTGTCCCTGACAAGCCATCCGGGCACCAAGGTCTGAGTTCAAGAGGCCTTTCTGCAGGGGGCAGTGAGGATGGGGTACACGAAGAGAGGCCAAGTTTCTCTAGGGACCCAACAAATGGTTCCAGGCCATGGTGGTTCTGCTGTGTGGGTGGCCTGGCCACAGTGCCTGCAGCCACTTGCCCTGTGGTCCTGGAGGTCTTGGGGCTGCGATCCCAGGATGCCGCGAGGAGCAAGTGGACAGATACCTCATTGAGGCCCAAGTCACAACCTTGTCTGTTCCCTCGCTCCCTTGCTGCCTGTGCGCTTGGCCAAACGGAGAGCCGGCTCCGCTTACTCTGTGTGTGTCGGGCCTAGAATCCAGGGCACAGCTGGTGACAACCTGCTCAGCTCCCCGAGTCTGCCTCCCTGCCAGCTCCTGCTGAGGCCGGGGTCATGTCCAGGGCAAGTTGCTGGGGGAGGTGGGAGCAGCCGCCACGCCAAGCCACGTCTGGGCGTTCTCAGTGGTGGTGGCCCAGTTCCCCAAACGAGCTGGGCTGAGCAGCACAGAGGCCCTGGTCCCCTTCCTGGCTGGGAAGGTGTCTCTGGGCAGGATGGGACGGGTGGGGACTGTGGCTTTCCTGGGACAGGAAAGTCCCAGGTGTCCTGTTTCAGTGGCTTCCTTAAGAAACTGCTGCTGCCACTGCCTGGTCCCCGTTCTTGTCCTAGTTCTTAGGGACACCACAGGCACTCCAGGACCCTTTGCCATCAGTTCCCCACACAAAGGCTAGCTTGAAGGTCACTCACTGGCAGGAAAGGCCAGAAGTCCACTCTTTTTCAGGCTCTACGTGACTCAGGAGAGGAGGGCTCCTTTCCACAGAGCTCCAGAGCTAGTTTGACTTTGGAGGTGGACAGTTCCAGACACTTCCAGAGGCTGGAGGCAGGGAACAGGAGCCCGACTGGCCCTGCCTGGCACAGTCAACAGGCAGTTCCTGGGACCCTGGGGCGACCACATCTCAGAGCAACTAGAGCGCAGAGTGACATCGAGTCCCCTCGCCACAGGCACACCTGCCCCTCTGTGTGGCATGCTTTAAAGGTGCTTGGTTGGGGGAGACGCTTGTGACCGGGGACAGGGTAAAGGCAGCCAGACCCAAAAGGGCCCCAGTGGCTCCATTCCTAGCAGGAAATATGAATGTCAGGAAATAGATTGGCTGTGGCCAGCTGAGGTGACCTGGTTCTTGTGGACTGATTGAATCCGCAGAGTGACTGAGCCCCTGAAAAATGGTCTGTCATTGCCCCTTGGCCAGGATGGAGCCCAGAGCTGGCCCCATTAGTATGCGCAGCTCCGGCTGGCCTCACAGGCCGGGGGGGCGGGGGGCTCCTTCCCAAGATGCTTGGGCCTGCAGGGGCTGAAGCTCAGATTCAGGGGGCTGAGACAGGCTGCCGGAGCAAGTTCATTGTCTAGGCCCAGCCTTGCCAGCCTGTCATACTGCCTGCGACATAGGCCCACTGCCTAACTCCCCTCCTACCAGCGAGGAAGAGGGAGATTCCTCTGCCTGGGGTCCACAGGGTGGGTGCGTGGTGGGGGGTGATGACTTCCCCTCCAGGAAGGCTGCGATGGGAGACAATCTCTCTCCTCCAGGGTGTCCATCCATCTCAGTTGCTAACTGGCCCCTGTTCCTTCCCTGAGCCGGTCTGATCTGTAGGGACTGGGCACTAAAGGCTTGGTGTATGCTCTGTGATGACTCCCTGCCTTCAGTTAGGGAATGGAGCCCCTGAGGCCATGCAGGGGGTAGCGGGCCTCAAACTGGGCCCTTGAACGGCCCCACAGAAGCTGTCCTTGAACAGGTAAGGCAGGCAAGTCTGTGTAGGAGGCTGATAATCAGAGCACAGGGCTCACCTGTCCTAGGTAATGCCTGGGGCTATCCTCCCCATCCCTCCCCTGAGGCTGTCTGGCATGTGGAGGTCCTGGAGGACCCTGGGAGAAGGGTCAGGTTCGGGGGGCAGGTCCTTCCTTACCTGCATGGGCCGGGAACACATGTTGGTGAGTACCTCCTTCCGGGCCAGGGAGTACTTGTCATCTCCAAATGTTGTGGTCAGACTTTTCTAGAAGCAAACCGTGTGATAGGCAGTCAAGCTGGGCCAGGCACTGGGGAACCCTGTCACCCTCTGACCACCTGAGACCCAGCTCTGGGGGTGGAAGGGTAAGCTGAGGGCTTGACCTCGCTCAGAGGGCCATGGTGGGGTGTGGAGGCCAGCAGCCTCCAGCCTGTGTCCTACGCTGGGCCGTGGCTCCGATGTCAGCTCTTCCATGTCTTGTTGGCTGCATGAGAGACTGGTTTCCACTGTCTTACCTAAGGTACTTCTCTGCCCACCCCAGGCTTAAAAGCCCAGAGCGGAACAGCCACCCTTCCGTGGGATCAAAGGTCAGGCCTGAGCCCCATAAGGCTTAGTTCCAGGAAGGGAGCACTTGACAGCACTTACCATAAAAAACATTCCTGGGCTACCAATCCTCTCAGCCCCCTATGGAAAGTTTCTGGGCCCAAGCCCAGCCCAGCCCAGCCCAGCCCCGGCCGCAGGATCCCTGCCCACGACGGAGTGTTGAGCGGCTTCCCTCGGCCTTGTCCTGGTGGGGAGTGTGGCCCATGGCCGGGGCGTCTGTGACTTGGAGGCCTCTCCCCAGGGCCTTCTCCTCCCTCGCACTCCCGGCACTCACATTGAGGGCCCCTGCAGAGCTGAAGTCCATGGGCAGCCCCAACTGCTCGCAGAATTCCACAAGGTCATTGAGCATCTTGGTCTGGGGCGGAGGGTGCCGGCGCAGGAGGGCACGCTCAGGGAAGGTGCAGTGCGTCTTGTGGGCCACGGCCATGTTGGCCAGGAGCATAAACTCCTCCACGAGCCTGCGGGGGGTGGGGAGGTGGGGAACAGGTGTCAGGGGCCGCCACTGCCCTTTCTTTCCCAAACTAGCTGCAGGCTGGTTCTCTTGTGCCAGAGATGCCCTCCTGCCATCCAGTCTCGTATCCTGCTCGTGCCCCTCTTGGCGCTAACCCGTCAGTAGCGCTCTTCCCTTCTGACATTTGAGCTTGCGCACCACCTCCCCCATGAGTCTGGGCAGAATGGCATCTGTCTTCTTTCCCACTGTGGCTCTGTGCCTGGTACCCCAGCGCCCTGCCTGACAAAGAGAAGGTGCTGGATAAAGCTGTCTGCTGAACGACTTGCCTCCCAGGACACTCAGGGGCGCCCCCAGGGGTGAGAAAAAAAGATGCCCAGGCCCAGCATCAGCACGCTTCTTGGGGGTGCAGAGAAGGTGGTCAGCAGACCCAGGGCTCCCTTCTCTCCTTGGGGAGAGAAGGGTTTCTGAAGATGAACAGGAGGGTCACAGACAGCAAGAGGAATCCGGCATCCTGGGGCGACGTCAATGTGCTGTCGAGGTGTTCAAATCCCAGAGAGTTAACCTCTTAGGTTTGAACACTTGCTGCTACCCTTGAGCGTAATTAGAATCAAGAAGCAGGGACAGATACGGCTCCCGGTGAAGAGACAAAGGCACACCCAGGACCCAGGGAGAGGAGCAGGGACCGACGGGGGAGGAGAGGTGTGTGCCAAGAGAGAGGAGTCAGGAAAAGGGGGAAGCTGTATCGCATAGCCAGCTTCGCATAGTCAGCACCCCCAACCCCCAAACCTGGGGCAGGAGGCCACGTGCTGCTTCCCCGACCCTGGGCTCTGGTGGGAGAGTGAGCGGAGCACTCACAGCAGGAGAGCAGAAGCGGCTGGAAAGGGGCTGTATGGGGCCAGCCTTGCCCAGTTCAGGGACCACTCTCCCCAGCCTTTATTCTGGACCCCAAGCAGCACATCAAGCCCGTGCTTCTCCCACGGAGCCAGAAGAGGTCAGGGAGTGAGCTCCCGTGGCCCTGGCGGCAAGTAGCCGGGGGATGAATTGCCTTTTCCTGGAGGTGTGTGTGTCGCTTTAGGGTTAGCCTTGCAACCTCGCTGAGCTCTTGGAGAGAAATGCAGCCTGTGACGGGAGCAGGGGAGGGGAGAGGGAGCTGACAGAGCCCCTTTCCCACAGCAGAAGTGAGGTTCTGGTTTGCCAAGCTGTCCTGAGAACACATCTGTCTTTCCCTGAAGCCCTCTCTACGAGGGACAAGGCTGAGGGAATGGCCCTCTGGTGGTAGCATGGAGGGCCGGGGGCCAGGTCGGGGCCTCGGGAGAAGGCCAGCCTGAGCCTGGGCTCTAGCCCCTCATCTGCGGGGCTGACTTCGGACTGGATAGAGTTTGGGTGGAGGATGGCAAGGGTCAGACCTCCGTGGATGGGGAGTGTCTTTATCCCCTACTGTGTGCTCATAGTCACTGCAGGGACCATTCTGCCTCCCTGCCCCCCCCCCCCAGTCTGTCCTTGTGCACAGCCCTTCCTGCTGAGAAACCTGGGGTTCAGTCACCGGAACCGGCCACTATTTCCTAAGTGGAGGTCTGAATCCTGGCTCTGTGTTCTTGCTGTAGGAACAGGCACGACTCTGAGACCTCTCCTGACCCTCCTTTCTCTCAAACGTATATTCGAAGGGCAGCCCCAGCCCACAGGGCAGTCCTGGAGACCAGTGTGAACATCACAGGTTATAAGGGCCTCCTGTCATCAGCCTCGCGACATAGGATGTACTTTCTCTCTCTGCACTGTCACGCCAAATGGCCAGCCGTGGTGGTGGGGGTGGGGGGACTCCCCAAGATGCCCTATGAGTTTCATTCCTGCCACTGATCCCCCTTACCTGCCCTTCCCTTGCTTTCCTGAAGGCCCAGGCTGAAGGCTGTGTCCATCTCCCCCCTGGGGCCCTACTGCCAACTGGCCCCCAGGCAACAAGAGCCAGGCTGTTTCACGGTCACCTGTGTCTCAGACTAGCGCTGCTGGACTTTTCATATTTCGATCTTGTCAACCCAACAGGATTCTCAGTTCCTACTCAATAAATGCCTGGTTTGGTTTAATGTCTGTTCTTGGTCATCACCAGAATGCTTCAGATGCGTACCTTCGTTCATGTCTGTCCACTCAATGAACGTTACTGTGTGCCAGGCGGTTCGAGACCTGCCTCCCCCTGCAGTCCGAGAATGCTTGTGGGCAGGGTGTCTATGGTCTATTCCTTGGGGCCCCGCAGTCTCCAGCCCAGGTGCAAGCTTGGGCCAGAAGGAAACACCTAGATAATCTTGGGACTGACCCTGCGCTGTGTTTTGCCAGTGTTGCCAGCAGGGGGCAGCATGGCCCCATAGCAGGGCTGCCGTCAGGCTGCAGGTGAGGGAGTGCTGGGCCTGCCAGAGGAGTGGGCTGGGCTGTGGCATTCCAGCTGTCCCTGCACGCAACTCCCACCCCTGGGGTCAAAGGAACTGAATGGTGGGGTGCCCCCCCCTCCCGGAGGTGGAGCTGCGTTCCTGCTCCCAGTTCCTGCAGGTGCTCTGCCACCTCATCTCAGGTTCTCAAGTAAGGTCGAGAACAGGAAGGAAGGGATGGGGAAGGTGGGGCTGATACCCAGAGCCCTAGGCAGTGACAACAGACTCCAGTCAGGCTGCTTCTCCATTACTTGTCCTCCCTGGACCTCCAGTACACTCCACGAGCACCTGAAGTCGGTGGGAGAAAAGCCAGCATGCTCTGGTTAACCTTGAGAAGAAAGTCTGTCAAAGCTTGAGATGCAGAGGCTGACCTTGGACAGGTCCCTTGGTGCCTCCTGGGGGCTCCATTTCTCCCTGAGTGTCTCAGTCCCTCCCTCAGGACAGGGGGGCAGGAGGTGAGAACTCTCTCCTGTGGAACTCTCTCCAAGATAGTTTGCAGATATCAAGCATTCATCCCAGAAAAGCATCAATGTCACTGAACTGGGAGGTGGCGTAGCAATAAGGCTGACTCCCTGGGTATTGCCATGGCTCATTAGTGTTCTAGGATAGCTGCGGGGACCATTTCTCCACAACCTGTCCTTAAAATCCTTCTTCTGCCAGCAGGGGGGATAGGAGTGGGTAGAGAGAACACGCAAACTGTGAGCAGGAGGAAACGGGGCTTGGAGCACCGTGGCAGTTTGGTCCTGGGGCGGGGGTGCTGGGAGGGGTGGAGTGCGTTTGGAGCAGGGTCCCCAGTCAAGTGAACAGGAAGGCCAAGGAAATGCTAAGCGGCTAGCCCCCAGATTCCCCTGAGTTCAGGATTCACTGTCAAAAGTGGGGCCAGGTACCGCAGAGGGAGAACTGGGCTGGGCGGCAGTGGGGGTGAGGCAGGAGGGTGTCTCTGCTCTCATCTGAGGCCCTCAAAGGCCCCCTTCACCAGGCTCAACAGGTTTCCCCCTAGGGGTCAGTTCCATGGATGGGCCAGAAGGGGGCCCCCCAGCCTCTTTCTTCCAAAGGACCTGGGACGTGGCAGGAGCTGTTTAGAACCCAGGAACTTGTGGGCAGGAAAGAGCCTTGGTTTAGAAACTGCAGTCCTGCGGCCCAAGGTCCAGGGGTCTCTGGGGTCCCATTCCGTATTTTTCTCCTCAGCCAAAGGGGGAAAGGCAGGGCGATTAGAAGAGGAGCCTGAACAGCTGACTTGTCAGCGAACACCCCTTCCCCCCTAATTTCCTTTCCCTGTTGGGGGCCTGCGCTGACTGTAGAGGCCCCGAGCCAAGTGGCTGGGTCACTAAGATGCGCCCCTGACAGCAAACGTCACGCGTCAGAGGCCAGGTGGTGGGGATGGAGGACCCCGCTCCTGGATCTGGGTACCTGACCTGGCCAGAGCCCATCTCCTCCACCCGCCATGGCATAGGCATGAGATCACAGTGCCCCACCAGCTGGGGGAGGGCGAAGAGGCTGGAAGTCAGCAACTGCCTGACAACTGCTCTACACGGGGGCTCAGGAATGGCCACCAGCCAGGATCCCCTTCCAGAACAGCAAGCCAAGCCCTTGGAGGTGGGGCCTCAGTCCCGGTCCTGGCATCTGCCCAGCATCCGGAGCCCAGAGCCACTGGGGGCCCACAACTCTGGAGGTCTTGGGGGTGTGTGTGGGGTGCCTGTGACAGCCAGCTTGGGGCCATGCCAGGACGTGAGCCCATCAGCACTCATTCCCGGCATCCCACCTGCTTGGGCTCTGGGTTTGCAGGTGCTGGGGGGGAGAGCAGGGTGGGTGAGAGGCTTCTCATCCCAGGGAGGAGCAGAGCAAGCCCAGAGCTGTAGGAGTCCCTCACCCGCTCGGGCAGACGCCAGGTAAAGGCCACAGACAAGCTCCTCACAAGCACACACCTCCTCACACAGCAAAGACGACTCTGGTCCAGAATGGTGTTTCCCCAAGTGTGTTAACGTAACTTAGAGAAAAAAGTATAAATATCTATGAAATGCTAGGGGACGATTCCAGTTGAGGTTTTTATTCCAGGAGGCTAATGCACCTCAGGACGACAGAAGCTCCAGGCTGTGGCCCTTACTGCTCACTGACCCCTGGACTTGGGTCCCAGCAGGAAGGATGAGGTCTGGGAGAAGGCGCTCTGCCTGGCGGGGGTCACACAGTGGCTACAGGGGCAATGGGCTGGGACAGCTGTCCTTTTCGAGGAAGGCTGCCCATTCTTGACTGTCGTTGTTGGAGGAACTGGACAGAATGTTCTTCCGGGAGACCGCGGCTCTGTTTTGTTAATGAGGGGCCTGAGGGGGTGTCTGTGGCCAACAAGCCCCTCGGGTGGGACAGGGGGAGGGTGATGTCCCAGGCTGAAGCTCCTGCTCGTCACCTCTCCTGCTGTTTTGCACTACGTGTCCCGCTTCTCTCCTTGGTCCAATGCGCACGGGCCAGGCCGTGTGGAGGGGAGAGGCTAGTGGTCAGTCGCAGGCCTGGAGTTCCTGCTCTGCCCCTCACTGGCTGTGGGACTGCAGACACAATTTTAAACCTCTCTGAATCTCAACCGATTTACCTGAAAAATAGAGGTGCGATATACAATCTCCTGGCCTCCCTGAAGAACACTATTATTGCGTGTACCGTGAATGTGCCTGGCTGGGCGCCCCAACCCCAGGATGTGGGCAGAACACACAGCGAGGTTCCTGGAGGCTCCCGCTGCCCTCCAGCCCCGATGCCACCACCACGGTCGGGCCTCCAGCTCTGACCAACTGGCCTCCCCACTCCTAGTCTCACCATGCTGTTTACTTCTTTATACCCAAAGCGGGCATTCTTTCTCGAAGCAAACCTGCTCACATCCCTCTCCTACCTGAAGCCCTCAGCGACTGACTGCCACCATCCTTGGGATAGCCCAACTCCTTGGAAGAATGAGGTTTACTAGGCATTTTGTCATGTGCCCGGATCGCCTCTCCCTTCTCTCCAACCCCTACTCCTCATCATCCAGCCATGCCGGCTTCATGCAGCTCTCCCTTGCTCTCATTGCACTGCTGCTCTCTTCGCTGATGCGCTGGCCCCCCTCTCCTCTCCACTCCTCTCTTCTTCCTCCGGGGAGGCAGCATGAGGCACGAACCCTCCGTGCTCCCTGGGCATCCCCTTCTAGCATTTCACTCCCACTGCTGTGACTGCCTCTGATCATCGCCGCACCCTCCTCCCCACCCCAGTGCTGTCTACCCTGGTCCCAGCACGAGGTTGGGTGGATGCCCAAAGCTGGCACAGTGCAGATGTTCTATAAATCTGTACAGATTCCCAGGATGGGGACATTCGGGAGTTGGGAGGGCTGGGTCTCTGCCACCGGGCCCTGTTCTGCTTGGCCGCATAGACCTCACGTGCATACGCCTGACCCCTAACACTCGCCGTCAGGAGTCCTTGACAGTTTTGAGCTCTGCCTGAGAAAGGAGCTTGACTGCGTCCATTCCCAAATGCGGTGCCTGAGAAGCAACAGCCCTTCTGGCTTCCCCACCCCTGGTCTCAGGGGTCTCCGTGGTGCACTCTACTCACAAGACCGCAGCGTGGTTATTTACTGACCCCCCGCCCCAGAGGGATAAGACTCCCCAGCTAGAGCCATTCGTTGGTTTCTTTGCTCTCTTACTCATCCTCACATCTTTTTGGAGCTGCTACGGCTGAATTCTGCCTGTGTGCAGTGAGGGAGGGAGGGACGTTCACAAAGCACCTGGTGACAGACCGCATGAGGGGAGCAGTCTGGACTGGAACCCCTGAAGTCTCCCGCAGCCCTGGGAGGGCTTTCTATCCCTGGCAAGGGGAGCTTACAGGGCAAAAAGGAAAGAGGTTTGGCTCTGAATCCCACAGCCGATTGGCAAACAGGCCTGGTGACCTCGAGGCCAGATCAATTCCAAGAAGTGGCAAGGAGGAGGGAACTACTTTATGTCAAAGCGATGAACGAGTAAAGATGTGGAGGTAAAACAAATCAAGAAAAGCAGGAACCAAGGGCAGAGGAAGGAGGGCTGTGCTGTGGGGGATGGCAGGTGGGGCTGGGGTACCAGCCTCCAGCACCTGCACTTCTCTGGGGAGCGGGGCAGGCTGCCAGCCCAGGGATGGGCATGCAGAACATGGTGAAGGGGCACAGGGCCGAGGTAGGGCACAGTTAGGATGAAAGCTGGAGGGACCGATGGCTTGTGAGCGGCAGCCAGAGGCAGCAGGAAAAGGAAGGTCATGTCAGAGTCTGAGATACAAATGAGGTGAGGCTCTGGGACTGGGCGAGACTGTCTGTGGGCCCAGGAGGGCAAGAGGGAAGGAGCATGGTAGCTGGCAGGGGGGCCGGGGGGAGACGGATGAGGGGGGAATGAGGTCTAGGAGTGGTTGCCTGGGGCAGAACCGCTGTGGAGAACACGGGAGGCTGCAGAGGGCCCTACGTTTGGCAAGCAGGCGCATGGCGCCATGGCTGTGGAGCTGGGGAGCTTGATTTGGGAAACCAAAGATTGAGGGGGGAGGCTGTTAAATGCAGGTGACTCCCAATACAGCCCTTACTGGAAGAGGTGAGAGTTCCTCAGAAGGGAGGGTGAGGAGGTAACGATTTCTGATGGCTGTTTTTAAGTCTCCAAGAGATGACCCTGCACGTGTTTTCAGTGGCGAAGGAGCTACTGGTGAGGGAGGACCTGAGGGTGACGATGTGGCCAGCCTGCATTCGAGGAGGGAAAAAGTCTGATGTCCCCTCTGAGCTGTCAGCTCCCATGAGGGGATGCCGGGCCACATGGTTTGAGGGGAAAGGAGGCAGCTTGTCCTAGCCACCATCTGTCTGCTCAAGGAGGGCCCCGGGAAGGCCCACTCGCAGTGTTGGTCCCTGCATGAAGGGACAGGCCCCTTACACCCAGCCGCCTGGAGCTCCTGGAGCCCAAAGAGGAAGGGCCTTGCCCAGGGCCACAGTCAGGCAGGGGAGGAGGGGGGCGGGATCCCACGTTCCCCAGCCCCTTTTCCCAGGTTGTCCTGACGGCTCAGGGAGGACAGCAGCAGCCCTAGAACACAGCAGGCCCCGTGTGAAGAGCAGCTGGGTAGCCTCGGAGCACTGGCACGAGGGCACCATCCCGAAACTGTCTTTTCAAGTCTACTGGGCAAAGGAGGTCAACAAAGATGGTGGCCACCTCCACAAGGCCCACGGACAGGGCACCCTGGGGCCGGCACAGTCCAGACCCAAGGTCAGCGCTGGGCTGACCACAGCTCTGCTGGCTGCCCTCCCTCCCTCAGAGGTCAGCAGATCTAGACGAGCGGCAGCTGATAGCAGGGTCTCTCTTGAGCCCAGGCTCTGTGTAGACGGGCAGGCTGAGCTCCTGACCCTGCTGGTCCAGGGCCCTTGCCCTTGGGCTCTCGGCTCCTCTGCACTTACCCTCTCAGCCCTGCCCGGCCAGAGCCACAGGGCCGCCAAGGATGTTCCATTTCCAGATTCATTTTACAGCTAAACCAGATGAGAAACTCACCCCACCCCTTCCATACCCAGAACACTCCGAAAGTGGCTTTGGAAAGGACAGGGGAGCTGGGCCGCCAGGGCACAGTGGCATGGCTGTGACCCAAACCTGAAAATGCATCAGTTTTCAAAGACCAAGAGCAAGTGAAAGACCAGCAGAGCCTCTTCTGCCCTTGGCCACCGGGGTACTTATCACAACTCTGGGAATCTCATGCAGATGGAATTAGGCTGCTCACAGAGGCGGTTTGATTAGCACTTGCTGAAAACTGCTAACTTGGAAATTTGTAAGAACTGCTCCCAGCCAGCCAGTTTCAAATCATTCCTTCTGAGGACCCGATTCTCCCCACTTGGGTACATTCTCCCCACTGTGGGCCTGGGAGCCCTGGGGTTCAGCTGTGGGAAGGTGGCAGCCAGGAGGGCGGTACTCCTGAGCGTGGCCCCTTCTCCGAGGCTGGGAAGCCCAGGGGGCTAGGGGTGTTGGAGGGTAGGCGGCCACCCTCATGGAGGACCTGCTGCTCTCCCAGTGGCCCCAGATGGAGGGCAGTGTGGTGGAAAACTGCACAGGCCCCAGGAGTCGGGGCGGGAGGGGAAGGATGGCTGGATGGGCGCTGAGGGGAAGCTGCTGGGGATGGGAAGCTTGAAGAGATCTTTGTTGCGGTTCTCTCCTAGGCCAGGCTGGGGCGGGGCTGGTGGCCTGGGAGCTGGAAAGTGGAGACCTAGAGAGAGAGCCGCAGACTGAGCTGGCCAGGCTGGGTGGGGGGCGGCCGGTGGACTGACCGGTGCCCACCCACAGCCGGCCGGACACCCCAAGTGGAAGGCGCTGCGGGCCGTGGGGCCGACCACACGTCACGGCCTGGGCCTCTCGCTGACCCCTCTCCTCCTGGGCTTGCTACAACCTGCTGAGTGTTTTGGACATTCCCATGAAACCACAGGGAAATGAATGGGGCCTAGTTCACAGGCATGGAAAAGCCCAGAGGAGAAGGCCTCTGGAGCCAGACATAACAGGCCCTGCGGGTGAGGCCGGAGCCAGGTTTCCTCTTCTGTGAGGCTGAATCCACTCCAGGGCCTTTCTATAGGTTCAGCGGGTGGGGTCCAGCTGCAGTGAGGCACGGTTCGGCCGCTTGTTTTTCTAGCTCGAAAGGAAGTCTCCAGAGGCTAGGCGTCCGGAGCATGGGCCCTTGGGCCCTGCCAAAGGGAGGCCCAGTGGCTGCGGTAGGGAGGGGACGGGGTTTGCTGGGGAGCTGGGTTGACAGGCAGAAAGCCCTTTGTCAGCGTAAAGCTAGCTGAGAAGCCGAGCTCCCTTCCCAAGGTTCAGAACTCTGCTCGAGGAGGCACAAGGCCGGTGCCCATGGCAGAAAACTGCCCCCTAAGCAGAACCAGGTGGCTGTGTGTGCTTGTGGCCTCATGGAGCTGGGTAATTAGGGCTCGCTGGCTATGCTGGGGCGTTGACACCCACGCCTTTCTCTGCTCTTAGCTGCCTTCCGACGGGGATGAGAACCGCCGACCACAGCAGGTATGGTCGGGATACACAGAGGCCCGGCCACCTTTGGGGGCTACCACACTGCCCCCCCGACAGCTTTGCTGCCCTCTTCAGACTCCTGGGCCTTGGAGTCCCTTTCATGCCCCAGCCCAACCATGGGGCCTGGCTCTGTAACCTTGGACAAGGGACAGAGCTTGGATAAGCCCAGCGGGGGCCGGCTCGGCCGTCACTGACATTGGGAGGGATTGATTTTGGTCTTAAAGTTAGGCTTTGGGCACGAAGCTGTTTGGGAGAGAGGTGTAGTCCAGAATGCAATTCCAGGTGTCACCCTCCCGTACCCGTCCCCCCCACCACACACACACACACACACACACACACACACACACACACACACCAGACAACTAGGGGTAAGAGAGGATGAGACACAAGTTCCTAGGACCTCAAGCTACTTGGCTTTTCCAAGTTACAACAGGCTTTCCTCACCTCCCCCAAGACACACTTGGTCTCACTGCTTCTGGGGAGCAGCTCGCTTTAAGCCGGGCCACCATCCCAGCTACACAGCCACTGAAGGCTGGAAGGAAGTAAGAACACCTGCTGGTCTCAGGCTGGGCTTTCCATGCACCAGAGTGTGGCAGGGTTGTGATCTGGAGACTGTGGTCTTTTTTACTCCAAAGTCTGTCCTCTGTCCCCAGCTAAGTGGAGGAAAGGGTTTCCTGGAATGAGCAAAACATGAATCTGGGTCTTTAGGTAAGCGCTGGTTCCTTGGCCACGAAGAGGGACTCTGGGTTCTAATGCCCCCATGCACCCGGGTCATCGGGGCCTGCAGACACTGGGGGGCTACCTGGGTGGGCTTCCCGGGGCTGCAAGGCTAGTGGAGGCACGGCCCTTGGGGGGGAACCGTGCATGAGCTGGCCTCCACCCAGATGCGGCAATCAGCCCCCATCCTGAGCCCTGGTCTGGCTGACCTCCTGTGCATGCCTGGTCCAAGGCCATGGGGAACAGACGGTCAGGTGGGAGGCACTGGCATGGGGACGTGGTCAGGGCTCTCTGGGCCATGAAAGTGCCTTGGGACACTGTGGGGCACACCAGGAGAGGGTCTCAGTCTCTGAAGAGGCACCCAAACATGCTATTTATGCCTTTGTTTGTGAAAAAGGCACATGTGGGTGCCATCGGCTTCCTCAAAGACAATACATCTTGTAAAATCCTTTGGAGCCAAGGGTCTAGACCTGAGCGTCATCCTGGAGCCCAAGTCTTGAGCCTTTAATGCTTGAGGCTGCTGCAGATGGCGTGGGGCAGCTGCTCTGAGGGTCCTCTGCCCAGTCCAGCCCAGAAAGGGGGCAAGGACTGATAAGGCCTCTTGGCTCTGAGCTGGCCCAAATCCAATGAGCTCACACGGCAGCCTTCTGTGGACTTCTGCGCGTTCTACCCCCAACGCCTCCCAAACCACTCAGGCCTGTCCCATGCCAACCTCTCTCCAGCTGGCTCGCTCAGCCGTTTACCTTCAGCCCAGGGCCTAGGACTGTATCTTACACACAGCAGGCATGCTCCAAAGAGATGTTTTATCTGCAATTTTGCTTTGTCTATGCAAGACCAATACCCACATTTCCCCGGCACTTTATGCTGTTTTCACAAGTCTTAGACCCCTTGTTGTTCACATGGGCAAAGGGAGGCTCAGAGGCGGAATGGTTCCTCCAAGCTCACAGACCAGGGACACAGAGGCCCCGTCCACTGCTTTTTCTTCAGGTTATCCTGAACTGCCTGCCCAAAGTTCCCTGAGGACTGGGCAGCAGGCTTTCCTGAGTGGTGCCTGACCAAGGGCTCAATACAGAGCCTGTCCCAAGCTGGTCTGCCACATCACTGTAGTCCTTCCTCCTAATAGTCAAGGGCACCTCCTCCCTTCAGCAAGAATTGCAGCACCCACAGAGCCCAGGTCACTCCTCTCGGCCTGGTGCTCCACAAGCCCAGGGGGATTGAGATGTTCCCTGGGGCTGCTCCCTGCCCCTTGGTCCAGAGCTGACTACACCAGGCAGGTACACGCATGAGGCCACCTGCCCACCTGGCTGGGCCGGGACATTTCTGTAATCTTGGGAGTCTTATTTGCAGCCCTGGCTTGGCCTCGGCCTCTTTCCTGCTCAGGGGGACAAAAAGGTCAGGAATTGGAATTATCTGTACCTCACCACTTCCCCAAGGAAATGCTTTCTCTCATCTGTGTTGGGGCTAGGCCCCCACCTTGCATCTCAGTGTTGCCACTGAATGAACACAGGTGCTGAGCACGCTGGTTCTCACTGCCCTAGTCCCCAGAGCCATCCCTACTCCTAGCCCGTTCCAGTTATTAGCTAAAGGCTCGAAGGTTCTGCCTATTTCCTCGGTGACCTCTTTTTCTTGCTACTGCTACTGCTCCAGCTGTGGCCATGGGCTGGCCCACCAGTTCAGAAGGGAGGGCAGGGCTTTCTGCAGAGCCACGGCCGTCCTGACCTTCAATGCCTCGGTCTGAACGCCTGCCCTGGGAGCCGCTGCTTGGCAAGCCTCCGACGAGCCTTTCTAGCCTATCCTGAGAGTGTAGTTCCACACTGAACTCTGACTCGGGCAAAGAATTCAGGCCTTTTTTAATGCTTACTCTGGAGAGTTCCACCCTCTCAGAAAAATCTCAACAGTCTGTGTCAGTCCCTTGGTCACCCCAGCTGTGGCCAGGGCCCTCGGAGGGGCTTGAGCCCTGACACAGATCTGGCTTCTTGCATCACAGGCGGCCGCTCCCTTGGCTTCAGCTTAGCTCTCACACCAAGTCATGAGGACATGGGCATCTCCGCTCCCAGGGTGCTCTTTGGGCCTCCTCTTGGGCGCTGGGTCCCCAGACTCTGCAGGACTGCTCCTGGGCTCCCGCGGGGCGCCCTCTGCTGGCCACGCCCGGGTGCGCCTCCTGCACTCGGGCTGAGTTGTCAAGGCTCAGTCCAGGCTCAGAGCTCATCACGGATGGCGAGGGTCTCCACTGAGGTTGGTTTTCCTGTCTGGGGACCAGGCCCCCCCACCCCATCTCTGTATCCCATGGCCAAGGGCAAGCGTAGGTCACAGCCAAGGGCATGTGTAGATGGTAATAAAATGCTTGGGGGAACAAACGAGGCCCTTCAGAGACATGATTTGCTCAATGCTTTAGAGAAAATGCTGAGGGGAAAATGAGGCCTGTCTTTGGAGGTGGGAGTGGAGATCGTGCTGCAGTCACAGCTCCTGTGGCGTCCCTTGAGCTTCTCCCCGCAGGAAGGCAGTATGTGGACTTGGCAGACAGAACCAAAGATGGCTTCTGCCAGCCAAGTGGGACATGTGAGTCTGCTCTAATGAGATTCTGACTTGTCTGCAGGTGGTTGCTGCTTAGACCTGGCACGGGGTGAGAGTGTAGCCGGGGCTCATTTGTTGGGCCACCGGACAAACGAATATTCTTGTCCAAGGGCAGCCCGCCTCACTCTATCTAAGTATGAAACCCAGCAGATTACAAAAAAGAAAGGAAAAACCTCTCCTCTGGGCTGTTTCCAGTGAACTAACACTTGTCTTATCACCCACTGGGATGTGGTATGTTGAGTCTGGCAGAGGTCTTCATTAGCTAAGTGACTTGTAAAATATTGACCTACCGTTTTATGAACTAGGCTCAGAGTGGTTTAAATGGGTATGTTCCTGTCCAGAGCCTCTGGGCTTCCCCAACATGGTAAAGTCTCTGCCAGGGCAACCTCTAGGACACACTGAGGCCCCGGCTCTCCCTCTGAACGGTGGGTGGGGGCCAGCAAGGGGATTTCTGGTTTTCATCTCCATCTCTACCCTCTGTCTCTGGGCCAACAAAAGCTCTCAGATATAGGCTGTGGGAAGCCTTCAGCCCTTTCCGGGTATTACCCTCAACTTGACCTTAGACCTGAGGCCAGAACAATCTGGATGAGGCCCTTTATCCCTCCAGGTGAGCCGGGTCAGTGGTAAGTCATATAGTAAGGCCAGCAGATGTCAAATCCTGACTGGATCCAACGGTTTCACTTTCCTGAGCTGCCACTCCAAGTTCATCTTGGGGAGCCCTGTTTATCCAGGAGTTCTAGAGGCTCTGGGAAGGCTGGGCACCCGGGATGCTGACCAGATTTCTGTGTCAGCAGGCCTTCTGGGAGCTTCCTCACGGGCAGCTGAAGTAGCTGAGGTAACTGAGGCTAGGCCTGGGCAGCCATTCATGACTGGGAGGACCAGTCCACAGCACCCAGCACTCTCTGGCCTCTGCTGGACTGTCCCCATCTGGGAGGAGGCCCTGCCTGATGCCCTCCAGGGTCCATGTAGTTCCCCGGCTGCAGCTGTCCTTCCCTGCCCAGGCCTCTCATCTCTCCGTGCAGCCACTGCAGGGGAGAGGGATGGTACTCCCTGGCTAATGGAGTCATGCCAGTCCACTCATGGGCAAATCTCTGTGAGGCTCAAGCCTGGGTCCTCATATGTCACAGTTGCATATTGGTAGGCTTACTGCTCAATTACCGCTCACAGAAAATTCTGGGTGCTAGGTTGCACCTGGACAGCCTTGCAGGCAGTGTGCAGACCAGGGGCATTCCACTGCCAACCTCACACAGAAAGCGGGTGCTGCTCCCCGCTCTGCGACCATCTGCCCAGGAATGGTGACACTTACCCCGCTGGGGAAGCAGAAGGAGGAAAGCCACCCTGTGCTAGATCTGGAGGTACAGGGAGAGCCATTCAGGCTGGGCCTGGGGGGACACAACCACTCTCCTTCTAGCCATCATTCTCTCACCCTTACAGAGGCTGACAAGACAGAACACAGACCCTGATGAGCTCCTCTGCTAGCTCCTGTCCCCTCCCTCAGCCCCCTGCCACAGAGCAACTTCCTCCCCCTGGGTGGGGCTGAGGCTCACCTACATCCTCCCCCTGGGTGGGGCTGAGGCCCCCCGCAGGGCCTCCCACACTGACACCCCAACACCGTAGGCACCAAGCAGCACAGGCTTTCCCATGTGGGACGGGCATATCACTGGAAGCCTGCTCTCTGCACACCTTGTGCACCTCCGCCACAGCCTTTGTCACAACTTGAGAATGTGGGCTTAGATGCCCATCTTACCCACAGGCTGTGAGCTTCAGGGAGGAGGAGCCTCCTCCTTGCCTGTGCTCGGCTGGTATGGTAGCTGGTGCTAGCAAGGGTCCAGTGAAGTCTGAGGGACGAGCAAATGAAAGGTGTCCAGGTCTGGGCTGAAAACACCTGATAACTGCTTCTCAAGGCCACAAAGCACGTGGGCAGACCTCAGGGCCCCTGCTCACACGCTAGGGAATCTCCCTGAAGTCACTTTCCAGGTTTGGCAGTGGGAAGTGAGCCATCTGGTATGTAACACAGTTCTGAGTATCAAGGTTTCTTGACGATTCCTGTGGTTCCCCTGCTCTAGCCCATCTTTCCCAGGGTTCTGACCAGTGCTGGCCTCCGGCCTCCACCGAGGCTGGGTGTGGATGGGAAGGAGGTGCAAGGAGGACAGGGGCTCTCCCTGGTGGACAGGCGGCTTCACTTTCTCACAGAGCGCGGCAGCAGTGGGTCCTCAGAGGTCTGAGGAAGGAGGTTGGACCCTCACTCCCACCCTCTATCTTTCCATTCCCTTGCAAGGAGTTCATGGGTCAGGAAGCCAAAGGCAGGACCCTGCCTCGAGGGGCCCACAATCAAGTATACTGGTTCTGAGGAGACAAATGGGTCCATAAACACGAGAGTCAAGTCTGATGATACTAGGAGCTTGAAAAGACGCTAGGAAGAAGGCAAAAATGAGAGAAAAATTCCTTCAGCTTCAGGAACGGAACATTGAAGAATCTGCTGGTTTCTTAGAATGTTTATGACTCAGACTGTGGCCGGCTAAACGGTCTTTCATCTGTGCTAAAGAAGAATGTGAAGAAGCAGATTTCGATGAAACTGGGGGCGGTCAGCAGTAAGGAAGAGCCTCCCAACACGACAAATGTCCTGAATGATTCAGTTCACGGTGGATTTAAAAGCACAACCTTATTGTGCTTATCTGGAAGGCAATTACACACAATCTAGAATATTTGAAGCGCAGGGCAGAACCAGGAAATAAACAACAAACAAAGCCTGTGAGTGGCCAGCACAGCTGTAGGACAAGGTGACTCACAGGGAGCCCCCACTCTGCTCCTCATCTGGGGCCTTTCCTCCTGCACGACAATTCTAACCAGCTAACTCAGCTCCCTGACTCCACACCCCGACAGGGCCTCGTGCTTCTGGAGACGTGGCAAGCCATGTTGACTGTTAATGGGGGACACACAAGCAGAGGGGGCAGGGGCTCAGAGGGTGGTGTGACAACCCGCAGCACCACAGTGCATTCAGTGTGGAGGAAGAGGGCACGGCACAGCATGCCAGCCCATGAGGAAAACGTTTCTGTATCACAACACAAACACTGTGAACAATCCCAAATTATTAGAAAGGGCCACGTTTATGTCCGGTTAACACTATTCAAGCAAACAGAAGGTATAGAAACTTAAAACAAAACTTTTGGTGCTTGGAAGAACGAATTTTTTTTCAGGTGAAAAAATAATGTTCTAGAGAATAGATCTGAAGGTCCCAAGACTGCTCAGACATTATGGTATTTATCTAAAGATCACAGCTTTGCCCCCCCCTCCCTTGCCACCCGGTATGACACGCCCTTGACACAGTGGCCAGGAGCTGGGTGCTTGCTCTGAGTCACTCTGTGAAATCTTTCCTCACCTGAGTGCCTGCCATTGAAGCAGTGTGCTCAGAGGACAGAGTAAACTGTGTTCCATTCCTCTTCAATAAATGAGGCTGCCTCTGAGTGATTTATGTCAATTGATGGCCTTTGTCATCGAGCACAGCAATTCCTTCAGGCTCTGGAGGCTTCCTGCCCAACCACCGAGAAAAAGCCACAAGGCCCCAGAGAGCTGGGGAGTGGCCGTGAAGACCGATCAGGAACACTTCCCCACAGAGAGCACAGCCAAACGCTTAGAAAGAGCCAAGCATGTTCTGGTTATCCGCCAGGCAGCTTGTAGGAGGTGACAGCCATGGGCACCTTTCTTTAGGCTTGGAGCCAAAACACAATCCTGTGGCTTTTTTCTCGTAGGGGCTAACCTCCCTGAGTGTCTCAGCCCTCTGAGGCCTGGGCCCGGGCTCTGGACTTCCAGTACCCAAGAGAGGGTGTTTATATGGGGGACTTTCTACTGAACAGGCACTAAAGTCTGGCAGGGCACACCGGCATGGAGGGAGCCGGAAGTCCCACCCCACATGCCAGGAACTGAGTGGGCCTATTCATCCAACAGGGGACGGCCTGAATATCACCAGCATCTTCTAGAATGCCCTGAAGTCTTGGAAAGGGACAGGTCTCCTTGGGTTTAAAACTGCCCAGCTGAGCTATCCGCTCATTATAGGCAGCCAAAGAGCAGTCTTCCTTCCCGGGATGCACAGAAAGACGCATGAGTTGCACCAGAAAATTCAGGAAAAGGTATGGTAGAGATAGAAAACAAATATGCTAATTCTCTTTTCCCCGTCAAAGAAATGTCACCACATGCTAAGAAGCATTTGGAAGAAAAACAACTGAAAGGCTTGCTCCAAGTCACGCTGGATAGTGGTGGCCCCAGGGGGCTCCCCAGAATGTGGAGACTGTGGTCCGTTGCAGAAATCGCGTAAAGGGAAAGGCAAAATTATCCAAAGGACATTGAACCTCAGAAGGAGAAAAAGCTGTTTGCTTAATGCAACCCTGTGTTAAATCAACCAAAGAAACATTTACTGTCTTTTATAAGGTCTTCGAGAATTTCAATTTAGTTTTTAGTTTTGAGAGTTCTTGGTGTCCTAGAATTTTCTGTCTTGCAGGGAAATCTCTCAGGTCATCCTTGGGTAGTTATTTGGGCTGCAAAAGGAGGGGTGTGAGAGTAATGGGGATATTCTCGCTAAGGCCTGGGCCCAGGGAGCCCTTGCCAGCCCCAGGGCCTGTTTGGGTTTGGGTCTCTACCCTCCCTGCACTCTGCCTTCCTCTCTTCATAACTCAGCAGAGAAATATTCTATCTGTGTAATCCTCAAATTGGGACAGCTGACACTTCAAAGGGCTTAAGAATACACAGTTCTACCCCCAAAGCCCAAGCTGCCTGACTGGAAGGAAAGCTCCCAGTTCTCACCCCCCACCTCCTGACATCAGATAAGCGCTCAAGGGGCAGAAGCTGGGGAAGGCCCTGGCTTGGTGGGTGGCTCAACCAGGTGGCTGAGGAGAGTGGCAGGTGCAGCCCTTCAGGGTCTCAGGCAAGCAGGGAGGGCACCTTCCAGTGTGAGTCTGCGCCCATGGCGATGGAAATCAAAGGTGGGATGGGGGAGATGACAGCGATAGGCGGGGATTTGGAGGCGGAGAAAGAAAAGATGTTAAATATACCTGTGAGGTAGTTCAACAACTTCCCCTGGAAATCTGTGACAAAAGTGACAGTTTTGTGACCTTGGGGGTTTCACATTCAATATTCTAGCAGGTAGGGACACCTGGGTGGCTCAGTCCGTTAAGCCACAGCCTTTGGCTCAGGTCATGATCTCAGGGTCCTGGGATCAAGACCCACATTGGGCTCTCTGCTCAGCAGGAAGCCTGCTTCTCCTTCTCCCTCTACCTGCTGCTCTGCCTACTTGTACTCTCTCTCTCTCTTTAAAAACCTTAAAAAAAAAACATTCTAGGGATGCCTGGGTGGCTCAGTGGGTTAAGCCTCTGCCTTCAGCTCAGGTCATGGTCTTAGGGTCCTGGGATCCAGCCCCACATTGGGCTCTCTGCTCAGCGGGGAGCCTGCTTCCCCCCACCCCCCAACCCTGCCCCATCTTCCTCTGCCTACTTGTGATCTCTCTCTCTTTCAAATAAATAAATAAAATATTTGAAAAAAATATTCTAGCAGGCAGTCTGGGAGGGGTGAGAACAGTCTGGGCTTTGGGTCTAATACCTCTGTTTCAACCCCTCGTCAGCCACGGGTCCTTCTGTAAAGTGGACAAGGCGAAACTTTCATCACAAAGTTAAAATGAGACACGGTCTTGTGACAAACCTCAGTTTCTGTCCTCTTAAAACACTGATTCCCTCTGCTTTGCTCTCAGCCTACAAACCACCACTGCCCCATTTCAAACCTGAAAGTCTTTCCACACTGAAAGCTCGTCCTGAGTGGAAAGGAAAATCAAGTGTATATTAAAGGGTAAAATTTCATTATCTTGCGTGAGTTTGTTGTAAAAACTTCTCTCTCTGAGATCAGGAACAAGACATGAATGTCTGCTACCATCACTTCCATTAAACGCTGTATAGCACAATAATTGCGAGAAAAAGACATACGTGGTGTGAGCATCAGGAAGGAAGAAAGTATAACTCTTACTGCTTGGAGATGACATGACTGGGTATATAGAAAAATTAGAAAGGATCTATAAACAAATTATTTGATAATATAATATAAATAATATATTATAAATATATATATAATATATATAATATATATATTATAAATATTATAAATAATATAATATTATTTAATAAATAAATTTAGTAAGATCACTGAATACATGATCAATACAAGTTGTACTTCCATGTCTCAGCAACAAGGAGAAAAAGGAATTTTTAAAAAATCCACTTATTTATTTTTTAAAGATCTTATTTATTTATTTGAGAGAGAGAAAGAGAGAGAGGGAGAGAGAGAGAGTACACAAGCAGGGGGAAGGGAGTAGAGGGAGAGGTAGAAGCAGACTCCCTGCTGAGCAGGGAGCCTGATGTGGGACTCAATCCCAGGACCCTGGGATCATACCCTGAGCCGAAGGCAGACACTTAACGGACTGAGTCCCTCGGGCACCCTACAAATACCATTTAAAATAGTACGACAAGTATCAAATGCCTAGGAGGAATCTAACACAAGATGAGTGAGGCTTTTACGTAGAAAATTATAAGACCGTATTGAGAAGAAGAATTAAAGAAGACATAGATAAATAGCAGGATATACGATGTTTGTGGCATAGGAGACTCAGTATCATAAAAGTATCATAAAATCCCAAAATGGTTTGTGAATCCAAGCAACCTCAATGTAAATCCCAGTAAGACTGTGTGCATGTGTGTGGCGACTGACGATTTGACTCTAACATTAATATGGGCATAGAAAGTGCCAAGAACAGCCTAGATGCCCTTCATAGAAGTGAACAAGGTGGAAGGTCCAGCTCTCCTGGAGATCAAGACTTTTAACAAAGGTACAATAATCGAGGCAGCGTGGCATTGGCACAAGAGCAGACACACAGATCCATGAAGTGAAACAGAGTGTGGAAACAGACCTTTGACAAAGGTAGCACGGTGTGGCAATGGGAAAGTCTCTTCAACAAACGATGTTGGGCCAATTAGATAAACACATGCAAAGAAGGAAACTTGCTAAACCATATTCAAAAATCAATTCTGGGTATATTATAGATATAACATGGAGAAGGTAATACAAGAGAGCTTCTAGAAGATACTGTAGGAACATCTGGATGGTGACTTTTGTGTCAGCTTGCCGGGCCCGGGGATGCCTGGAATAAACATTATCTCTAGCGTGTCTATGAGCATTTGAGTCAGTGGAATCAGTAGGATAGACAGCCCTCCTGAAAGTGGGTAGGGATCATCTGATCTGCTGGAGGCCTGAAGAGAACAAAAGTCAGAGGAAGGAGGAGCTCATCCTATTTTCCCTGTCTCACTGCTTGAGCAGTGGGACATCTTTTTTTTTTTTTTTTAAAGATTTTATTCATTTATTTGACAGACAGAGATCACAAGTAGGCAGAGAGGCAGGCGAGAGAGAGGAGGAAGCAGGCTCTCCACGGAGCAGAGAGCCCGATGCGGGGCTTGATCCCAGGACCCCAGGATCATGACCCGAGCTGAAGGCAGAGGCCTTAACCCACTGAGCCACCCAGGCGCCCCGCAGTGGGGCATCTTATCTCCTCTTCTGCTGCCCTCAGACTGGAATTCACGCCATCAGCTTTCTTGGTTCTCAGGCCTTCGGACTCCACTAAATTACCACCAGTTTTCCTGGTTCTCTAGCTTATAGATGGCAGATCATGGGACTTCCCAGCCTCCGTCATCCCATGAGTGGATTCCTCATAATAAATCTCATTTAAATCAATGTAAGTACATTGATGCACATGTATTCGTTCTGGTTCCCTGGAGAACCATAATACAAACAAGTCTTTAGGATTTTGATAAAAAGTTCTTAAATGGGATACCAAAGAATTAACAATAAAGAAAAAGCCTGATACTCTGAACTATATTGAAATGAGGAACGTCTGTTCATTTAAGAAACTCCACCAAAGACAGTAAAAAAGTGAGCTACAGAGTAGAAGATATTTGCAACATGTATAACCAAGAAAGGATTCGTACTCAGAATAGAAAGAACAATAGATCAACAAGAAAACCAGAAAACCCAGTAGAAAAATAGGCTGAGACTTGAAAAGACACGCTACTGACTGGACAGTAGACATGAAATCTCCTACACTGTTGTGTGTTAAACTGGTACAATCGCTTGGGAAAACGGTTCAGCAGTGTCTGCTGAAGTGGGTATTTTTTCTGTGATTTAGCCACTTTGCTCCTAGGTATATACTCAATGATTTCTAATAACCCTAACACTGGAAAAGAACCCAATGTTGGCTGGATTATGCTGACTGGACAGACGGATTCACACAAAGTCAACTCTTCCAGCAATGAGGAGGAATGGACGTGGCTAGAACAACATCTTTGCAGCAACAAAGATGAATTCTCACAAACATCACCCGGAAAGAAAAAAAAAATCAGACAGGAAAGGGAGTATATGGAATGATTCCATCCATATGAAGTTCGAGGCTAGGCGAAATGAATCTGTGGTGTTCAAAGTTAGGATGGTGGATTCCTTTTGGGAGGAGGGGAAGGGCAGGAGGGAAGCTCCCAGGTACTGAAATGTTCAGTTTCTTGATTTGGGTAATACTTCTGAGGGTGTATTCATTTCTATTCTTCCTTTGAACTAGATGTATAGCATTTGTGCACTTTTCTCTATGCACATCATAGTTCAAAAATATGTTTACCAGTGAGTTTACTGTGAAAATCTGTTTCCCAGCACACTATGGAAGGCAGTGGAATGGCGTCCCTGTCCACGCTGAGACACGGATGAGTGTCTGATGTGTCTGCACCATCCCCCCACTGCTGGATCCTACACTTTCTCACTCTCAGTTCTGGCCTCAGAAAGCCAGCAGGAGGGGCGCCTGGCTGGCTCAGCGGGCTAAGTGCCTGACTCTTGGTTTCAGCTCAGGTCATGATCTCAGGTCTTGGGATACAGCCTGTGTCAGGCCCTATGCTCAGTGTGGGGTCAGCTTGAGACTCTCCCACTCCCAGTTACAAATCAATCAATCAATCTTTAAAAAAAAAGAAAAAAGAAAAGGAAAGAAAAGAAAAGAAAAAAGAAAAGAAAAGGCAGGAAAAGCAAGCCAGCCAGCAGGAGCTGAGGAGCTAGTGATTTGTCCTTCAGGCTGAGCACCCCAGCCCGGGGGCATGGAAAACCTCTGCTCAGGAAGCTCAGGGCTCTAAAACCTGACCTCGGGCCCCTCTGTCCCCTGTTCTATCAGGAGGCAGAGAAAGGGTGCCGACTCCCTACAGCTGATCGAGAGTGTCTCCCTGCCCCGGCCACCTGCGGCTTGCACTGCATCTGTGGGAGACAGGGTGATGGGAACCGTGAGCGACCCTGGAGGCAGGCATGCTGACCCAGGCCTTGCTGCCCTCTCTGCCCTTGGCACTCCGAGTAGCTGAGGCAGGCCCTGCCTCCACCAGCTATCCCGTGGCTCAGATGGTAACCGGCGGGGGGGGGAGAAGGCTGCTGGCTCCACCTCTCCTGTGGGGCTTGACCTTGGGCAGCGCTCAGAGATGGGGTTTCCCTCTCTGTAAAGTGGGAGTAGTGCTCATCCTGCCTTCACGTTCTGTAGAGAAAGCTGAAGTCCAATGCTCCCTGCATTTCTGGCCTCCAAGGTGTGGAGGCTGTGGGCGTGAGGTGGTAGGAGGGCCCAGCAAACACCCTGCTCCCACCTCCCTGGCTGGTGTGGAAGGGGGAGGAGTGTCCCCCCTCTGATCCATCTTGGCTGCAGCAGCTTGAGCTGGAGCCGGTCCCACACCCCACCAATGGCCCCCGCACCTGCCAGTGCCCCACGACGAGGGACGAGGGCCGGGATGGGAGCAGGGAGCTCACACCTGCACATGGAGCATTCCAACCTGCTGGCTGTGGCTGTGGGCCTGTACCATGAGGTCGCTCCTGGCACCTCGCTCTGGTTGCAATGCCTCCAACTTCCCTCCTCTCCCTGGATTTCCAGCTCTCCTTTCTCCTAACCAGGGGCCTCTCCAAGAACAAGAAAGGCTTTCTTCAGTTGGACTGGCAGTGTCGGTGGGAGGTCTGGGGGCTCTTAGGTAATGTCACCACTTAGCCTGAGGAACTGGCATTGGGTCCCAGGTGTGGATAACAAGTGTCACTTCCAAAGCACAGGGAAGTGTTGGTGTTGGTCGGGGTGCTGGGAAATACCTCCTCTGCTTATTCTAGGTGAAGGACTAGAACGGGAACCAAGCAGTGGGGAAACGAATTATTGGGGCTTATTTATCAGGAGCCCCTGCTCTCTCCCAGCTCCAGTGTGGCAGCTGGGCCTCTGGGACCTCGTGTTCCAGGAACACAAACTGCCTTTCAGCTGGGCTGCAGCCTCTCCAACCCCACCCCTGCGTGGGTACTGAGTCGCACTTCTGGTGGGCTGCTCCCACTAGTGACCCATTCCTCTGGCAGGCAGGTGATTTCAGCTCAGTGACTTCCCATGGGCCTGGCTGCGGCCTGAGACTCTCCCCAGGCAGTACTGCTCCCTCCCGGTCCTCCACAGGGGCTGGACTGTGGGGAGGTCTGAAGACTCCCTCCTGCTCTCTCCTGCCCCCTTCTCTTCTACGGCTGGCCTGCAGTCTGCCAGCAGGTCTGAACCAACACCAGGAGTGCTGCGGCAGGTCTGAGAGTTTGGGGGCTGCTCACTGGACTGCTCACTCGTTGGCTGGCAGGCAGAGGGGCTGCACTTCTGAGAGCTACATGGGACTTGGAGAGTCCCTGGCACAGAGTGGCGGCCCGAAGTCTTAGAGATTTGTTGATGGAGCCTGGGGAAAAAGCTTTGGCTTGACTTGGTGTTGATTGGAGCAGGTAAAAGCCTGGGAGGGGCAGTGTCCCCCAGGACCGTGAGGCTGGCTGGTTATCTGCAGGTGTGCCGATGCCCAGCAGAGGGACAATGACAGATGGTGTACCCTCCACGAGCAGCTAAAAGGCAAAGTGGGACAGCCACAGGGGGCTCCCTTGGCAGCTTGCAAAATGGCGGCCTTCCTCTCTCAGGAGGCTAGCAATGTCCCTGTGCTGGAAGACACATACAGTTCCCTCCCCTGTCCCCAGGAGTGTCCCCTACCTTTCTGGGCTGCCAGGCCCCTGACTAGGGCTAAGGACTAGTATGATGGTCCTGCTGAGGTTGTGCGGGGCCTGATAAGGGAGGACAGAGATTCTATACCAAGAGTGAGAATCAGCCAGCAGGATTTGAGGGTCATGATCAAAGCAACAGAAGACGAGACATAGGACGAGATGAGCAAGAATTCATGGACTTGGGGTATTCTGTGGGATGTGCAATTTGACGCCCCACAAAGGCCCAAGAAGGCAGGGCACACTTGCTCCTGGGGTGGCCCTTAGAGGCCCAGAGACAGTGATAGCTGAGGCTGAGGGAAGTGGAAGGGCATGAACTGCCCTGGCAGACAGCAGAGGAAGGAGGAAAGAGGCCAAGGGAAAGGGCCGTGCCGGCACGGAGGTACTACTGAGAAGTACCAGAAGACCCAGCTGAGGCCTGTGTTCTATGGGAGCACCTGCAGGACATTGCTCCACCGGGGTCAACAGCAATGCATGAGTGAGACAGATACCAAACCACGGAGGAGTCTGCTGGCGCCATTCCTCTGCAGGCCAGAGAGGACAGCAGGAGAGGCAGTCGCAGAGCTGGGTTCGCTAACACTCGCGGACACGATGGTGCCTGGGGTCCTGGGGGCCAGGGCTGACGTGGCGTAGGCCCTTCAGAACTGCCAGCTCCAGCTGCTGCTGGGGTTCTTCAGACTCCAAGTTCACCAGGGCCAGCAGATGGGAGGAGCCGTCATCATGGGCAGCGAGGGCGGGACAGTCAACCGGGATCAGAGGCGGCGCAGGCAGGGAGGTGTGTGGAACTCAGGGGAACTTCCTGCTGCTCCTGCCCCACTGGGAAAAGACATACAGATACGTGCCAACCCTGGCTTGCGAGGGGTATGCCACCAGCCGAGGGCTCAGAAACCTCACGATGCGGGTTTGGGTCAACCACTGGCTAAGCTCCCAAGACCTGCTCAGGTGCTGGTTAGGGGTGAGAAGTATTTGGGAGGGACAGTAGGGGAGAGGGAGGAGAGGCTCAGCAAGGACCTCAAGTTCTAGTCCGTGATGGAAGCAGGAGCCTGTCCCATTCATTTCTCCTTTTGAAGCTCCTCCTCGGGAAGAGAGGCCTGCAGGAGCCACAGAGGAGCTGCTCCCCACAGTGGGGTGTAAAGGCAGATCTGAGGGGGCAAAGGGTGGCCTGGGGCTGCCCTGGGAGGGTGGCTCCCATGGGATCCGAGACTACTCCAACAAGCAAGGTTGGTTCGAGGCCACTCTACTGGCCTGGCCTAAGCCATCTTGGAATCAGGCTGCAGGCTGAGCCTCTTCCTCTGGCCTGCCTTTCCTCACCCTCTTCGCAGGGGAAGGCTGGTGCCATGGTCTGCAGTCTGTGGCCGCTCCTATTGTCGCCCTTCATCCCCCTGTGCATCTCCCACACGCTAATCCTGTCTGGGAGGCTACTTGTCAGGGACCTGAGCTCACCTGGCATGGCCCCATGACGGAAACAAGAGAACAGAGAGAGAATCCTGTCTCTGCTCCCTGGGTCTGCTCGGACTGTGCTGACAGGGTCCTGAGACCAAACTGAGGACGCTGAGCCAGCTAGTTCCCCAGGGCAGGCCAGCATGCTGGGAAGCCCTCAGGTCCAGAAAGCATTATGTGCCCAGGGGCTGAGGGAAAAGAACCCAGGTGGGCTGGCAGGGTCCTGGGGCCCGGCCTTGGCCCTGATCGTTGCCAGAAAGGCCAGTGACCCAAGTGATGAGGTGCCCGCGGGCTCTGGAGAGCAGAGGATGCGAGGACCAGCACGGCCCTCTCTGGAAGGCCACAATGTTGCATTCCTCCTACTCAGGTTTAGGAAGGTGGGAAGGCGCTGAGCTGAGGAAAATCCATCTCGCAGGGGGAAGCTTTCTCGGAGGCCTCTAGATGTTGGCTATTTGCCGTGGGTTTCAAGGTGCCAACATGAGTCCTCCAGTCAGTGAGGAAAACCCAAAGGATTTGGTTTCATTAGTTTAGCAAACTAACCCATCCCCAGTGTAAGACGGAGTTGAGGGAGCTGGTAGTCTCCGGACTGGGGCGAGGCACAGGGCTGCCCAGGGGGAGGGGAGGGCACTGCAGAGCTGCAGCCTGGGTCCGAGAGGGCCCAGGGCACGAGCCACATAGGCAAGCTGCAAGGGAGAACACCGTGCTTGGTAACAGTTTCCTTACACAGCCATATCACACTTCCCTTCATGCCGTTCTCCCCCAGCCCTGAGACCTATGGCCGTCTTCATGTTCCTGACGGAGAGACCGCATTCCAGAGGGGGACAATGACCTGCCCTGGAGAAGACCGGCCAAATTCCTATTTGTGATGACAGGTCAGGAGTCCATCCAACGGACCAGGCTGTCTGCTCCCCTAGGAGTCCACAGGGGTTGGAAATCCCAGGACTTCCCAGACAGAGAGCTTCTACGGCAGAGCTGCCAAAGGAGAGGCTAGAACCATATCTCACCCTTCCTCCCCCGCCCCAAGATTTAAGGTCTGGAGAGAAAGGCAGGTGGTGTGAAGGCACAGCCTGGGCTTTGGAATCAGCTCACATTGGGGCAAAATCCAGGCTCTGCTCTTGACCATGGCGTGAACTTGGGCAGGTTAAGTGCTCTCTTTAAAAAAAAAAAAAAAAAAAATCTGTAGAATTATGAAAATAAGATCTGTCTGAGTGGTTGCAGAACTAGGACTAACTCAGGTAAGCCCCTTGCCCCATGCTGGTGATCTGTGGGCATTCAGGAGCTAGTAGTTCTGATCACTATTACACTGCATGGACCAGAAAACTTGAGAGGTCACGAACAAAGTATCTGGCATATTTAACACTTGTCATAGTTACTGCTATGCCTCACTATCAGGCAAAAAAATGTGAAGCAGTTGATGTAAATAACTATAATCACTACAATATTTACAGAGTTAAAAATCAATTTTTATAGCTTTTTTCTTCTACATGTTAGTTCTTCAGAATTCATAAACTATCCAAGGAGATAGTTTTCCCTAATATCAGGAGCAATTTAATCCTCATCATAATCCTATAACAAATGAAAAACTAAGGCTGGAAAGAGATTTGACTCCTAGGAGCCAGGTTCCCTCTCTAAAAGATTACGTTAGGTCCCCCACCCACTCCCTTCCTCAAGTATTGTGTGCCAGGTCCTGGGCTAGGCACCAGGGGCACTGAAGGGAACAAAACAAGGCCCTGAGCTTACAAGGGCCCAGCCCAGGGCAGGGAACAGCAGGTAAACCAATGCCCAAACTGTCCTGTGTTGAATGCTGAAGAAGGGACAGGTGAGGTGGAGGACCATGGAGGAGGGACACCAGTTTCAGCCCTTTGTGACGGTTGTGAAGGGCTGGAATGGCTTCCTGGGAGATGTTTGTTAGGGGCTGGAATGATTTTCTGGAAGTAGTAAAACTTAGCTAAGAGTGGAAGGAGAGATAGGGGTCACCCCCAGATGGGTGGGGAAAGGGCCGTGGGAAAGAGTGGGGTTCTAGAAACAAGGAACAGCCTGGTCACACAGAGACACATCACACACAAGAGACTTGAGGTGGTCTGGGAGGGGTGGGACATAGGGGACACTGGAGCAGGTGGGGACCCTGCCCCTTCCACTAGTCCAGGGCCTCTGACGGCCACGTGAGTGTTCATTCAGCTCTGTAGCCTCAGTGCCTAGTGCTATACTGGTCCCTAGCAGAAACCCTCAGAACGCTGCATGAAAGAGTACGTACTCAGATCTGCCTTTTAAAAAGTTTGTTCAGACCTGTGGTTCTGACGAGATGGTAGACTGAATGGATGGGGACCTTCTTCCCCACACGACCACAGAAAAATGAGGAAATACATGATTAGAACCATTTGAATATAAAACTGAGCATAATGAGAATAATGGGAAGATCACCAGTTACCTGAAATAAAGAGGAAACTAAGTCAAAGCCAGAATCTTTATCATGGAAGCTGGGGCTGGGATGATCAAACTCTGACACAGTTACAGGCTCTGGGATTTTCATGCCCACAGGAGGAAGAAGACCTGGCCAGGGAAATGGATCCGAGAGTCAGGAATCTAGGAAGGGCTGTTGGTCTTTTTTTAATCTTTTTTTTTTTTTAAATATTTTATTTATTTATTTGACAGACAGAGATCACAAGCAGGCAGAGAGGCAGGCAGAGAGAGAGAGAGAGAGGAGGAAGCAGGCTCCCTGCTAAGCAGAGAGCCCGATGCGGGGCTCGATCCCAGGACTCCGGGATCATGACCTGAGCTGAAGGCAGAGGCTTTAACCCACTGAGCCACCCAGGCGCCCTGGGCTGTTGGTCTTTAAACAGGGACAGGAAGACCTTTCTCACAGCCCAGAGAGTCTGTATGTGAAGCGGAGCAGAGGTCTCTCCTTCGCAGAAAGGAGATTCCAAGCCCACATGGCATGGGTGGGTGTAGAGGCTGAATCCATGCTACCCAGCTTCCGGGAATCCTAACTGAACTAGCCGGGCCTCTGGAACCCCTGGGGTCTCGGTGGAACTACCACTGAAGTGATGAACACACACCCCCACAACTCACAGCTCCCACGGTGAAAACAATCCCGACTTAAGATGGTCTCCTGATAAAAAAGAACAAACCAAGCGAGGAAGTGAGCCACCACGAAGGCAAGGCGACAGACACAACTCATGGAAGAGATAGTACCCTTAAAACCAGAGATAACTGGACACTTCAAAAGACACGACATGTGTCATCAAAATAAAGAGATGAAAGGGACAGAAATCATAATAAAAACTAGGGCACTAAAAAACTAAACTAAAACCCAAAATTAACAGGCTGATTTTAAAAAGCTCCAAACAGAACTTCTAAAACTTAAAAATAAAACCTAAGCTCTCACATTCGGAAAGAGTACTAAATAGCCGATTATGAACAGCTACAGGGTCAGTAAACTCACAGATGTTTTTGAGGAAGTGCTGGAATTCGTCACTGGCAGAAAGGGAGATGGAGGAAAAGAGCAGACCAAATAACATGGCAGGTTTCTAACAGGAGCTCTAGGAAAGACCAGAGAGAATCAAAGAGAGAGCAGAGAAGAATTTCCAAATGGAAGAATCACACCGAGCCCCCAGCAACATAATAAAAACTATTCTACCCTTTGACTGACTGCCGTAAAACTACAGAACGCCAAAATCAAAAATCAGGTCTCAAAAGCAACCAGAATGAAAAGTCATGCAAAGCTCCCTCTGGTGACAGAGAGGACAGGCTGGAGGTCAAAGAGCCTGAGGCAGGGAGAAGTGTGCCAAGTAGCTCCTGGTCCCCCGCACTGGGAGAAGGGTTGTGGGGACGGAGGCAAGGGAACATTCTGGACACAGTTCTCCATCCATGAAGGGTACAACTGTCCTCACAGTTGTTCTGAAGTCCAAAGCAGCTACTTTCCTCATCTGTGCTCCCATAGCCCTTGACTCCCCCCACTGTGGAGCGTGAGTCCCCCAGGGGAGCTGCGGTGAGGTCTGCTCTTTGCACAAACTCCTCAAGGCCCTGGAACAGGTGTAAGTCATCTCTTGTGCCCCCAGTGCCTAGCACAACACGTGGTATGGGGTGGGAGGCTACTGAACATGTGACTGACTTCTCATGAATCACATACTCGCTCTTGTGGCCTGTTCCTAGGCCCGTGAAGAGATCTCCAAACCCGAGTCTGAGAAACGACTCTCAGTCAGCCCCGGGTTCCCTGGATTGTAATATTAAAGGCAGTGAAGCTTTCTGCAGCAGAAAAATAGAAGGTCCGTGGTGGACACTGGTAGCACCTGTTGGCATGGTGGGGAGAGGCCTCACGTCTCTTAGGGGCACATGTGACCAACTTTTGAGGGGCTAAAGGGATAATCTGAGTGAAGAGCTTTACCAATCTAGCTCCATGCACAATAGGGCAGCTTCCTTCTTCTAATGACCTTGATTACGAATGTTGACCTGAGGACCGTGCCCTCTAGCCCAAGAAGAGGCAGGGTCCAAGTGCGGCTGGATATCAGATATGGACCAGTCCCAGGGCCTGTCTTCCCTGGAGCCCAGGGGCAAGCATGAGCCCCTTAATGCAGATGAAGAACAGGATGGCATGGGGCCAAATACCGGGGCCACCAGGATGTTTCCAGGGAAGGAAGCTGAGAAGAGCATCCAGGGAAAATAAAAGCAGAGTGCCTATTTCCAGGGCGACTCCAGTTGAAGGGAATGACCGCTGGGGACCACCATGCCAACAGTTTCAATACTTATTTACAACACCCTCTTCACGGATGAACTGAATTTGACAGAGCTAAATACTAAAATGACTATGAATTATAGTAAAAGCAGTAGTTTCAATAATGAATTGTACCAAACTAATCTTCAGATATCAAGCTAATTTCTTAGGCAAACCTTCTCGCTTTGCGGCTCTTGCATTCGTGTGACTTGCCTGAGGAAACACGAACTCCTCAGGGCCTGGGGTGAAACAGCCTCATTTCCCAAACACCCCTGTCACACCAATACTGGGATTCAGGCACTCTAGGGGAAATGACCCTAAAAGCGAAGAGAGGAAAACAGACAGGGCAGAGCCCAGGGGAGAGGAGAAAGTCACAGTCAAGCTCATGGGATTCTCCAGTCCTCCCTTGGCAATTCACACGCGGACAGAGGAGGCTGCCTTTAGACCGAGTGTATCGCCACCAGTGGACAACAGCTGAAGCCATGTCTACCAGCCTCTTCCCTACTCGTTCTCCCTTAGCTGCTGCCCCTGCTCACGGAGATAGGCTTGCGGCCACTGGGAAACAAAATGGAAGCCCTGACGTAATTCTTCTGTTTGGGCAGGAGAGGCACACTTACTGTGGGCACTTGACGTGCTAGGCTGTGATGATGTCCTTAACATATCATTTCCATCCCCAGGACCATCATTCCCCCAGTTTTGGCAGAAGGCATCCTTAGTCCCATTGTTCTTAACAGATGAAGAAACCCGAGGCTCAGAGGTTAGGACATCTGCCCACACACTGCTAATGAACCGCGAGACTGCCTCTAGGAGGACAAGCGAGACAGAGCCACAGCGAGGGGTCACCAAGACGTCCCACTCTCTGAATGAAGTGGCTGCCAAACTCTTTCTCGAGAAGCAGGGAGTCGGGCCAGAACTGGAGTGTGTCAGCACCCTGGGCTGAAAGACTGCTCCTGCTGCCATAATCCGTGTGCGCAGGGCTGCCATCCCCCTGCCATCTGGCGGGCACCAACGTGGGGAGCGCAGGGCGGCATGGATAAGCAGATTATGGCTGGCATTTCTCTGACTCCCTAGTGACACCTACACCTGCCCCCAGGAGACCTACTCGGTGGTCCCCAACCCTGGACCCGAGAAATCCAGCCCTGCTTCCCTGCCGAATTCAGCATTATGAGACGCCGAGATGGTATCTCAACACGACAGCCCAGAAACTCTGGAGCTTCCAGAAACAGCACCATCCAAGAAGAAAAATGATGGTGTTAAGGGCACTTGGTCAATCTTTCCTAAGTGATTAATCCGGTAGGAATGGAGGGTACACAACAGCTTACTACAGCATCCTCTAAAGATGAATGATAAATGGGAGTAACACCTTGAAACTAATATGGATGGAGATTTCGGTCACAAAGGCGCCCGGTAACCCATCCGCCCTGTCCCCCTCACCCCCCTGGGGAACCAGAGCAGGAGTTCTTCAGGAAGACCTAAGTTTCTCTTCTGGAATGTAAAGGACAGTTCCATTGGCATGTGCTTACTGGATTCCTTCCAGTGAGTACCATTAAATAGCTCACATATTTAAACAATCAGTCCGCAAGTCCAGGTTGGGACTGTTCCTGTCACTGACTGGGGTTTCCGAAATAGCAAGGCGGGACCACAGCTGTCGTTCGTCTATTCTCTTCCCCAGAGCAAATGGGATCATGGTGACTTCCTCACGCGGCTGTGGCCGGTGACCCAGAGCAAATTACGTCCGTTCCCTAGACTTCAGCTCCTGCACATACAGCAGTGGTAACAATGGAGGAAAGCTCTTCGGGGTGCTATGAGGGTCACACAGGATAAGAGATGTAATGTCCCCAGAGGTGTGCCTGATGCCCAGTGTGGGGGCTCACTGGTAGCTGCCATTGTTGCTCATCTCACCACTGTCATTGTCATCAGCAGGCACTCGCTGTGTCACAGACAAAACTACACAGTCAGGAAAGTAGTCTGTGATGAAGGAAAGAGCTCCTAGAACAGCCTGCCAGGTGCCCCCTTTCTAATAATAAGATTACTGACTTGAGTCTCTGCAGGGACCCAGAAATCCCCCGAGTATAAAGTTCACAAGGTAGACTAACACAACAAAACCTAGTCACAGAGGCGAGGTCAGACCCAAGGGCACAAGCCAAAGTCACTCAGTGAACCAAACTAGCAAGCGTGGCCTTGGAGACAGGTGGTGGCGGTGGGGTGGGGGGGTCCCCCAGGCTGACATCTGGAAAGGAAGGTTGCTTCTGAATAGATGTGTCATACCTCCCACACAAGTATTTCAAGTCCTATATTTAGGAGCCCAAGAGATTTGACAGGAGAAACAGTTCTGTGCCAGCTCTTTTCCAGGAGAGCCCCCCAAAGTGTGAGTCCCTTCCTGACAAGCCTTTGTCAGAGAAGCCCGCTGTGACAGAACCCACAGGAGCTGCCCCCTCTGTGGGACAGGGTGAGGGGATGCTCCTTTCTTCCCCACCCAGTGGCTTACTTGTTGCTGTCGCGGTACTCGTAGATGTGACATCCTTGAGGCAGTCCGGTCTCGTGATCCAGAGTGAAAGCAAGTTTCAGCTGCGGGAAGAGAGAAGAGAGAAATAATGAAGTCGAGGCAGCATGTGCTCTTCATTCTGGCTGCTGAAATGAGGAAAAAGTCACGACCTGAGCCGAAAATAAAAGTCGGACACCCAAACCAACTGTGCCACCCAGGCGCCCCTAATTAACTAGAATTTTAAATAAAAACTTGAAAAAAAAAAAAGAAGTAAAGATTTAAAAGTAGAGTCGACAGGATATGCTGAGGGATTCTATGTTAGGGAGTGGTGAGATGGGAAAAGAAGAAATCCAAGACAGTTCAAGTTCTTGATTTGGACAATCAGGTAGGTTCCATGGCTGCGTGTGAAGACTGAATCTAGAGGTGGCTAGAAAGCCGAAAGTTTGGTTTTGGATATGTTAGCTTTGAAGCACTCAGTAACTTTCTCTGATTAGGGGAGATAAGGAACCAGAATCTGGTAATGAGGTCTTGTTGCTTTCTGGATTCCAGAAGGGCGTGCTCAGGTGAGTGCAGAATTCAGGGAAATTGTGTGTGTCCTGCTAGAGCTGAGGTGGTGAGGGCAGCTTTAACACTTCTAAACCTAGAGCCAATTATTAGATTTACAGATTTACCAGGTTTTTAAATTGCCAGGGAAATTTTAACTAAAATTAACTGCACATTAGGATACATTATTCTAACTTTTTTTTTTTTTTTTTTTAACTGCAAGGCTGTTAACACAGATCTGCATCATTAGATGCTGGACGGGTTTTCTCTTCCTGAGAGGGAAAAGAGCTTGTAGGAATGGCTTGTCCTCTTACTGACCCAGATGAAAATACAAAAACAGAAACAAGCCCTTCTTCACCACCATGAAGCCAGGAACTTCAAGTCAAAGGCATGTTTTCCCTACAGAGCCCTGCTTGGACCTTCCCAGCCCTCTTTCAGCAAAACCAAAAATCATTGTTTTTTAGAAAAATCTATTAACTATACCATTTCTCTTGACCTCTCCCTTTGTGGCTGAGGCCAGGCCTATATTCACTGAGTCCACTTCAAAGACTGCTCCACTTAGAAATTTCCAAATCCTTTAGCTCAGGATTTATGAGCTTTATGCAATTTATGAATTTATGGCTTAGAAAAATTATCATAAATGTAAGAGCTAAAGTTTTTTCTGTGAAACTGTTCACTTCAGTATCATTTACTGGAAAGACTCGAAAAGCCCAGCAGTGCAGGTGGCCAGGTAAACTATGACACAATCCCACGCAGGGTAGCAGCCATTAAACTTTATGAAGGATTCTGATTGATCTGGGAGAATATCTGGGTTAGTTGGAAAAAAGCAGGATGCATATGTGATTATATACCAAGAAAATTATGTAAAACGGAACAGAAACCACCTAGAAGAAAGACTGGAGGGAACGATGGCAATAGTGTTCCTCTCCTTTCTTTGCATTTTCCAAATTCTTTAGGATAAATCTAAGGAGCTATGAGCCATAGTCCTTAGTCATGAAGGAATTAAGGGAAATTTCATTCTTGAGGTCAAGAAACTGTGTAAATATCAATTCAACATGTAGGTGAGTGGGGAGGTGCAGGGAGGGGACTGGACAGATGAGCACTCCTATGTACTGAACGGAGAACTCATATTTATTGAAAGCCTACCAAGTAAAGGCTCTCCTTTACCCTGACCACAACCATTTGAAGTAGGTATTATGATTTCCTTTTTACAGGGGAGGAACTTGAGGCTAAGAAAGGTTAAGTAATTTGTCCAAACCACAATTAGAATTTCAGCTAAAACCCACGCTCTTTGCACCTCACTGGAACTAGAGGACGCGGTGATGGTCTGGATAGGAAGCCTGCCGGGGAGGGGTCAAGGACGATGTTTAAGGTGCTCTCCCTCGGGCAGCAGGATGGATGGTGCTGCTACTCACCGTGACAAGGAGGAATAGCAGGTTTGGAAGGAGAGCTTGAGTTTAGTTTGGGAGTGCTGATTTTAAGGTGTCTGAGAGGCATTGTCATGCAGATGAACAGTAGGCAGCTTGTATAAACAATTCTGAATTTTTTAGGCAAGACTGTGATCTGGAGGTGCAAAATTTGGAAGCCTCTGGATGGTAAGTAAGATGGTAACTAAAGCCACTGGTGTGGACGAGAACACGCCCAAGAGAATATATAGAGGGAAAACGAGGTCTTTGCGAGTACAGCTGGGTTTTGGAGTAGTGCAATGGAGGTTAAGGAGGAGGGGCAAGGGAGTTTTGAGTTCTGTTGTTACAGGAGCCAAGAGGAGAACATATCTCAAGAAGGGAGCAGTCAGCGGCATTTAATCCTTCTAAGAGGTCAAGTAAGAGAGGAACTGGCATCCAAAACTAAAAAGAGTCCATTGGAGTTAGCAACAAGGACTCACAGGAGTGTGGGGGAAGCAGAGGGCAGGGCGCAATGGGTGAAAAATGAGTAGAAGGTAAGGAAGTGGGGATCGTGAGTGTATGTAGTTCTTTTAGCAAATTAGACGGTGGTGGGGGAAGAGTCAAGATGAATGGATTGGAACAGGACCGGACAGGAGGATGGGGCTTAAAGAAGAGCATGTGGTAGGACAACGGGCTGTTTAAATGTGGATATAAAAGAAGCACTACAGAGGGCAGGCTCGAAGACATGGGAGAGACGGAGGTAACCGAAGAGTCAAGGTGGCTGAGATGACCGGAGGAATGAGATGACGCCAATGCGGAAGTGGATGACCCTTCTTGCACCGTAGCAGTGGGGAGGGCTGGGCAGGGATGCAGATGTATCTGTGGATTTGGCGGAGGTGTGTGTGTGTGGGGGGAGAACAGGATGGGGGATGGTGGTGGTTTGGAATGTTCCAGTCTGATTTTTGTTCTTTTCTGAGAATTAGGAGGTCAAATAATCCACAAGGAATGGAGGGTTTGGTGAGGGAAGGAAAGGAGGTTGGAGGAAAGTGATGAAGGCTTGAAACTGTTTCTCTGGAGAGCAGGAAAAACTGTTGACCAGGGAAGAGCACGAGGGCTGCCAGGGAGCACTAACGGTCCAGCTGAGGCCACAGGAACTGAAGTTTCTATAGCAACCATCTGTCCAGATGTTTTTTTTTTTTTTGCTAGCAACTTAGACATTGGCATGAAGAAAGTTAGGTTGGTCCAAAGCTGAGCATTTGCCAGGAAGGTCTGAGGGAAGAATAACGGAGCAAGGGAGTAGAGATAGGATATTGGCAACAGATGGGCCAGAGACTCTAAGGGGGAACAGGCGAGAAATAAAAATGGAAGGGGCCGATTGGAAGAAAACAGAAAGATCTGGGTGACAGATGTCTTGTTTGGTATTATTTATTGAGCATGTTATGCTCCTGTGACATGGCAGTTCTAAGTACTTTTTGCCCAAATTAGCAAATCAGTTGCAGGGCTGAAGTGTGACCCACGTTGCTAACCACTGGACCACACCAGCCTCCTGAGTGTCCCTGATGTCAAGGACTGTGAACTGTGAGAGTCACTGAGTGAGGGAGTGGGGGGCACTGGAGGCTGTGGTCAGAGAGTAAGTTCTGTTTGACCTTGGAGATGGGGCAGTCAGTCCTCAAGATATGAGCAGAATGGAGAATTGGGAGGTCGGGATGAAAAGGTCTCCCATGAGAGGTCTGAAATCCACCCAGGATGATAACATGATGTTTCCCAGACAAGCTTATCCACAAAGTGTGTCACTATGGGCGTGCAGGGGTGTTGGTAGGTACCTACTTTGTGCAAGGTTCCACACACGAATGAAGGAGCGCAACTGGTCCATGCAGCAGACTGAGATGCCGAGCCCGCGGGCCTTTCCTCCTTCCCAATGACACCCTACACTTACTTAGCTAGTTACCCTCCCACACAGGCCATGGAATCCAGGGGGAAGCAGATCCAGTGTCCTGGACTGGGCCTGGCCATTCTAAGGTGACCTTGTACACCTCTCAGTAACTGATCAGGAACCCAAGCCAATCAGTGCCTGGCATCTCCTGGCCCCAGGAACTGGTTCAGGCAAGGCCAAGGGACCTAACAAAGCCCATGAGATATGAGGGGATGTTTGCTGAGTGCTTCTGGGCATGAGGGCCCAGAGCTGTTGAAGCTAGCTCGCTCTCAACCTGAGAAGGAAGCCCAATTCACAGAAGAAGCCGCCTTTAGAGACCCGCAGAACAGAGCTGGATGCTTGGGGGAGCCAGGTCTGGTCCTTGTCGGCCATCCAGACCTCCACTGTTCTTCTGTAACATCCTCTCTCAAGGACACAGACACATAACATGTCTACCCACTTCTTGGTGCCACTATCCACAATGCAACTGACTTAGCTTTCTAAAACACAAGCCTGATGACACCTCCTTCTTTAAATACCTCCGATGGCTTCCTGCTATTTGCCACAGGTACAAAAACAAGTCTAACAGCCAGGGCTCTCTGGGGGTTGGCTCCCCACACGAACAAAAATGGACTGTGACAGAGGGATGGCGAGGGGGGCATGCGCTGAGGAGAGGGTGCCAACCAGAGAGGACCTCAGGGTAGGTGACAGGAGTCTTAAGGGAGACACCTAAGCCTGCCTGACAGGGAAGGGTGCCCCCAAGCTCTCACTGTTCCTGCTGCAAAATCCCAAGCACTTGACCTTCACGGTGAAGCTCACTGTGTGAGCTTGGATCACGCCTTGTACTTTCATACCTCCGGCCCTTCCTTAGGCCGTGACTGCTTCTAGAAGGGCCCTTCCTGTCTACCCCAGCAAGACCCCACGCATTCTTTGAGCTTCTCTGTGTGAAAGTTGGTCTTTCACAACTCTCTCTTCTGGTAACTAGAGGCAGGGCCTCCCACCCCAGTGGTCCAAGGGCCCAGGGGGCGGGGGGGGGGTGACACCTTCACCGCAGAACACAGCACTGCCCACAATAGGTGCTCAGTGCACGTCGCTGAGCTGACCAGCCTAGTAGAGAACAGCTGCCCAGCCATCTCCTACATGCCAGAGGCGCCCCCTGCAGGTTTCTGCACCCCTCAGCACGCTCTGATCCTGGCTGGACAGATCTGTAGTCCCCCAGTCTCATCCCTGAGGTTGTCTGGCCTCCTCTAACTTCAGAGGTGAAGGAATCCTGCCTCACCTCTGTGCCCTCAGGAATGGCCACCAGATGAGAAGCCCACGTGCTCCCACCTTGCCAGCGCCTCTGAAGACAGACACAGTCTTTCTCTCAAGAATAGTTCTTGACTGTGTCTTACAAGCCTGGCCTAGCAAGGAAGCACCCAGGCCTACTGGCTACATCAAGACCACTGGGCCCCACCCGTGGAGTCACTCAGTTCAGAACGACTGTCATTGTGACACTTCACCAGGTCCATCTTTCACCTTTCCAGAGGCAGCGGTGCTAGTCAACCTTTGCCCGGGGAGGACAGTTTCTAATTGTACCCCATTCCTGGAATCGGGCAAGAAGAGAAGGAGCCCCAAGATGCAGTAAGGAGGTTACTCTGTCAGCCTCCACCAGCAAGACGGATATAGTTAGAGGCAAGGCTTTCTTCTGGACAAAGGCCGGGCTGATCTCCCTTGGGCAGGAAATGGAAGAGCCTTTTATTTTTAGGGGCTCAGGCTAGAACCAAGAGGAGGGCAGGTGCTGGGGAACTAGAGTCTGAGACTCCTGCTGGGACCTCTTTAGATCCAGCCCTCCTGCTCCAGACTGGGCCCCAGTGGGCAACAAGGAGCTGGGCTGGGTGGAAGGGGCCAGGACTATTGGGAGAGAACAGTCCTTCCCCATTCACTGTGGAAGTGTGGGTTATAGGCCTGTTGGGGTTGTTGGGCCTGCAAGTGGCCCTTCTTCAGTCCCTCTGGGTTCTGGGGCAGGGGGATGGCCAGGGAAGAAGCTGGGCCATGTTTCTTGCAGGTGGCAAGTAAGCAACAAGAGTGACTGGTTCCAGACCACAGAAGCCCCCTCAGGTGGACTGAGGCGGGAGAGGGGATGCCTCGGGCTAAGCAGCAGAGGGGTCCATGGAGTCATCGAATGTAACTCTTTAAGGACATGTGACCTTATTTTGTATGCCAATCCAGGGAAGCTGACGAGCCAGACTACATTCATGAGAATAACGGAAAAAGAGTAAGGGTCAGGAAAGGAAAGGGGGCTAAAGGTGGCACGCCAGAAGTTCCCCTTGGCCGGTGAGCGAATCAGGTCTCAATCTGCTCAGGGATACAGTTCCAAACAGCCACGTTCCTGGAGAACATCACGTGCAGGCCACTTGGCATTAAACCCCATCAGCTGAGGTGGACACCGGCTCTGAGCTTCGGGTGCTTTTGACAACGCCTGGCCTGACCTTCGATGTTGAGAAGTTGCCAACTTCGTCCACAATAGCATCGAAATGACCTCCAGGGGACAACTGGGGGGGGGGGGTGTCTCTGACCATGGCCCAGACAGCCCTTGCAGGCTGCTTCGTGCCCGAAGTGGGGACCTGTGCGCCAGGTTCCGAGTCCCTCTCGCAGGGGTGGGGGTGGGGGTCAGGAGGGAGGTGACTGCTCAAAGCAGAGTGGCGGGTCTGTAGCCAGGATCGCTCTAGTTCAAACCAACATGGTTCTCCAGGAGGCCTGCAAGCCTCCTTCAATCTGCTAGCTATTAGGACCGAGGTTCAAACGCGGGTCAAGGAGCAGCCTGGGAAGCCTGCGGCCGCCGCACTGTCAGCTCTCACCTCCCCAGTCCACTGGTCTTGCCGGGGTGTCCAACTCTTCCTTCAGCCCAAAGTGGCAAATCCCCCCCACACTTCCCACATCTCAGGCATGCCACTGATGACACTTTTGATGCACAGAAGTGACCTCCACCTGAGCCTTGGTTTTGCCATTGAAAAATCGTATTAGAAGGAAATCTTCACGTTCTCCGAGGTGATCTTTAGTTTTTTCTTCTTCAGTGTTTCTTGTTTGGTTTGGATCTCCCGAGCATTGTTTCTTTTTTTCCATCTCCTCTTTGCTTTCTTTTATAAGACAAAGATGCTGTGGACTTGGCTTCTTCTTGGTTCACAACGATTCTACGGCAAATGTATTAGGTTTCCTTCTCCTAAGTCCACTGAAGTCTTTTTGGACTTGGAGAGAGCTTTTTAAGAAAGAACTTGCTCATTCAGCAGGATTTTCCTCCCCACCCCAAGCTCTGGTTCTGACCTGGAAAAAATAAGAGAGAGAAAGAGCGAGAGGATCTTGCAGTCCTGACGCTCGACTTCCCAAACCACAAAAAAGAACCTTGCTCCAGTAACGTAATCATGGAGATTTCTGGCACCCTGGTCTTTCAAGAAAAATACATCCATCTGCTGGCACAGGGACCGTCAAACTAAATCCTGTTCAGCATGGAGTTCCCGATTCATTAGTGTTGGAAAGTCTATGGCGAGGCTGGCTGCTTTGCTGGGTGACGCCTCCCGGCAGGGGCGTCTCTAAACCCCACAGCTGTGTTTTCACTTAAGGCCACTTCTCCTGACTCCACGGCACCTTGTTCCAGAGGCTCGTTCTATTCTCATTAAGGTTAAATATGACAGGACAAGGATTCTTCAATGCTGAGGTTTTCCTTGCTCTGAAGAAAAACTTGTCGGTCTCTAGAACTCTGGGCGACCCATTGGGAAGGCCGCTCTCGAGCGAGGAACCCAGGCCTGTCACATCATGCTTAGTTGGCTTCCACGGACAAGCATCCCCCGGGAGAGGAGAGTTCTGGCTTCTCCGGCCTGCCAGTCATGCTGCCTCCTTCACTGGGGCTTATTTCATGGCTCACCAGCAAGTCCGGGTGAGGAGAGCTCTTCTGGCCACTGCCTCACACCCCCTCTGCCTTTACTATGGGGTGAGACCAGCATCAGCAGAACAGGATTCCCCTGCTCTGGCTTTCCTGATAAGGCCTTACCTGGTCACGGGGCCACATTTTTGCTCCTCAGATTTCTGGGCAATAGGACAACAGTGACTACAAGGCGTGGTGAACAAGCATGCACGCAGCCTTTCTGCTCATCCCACTCACAGCTGGAGCATTCTGGATGATTCTCATGGCCCTATCCCTTCCCCCAAGCAGGACTGCCACTTTCCTGATATTAAAATCAGAGACTATGCTGCCTAGCCACAGGAACTATGCTCACGCCTACAGATGTCACTTTACTTCTGCCTCCTTCCTGTGGTTCTAGTTTTCTGTCTTTCTTTCTATCGTATTCATTTCACTGTTTATTTTCTTTGTTATAAGTCTTCCCAAATCCTCTTTGGAAACAGAAGAGGGTATGTCCAGCTAAAATAAGGGTCGTCAAAATATAAGCCAAACATACAAAGAAGTGTGAGATCCAGGCAGGTTCAAATACAACCTGATTAAACACTGATCATGACAGTAGGCATTCAGTTCATGGAAGAAAGAAAATGGGACATTCTCATACAATCCTCAGAGCCAGTGATCAAGCTGGCTCTCTTCTTGAAAAAACAGGAGAGAACAGAATGATCTTCCAGGGAATTGGCCTCAGTTTCCAGGGACTTGAGGAGTCGGGGAGTTATATAACCCCAAGCTGGGAGCCAGCAGCTCTGGCCTCGTCCCCGTTCTCTCCCAGACTCCAGGGTGGTGCTGGGGTCCTACTGGCCTTAACTTTTCCACCTGTAAAATGGAGCTGAGTTCCTCTGTGGTCATCCTGGTGGTTTGTTTTATGGATGAATGTGAGATACTTTCTAGGTTTACTGGAATAAAGGACCCATAATAATCCCTGCTCTATCTGGGAGAAGAGAAGCTCTGAAGATTTCAGGGGGACCAGTGCTCACCTCTTTGGGTGGTTTAAATGAAAGAGAAGTGGCAGGGAAGAATTCTCCTGCCTATGGCTGTCTTACATAGCTAAGAGCAACTGTCAAAGTTCATCACTCGATTGCATATTAATTCTGCTTTCTTCCTCCCAGACAGAGCCAAATGTCTGGACATCATATTCTAGGACAACATCCTAGGGTCATTTCTGGTCCCGGGGCAGCCAATGTGCCATTGTTCCTGGCTCCTGCAACCTGGTATTGCCTGCAGCAGAGGACTCAGGCACAGCCCCTGGGAGAAGAATCACGTTGCACCACCATCTAGTCACAAAACACCTGTTGATTTGAGAAGACTTGCTGGATCGTTCTGAACAATCTGGAAGGGACACTTTGGAGGCCCAATCCTGCAAGTACCTGCAGTTCCTATTGTCATCCAAGATAATCACTGGTATCTTAGCCCTTTTATTTATAAACAACATATCTAATAGATACCACCCTAACTCTGGTAAAAACCAAACACCTGGGTTTTGTGAAGTTTGAAGAAAAGTACAGGAAGAAGTTTGCCCCTGAGATGAAATGCAAAGACCAAAACTACGGACAGAGGTTGGTGAAGGGTACTAGAAAGGGCCAGGATCCAGTAGGAAGGAAAACGGACAGACTTTCTGTTTGCCTTACTAACTGAAAAGTCAGCTTTGGTAACAGAGAATCCTTGGATAATTGCACAGTTGAAAATCACTTAAGAAACGACACATGATGTTAAATTCATGTGTCATTTCTGTTATAAAAATAAGTTTCACAAGAAGCTTAGGGGAATGTTTTCATTAAGCAGACTGTTATTTTCCCTCTAGCCCTTGTATACTCTTGCTAGGGGCTGTGGACTGGGATTCGGGGTGGGGGGCGGTCCAAGGCTCTCCCAGTCTGTACGAACCTTAGGGGGTCCTCTACTGCTCTTTCTGCTCATTAGACTGGACAAGTTCTCTTTCTAGCACATCTAAGAGTTCATGCTTTTGCTGCGACCCTCCAGCTTGGGACTTGGGCTTTACTGGACTAGGACGAAGGACATTCTCCTTGTGAAAATGTGGGCCTACAACCCCCCACCCCCAACACAAACACTGGGCACCAGCCACACAGTCCAGAAGAGCACAGCCTCTTTCTCAGGCTGTCTGGATTTGACTCCTGACTTTTTTTTTTTTTTTTTTTTTCTATTAGCTGTATTCCCTCATGGAGTTATTTGCCTGTTTCTGTCTTGGTTTCCTCCCCTGGAAAAAGGGGAATAATACCAATACCAATTTCATAGGGTTTTTGTGAAAATTAAATGAGGAAAACCACCTGAGAACAGCACCTGCCTCAGGCAAACAGCCAACAAATGCTCCTGTTGCCCCAAGACCAGGGGTTGGTTCTCGTAAGTAACTGAGATCACACTGGATGGACAACGATGGCAGGCTGGGACAAGCTGGCTGGGACTGGATGGTTTCACCTGCGATCCCTCTTGAGCCTGAGGCATTTCCGCAGTTGTAGGGTTCACCTTCCTTCCCGGGGGACAGTATCTGGGGAGCCGGTGCTTGGCGCCTGGGACTCCCCAGGGTTGCTCAGAAGGAGGACGAGAGGCTTCGAGGTTGCACAGGGCAGCCACGTGCTCTGGGCGGCGTGTGGACCCCGACCTGCCATTACAGGGCCGCCCTGACAGTTCTTCTCGGGGGACCAGGCTCCTTAGGCCGCTCTCCACAGAGGAGGTAGGTCGGGAAGCCGTGATGCCCTGCGTGGGCCCTGCCAGCTTGGCCGACGGGCTTCACGATGGAGGCTGCCCAGCACTTGTGCCCCAGCAACGACTTGTCTGCTAATCTCCACCTGAGAGAGGAAGAGGCCACCACGACCTGCTACAGCATGGAGAAGGCTGGTTTCTGACAGTCTGGATACGAGAAAATTGCTTCTACCATGGCCGGATTCTTCTCATTTCTTCTCGAGCTGGAACATGTCTGTGGTTGTGTATTTAACTATCATGCTGTCCACACTAGATGGGAAGCTCCCATAGAGAAATCCCGACTGATGACTCCTTGCACTTCCCGCAAGCCTCTGTTGACTAAAGGGTTTCTAGATGAGATGGAGGCTCCACAATTAGCAGGAGGAATATGGCTTCCATATGCAACAGGAGAGGCTGCCAAGAGCTTCGTGCGTGTAGGCACTCCTCTTTTATTTATTTATTTATTTATTATTTTTTTAAAAAGATTTTATTTATTTGACAGACAGAGATCACAAGAAGGCAGAGAGAGGTGGAAGTAGGCTCCATGCTGAGCAGAGAGCCCGATGCGGTGCTCGATCCCAGGACCCTGGGATCATGACCTGAGCTGAAGGCAGAGACTTTAACCCACTGAGCCACCCAGGCGCCCCGGCACTCCTCTTTCAAATGTGAAGGAATGGAAGCTCAGGCCTCCCCAAAGTCAGCAATGTATCAAGCAGGTGGTGGCACCCCCAGAAATGGACCCCAAGCTTACCCAACTCCAGGATGCCTTTCCCATTCCCACTGGGCCATACCCGCTGTTTCTTCTCTCACCATCGGGCCACTGTGCTGGAGGAGGCGGGGGGGGGGTGGGTGCTGACAACCACTGACTTCTCTCCTCTAGATCCTAACAGACACAGGGTAGGAAATGGTGCTCTGAGGGTTGGTCTTCCAAGGCCTCTTGGCCAAGGTATCACCAAAGAACAAGTTGTGGGGGGGGGGTGGCGCGCTCCTCTGTTCGGCAGAACTGAAATCAAGAAGCTGGACTGAGAGGCCAAGCAGATGGAGCTGCCCAGTTTCAGATGGAAAAGCTGGCCTGGAAGAAGAAGACGCATGGGTGGGCCCTCCAGAGGCCGTGGGCTGTGTAGACAATGGACGTGGCAGGTAAGGCCATGCAAGGGAGAGCAAGCGAGGAAAGGAGAGAAATGGGCTGGCTCTGCTTTTCCAGTTCAGTGAACCTGTCCTCTGGTTGACAGGCTCTGGCACAAAGCTCGTCAGGAATAAGACCAGAAGCAGAGCCAAGGGCTTCTCACCCCAGTCAGCTAGTCAAAATACTGGATAGCAGGAACAAAGAGAGAAAAACAAGGTAACAACAACCACAAACTAAGATTAATATAGGACCTATTATTATGCTATTGAAAAAACAGATGGGCACTCACAGAGCTAATTTCTGTTATTTAAGTCGTGGGCCCCTCTCCATGACTTCCTCTGTAAGACGAAAGCCTCAGAAGAGATACTCTCTTTGGTTCCTTCTGGCCATCCATTTCACAATTCTGTGAGCAAGTGCCTGTCAAGCACAGTCCCCATGTTGCTAGGAACTGTGCCAGGCACACAGGGGCCCAGGGGAGAAAGGACAGTCTCAGGTGGCAGAGATGACTGTCCCACTGGCTCCAGGGCTCCTGGGGCTCAGAGAAGGCTCTGGTAGAGTGGCCTGCATGGAGTGGATGAGGCCAGAGCTGAGTCTGGCAGGACAGAGAGGATTTGCAAAACACCGATGAGAAGTCCCTCATAATGGAAGAACACAGGGCTTTGGCCCTCCTAGCCCACAGACCACACGGGTCATGTTCATCACTGTGCCTACCAGTACCTACCAGTACCTACCCAGTACCTACTAGTCTTTGGCAAAGTAGGCACTCACCAAGTCACTGCAGAAGGGATAAATGAGCACAACCAGCAAAGTAGAAATTAACATGCACTGTTCTGTGAATACAAATGGGATTGGTCTGATGACAGAAGTGGAGGGTACAACTTGGGAATGGGTAAAATAGTAGTGATGATGGTAACAAAAATGGCCAGGATTTACTGAGCTTACCCAGTAAGTCCTATGCTAAGCATGTTAATATGTTCTCTCACTGGATTCTCTTAACAGCCTCAGAGGTGGGTGCTATGGCTGTTCCTACTTGACAGCTGGGGCATGGAGGCTGTGGGCATGGGCAACTTGTCCCCTGTCCCATAGCTGCAGCCGTGACACAGGAGCTCAAGGCCCTGACTCCCAGTTCAGCCTTTCCCATAAGACATGTGACAGGGGCTCATACCCGGACCCCCTTCCTGCCCATGTCCCCTCCCACGCCACTGGCAGCTCTCTAGCGCATACGGCTTTCTGACAGGAGACGGCCCCTGAGCAAAGACCTAGCCTTTCCCGGGTGCTGTGCCAGTGTGCCTCCCAGGTGAATGAAAAACTCGTTTTTTGTTTTGAGATCATCATAGATTTAGAGAGACTGCAAAGCTAGTGCAGAGAGGTCCTGTGTCCTCTTCACCCAATTTCCACCAAAGGTTACAGCTTATGTAGCTAGAACATGATATCAGGCCCAGAAAGCAGACACCGGCGCACTAGTTCTGTGTCATTTGGTCACACTGTAGATCTGTGGAAATGCCACTGCCGTCTGGATAGAGAACTGTCCCCTCACCACGCTGCCTTCTCCCCCCCCATCATCTCAACCACCCGGCAACACCGCTCTGTTCTCCAGCTCTGTAATTTGGTCATTTTGAGGATGTTGTAGAAATGGAATCGGTATTTTAAGACCACTCTTCCAAGTCATCATAAGAGTATGACTTGATCCAATTGCTTCATTTGTAAGAGAATAGAAAACAATGACAACCAACAAGAGAAATGAGAGAACAAAGCAGAATACGGAGAACTTCTGTTGTTCTCACTCTGCCGCTTCTAGTATGTGACTTTTGACAAATTCCCTATCCCAAATCTCAGTCTCCTTGTCTGCAAAAATGGGTAGAAGATTTAAGGATTAAATGAGGTAACATGTGAAAGCACTTGGCAAGCGGCAGGCACTCAATAAATTCTAGCTGTTTGTTATTATTAATAATAAGCCAAGGAAGCCTCTGTGCCTCTTTATAGAAAATCAGCCTCTTAACGGTCACAGACGATTAAGGAAGTGACCATGCCAGCCCTTAAATGACCCCAGGTCATGCTTTCCTTTGCTTCCCAAGACTCCACCGTGGAAACAACTGGGGACTTTTAAAAGGCGCTTCCAGCAGGCATCTTCAGGCGCACTCCCTCATGAGAACAAGCAGCCACTCCCCATGCCAGATTCACCAGGGGGCCGAGAATTCTGAAAGCGGGCCAAATGGCCAAGAGCTCTCTGTTTAGCACAGAAGGCCTCCAGAGGACAGCCGGGGTTTGTGCCGAGGCCCCCCCGACAGCACACTGAGCACAGAGACGGGGATGGTGCCAGAAAGAGGCAGGGGTCAGATGTGTGATTGAATTAGGTGCTGCATGGATACCCCACAAAGCTCAGCATCACTCAAAGGCTGGACAGGAGATGGACGACAACGGCCCACACCACCCAAAAGGTCATCCTTACTATGACTAGCTATGGAAATCTGAAAAAAAAAAAAAAAATCTCCCCCAAAAATCACATATGCAAAGACTCTATTATATAGTCCAGAGAGCACTTGACTTTGAGCCTTTGAGTAGCTGGGAACCCAGCACAAATGGCTGGCTATATCTTAAGCAACATGCCCAAGGCCCATTGAAAATGGACAAAAACGGGTATTCAGGATCCTTCATGATTTACTGAAAGTGTCATTGTCTGTGCCTTTGCATGGCACCAGCAGGGGTGGGATCAAGGGCACCCTTCCTGATGGCGGGGTCACCCCATGTGTCTCCTGTTCCCTTGGACTTTTCAACTCCCCTGGCCTGCATTCACTCACTCACTTTCTCTTCTTTGAAGTTAAAGAATACTGCCTCATCTATCACTGACAATGTTGGGTTTCAAAGGGACTGGGAGTGAATTCACTTTTTTTTTTTAAACAAATGAGAAGGGTTCAGCTGGGAAGAGAGAGAAGGAGGTAAGGAGGGAGGGTGGGAGGGAGGGACAACAAGAGCTAATGATGGCTGCTTTCTTCCAGCTCCATGCTGAGGGGAAGCCCTTGTGTGGCATCTAGGCTCTGGGTGGGGGGATGGAAGTCGCATGCTGCTCCCCAATGCCCATATGTGCTCACCCAGCCTCGCTCTCTAGGATTCCTATTGTTTTTCCAGGCCTGCTTACTGGACTTTGGAAGGCATGCATGTTTCTTCTGCTTACCTTGAACAGGGGAAGTAAAGGCACACCAGACTTGCTTGGCTGGCTGTTCTGTGAGCGCCTTTAACCAGATGGTCCAAAGCACCTCAAACTCAGAGAGTCCCCGACTGATGCCTACTCCTCCTTCTCCTGGGGGGGGTTCTCCTAGGTGGCACCCCAGCTGCCTGGATGCCCAGGCAGAAAGTCAGGGTATCTAGATGCACCCTCTCTCTTTCTGGGGTCTGATTCCATCTCTTCGGTATCTTCCTCATCTGTGCCTTCCGTCAGCTGTGTGACCTCAGGTTGGGGCCCCAGAGGGTCTCATGTGGACTCCTGCTGCAGCTATCTAACTGGCTTGACTGAGGTCCACCTTGACCCCTTCCCAATAAATTCTCTACAGAGCTGCCAGAAAGAGTCTTCTAAAAAGAAAATCCCATCCTATCGTTCCCATATGTGAAATGCTTCAATGATATATGATGAATTCAAGAAAGCACTCCATATTTCAGGGCAGAGGAAAAAAGGTCCTCCATGACTGGCCTTCGTTATATCTCCAGTAGTATATCCCACTGCTCCCGTGAGCCCTTCCTACGACCAGCCATGCCATGGTCTGCTCCTCCTAGAATATATCAAACCTGTGTGCCGCTCTGCCTCAAACATCCTTGAAGAAGCCATTCCTAACTGACTCTCAACTGCCCTCCTTCACTAGAACAGGAATCTTCTCCCAGATTCTATAACCCAGTAGGAAGCAAACTCTGAACCATGTGTTTCTTAGAGACAGGGCCATGTCTTACCTGTCTCGTGGTGACTGACACAAAGTTGATAATCGATGCTGTTTTCTGAATACTTTTGCTGCAGTGTTTTTTCCCATGGATGAAAGATGGCAGGCCTCTACTTAGTTTGGCTGGGGTTGGTCGTTTCACAGATTTCTCTCAAACGTTAGCTGCACATCCTTCCCAGGCAAGCAATCCTTGGCCTCTCACCCATAACAGGCTTTCTTCCCACCAAATTACACTCCAGCTGTTCTAGGGAAAACCCAATTCCAATGGCAGTCATAACTAGCAAGCTGCCTAGTTGATTATAATTTTTAAAAGCCTCTTGGTTATGAGATTAAAGCATGATTGGGTGACTCACTGACATGGGTGTTTGCATGTAATCGACAAAGTCCTGTGCTTGGCACCCAACTTTGTGCAGCAGTCGGAAGGATTTATCTAGAAAGTTCAGAGGTTTTTCTCTTATCATCTGCACCCTCCTTTAAGAAGATACAAACTTCACTTTCATGCCAAATCTTAAGCCAGAGAAGCCTCATATCTGTTTAAAAGCCACTCCTGAGGCAGCTTCTAATGTTGCACCTCCTTTCCAGATGGTTCATGGTGGGCACCATGCCTAGCAAGGCTCTCAGGATGGACCCATCCCAACTGTGCTCAGTTATATGTCTGTCTCAGTTATTGGGACTGTGTTAAAAAAAAAACTGGGCCTAGGAAATAAGTGTCTTTAAAAGAAGGAAGAACCAAAATGTAAATCCTAAAACCAGAAAATTTCCAGAAAAGACATGGAAAAATCTTTATGACCCTGGGTTAGTCAGACATTTCTTAGGGCACCAAAAGCAAAATCCTTGACAGAAAAATTCGATCCACTAGACTTCATAACATTTATAGCTTCTGATCTTCACAGAGAGAGTAAAGAAATAAGAGAATGCAAAGGCAAGCCGAAGACCTGGAAAAAATATTTGTAAATCACATACCTGAGAGAGGGTTTAGGTCCAGAATATAAGAACTCTCAACATTTAGTAATAAGAAACTAAGCCACCCAAGTAAAAAATGGGTGAAAGATATGAACAGGCATTTCATTAAAAAAGATACGCAGACAGCAAATATGCCCATGAAAACATGTTTGTTTAACATCATTAGTTAGTAGGGAAATGCAAATTAAAACCACCAACAAATGGGGCACCTAGATGGCTCAGTTGGTTAAGCGACTGCCTTTGGCTCAGGTCATGATCCTGGAGTCCAAGGATCGAGTCCCGCATTGGGCTCCCTGCTCAGCAGGGAGTCTTCTTCTCCCTCTGACCCCTCCCCCTTCTCATGCTCTCTCTCTCTCAAATAAATAAAAATCTTAAAAAAAAACACCAATGAAATACTTTTATACACCTACTCACATGACTAAAAAATAAAACAAAATAATCCAACAAAAACCTGACAATATCTAGTGCTGGTAAGCATGTAAAGAAACTAAAACTCTCATAAATTGTTGGTGAGTGGTACAGCCCCACCTAGAAAACAGTTTGGCAGTTTTTGTTTTGTTTTGTTTTGTTTTTTGAGAGGGAGGGGTGTGGGGAGGGGCAGAGGGAGAGAGGAAATTTTAAGCAAGGCACTTTGCCCAGTGCAGAGCCTGACCCAGGGCTTGAGATCATGGCCTGATCATGACCTGAGCCGAAATCAAGAGTTGGAAGCTCAACTGACTGAGCCACCCAGGCGCCCCTTGTTTGGCAGTTTTTAAATAAAGTTAAACAGACACTTGGCATACGATCTAGCAAACCTCCTCCTTCTAGGTATTTACCCAGTGAAATGAAAACTATCACATTAATGCCTGTAGGTGTTTATGGCACCATCATTCTATAACTGCCCCAAGCTGGAAACAACCCAGATATCCTTCAACTGGTAAACAGATAAACAAACTGTGGGCCACTTACAGTATCCTGGAACACTTACTCTACAATAAAAGGGAGTGACCATTGATACACATAACCACACGGTAAACCTCGCAGGCATGATGCTAAGCAAAAGAAACTAGACTCAAAAAGCTACCAACTGCATGACTCCCTCTGTATGACATTCTGGAAAAGGCAGAACAATGGGGACAGAAAACGGATCAGAGGCTACCATGGGGCGGAGGGTAGAGGGGAGAGCAAGAGTACAAAGGGGAAAGTTGAGATTTTCTGGGGTGATAGAACTGAAAAAGAAAAAAAAAAGGAGAAAAGGGCTTTTTACTGTATGTAAATTATACCTTACTAGGAAAAAAAAGTAATTCTGGCTACAAATGTGGCTGGTGGGTGTAGTGCTGAAGGTGTTATGGGTTCCTCGTGATTGTATATAGAATCGGCCTTTTTATAGAATTGCCGAACAGAGGACTTGGGAGCTGATCAAGCCCACAAACAGTAAAACAAATATAAGTCAAAACAATAATAAAACGCCATTTTCAACCTATCATGAAAACGAAGATTAAATAAAACCCACAAACTCTCCATTTGGTGAGATGCAATGACAATACACTATTGTTCCTGCTGGGGAAAGCCTAAATTAGCTTAACCTTTCTGGAAAATCACCTGGCAGTTTGTATCAAAAGCTTTGAAAACGCACACCCTTTAGGATACATAGAAAAATGTTATGGCCAGGTCATGGATGACTGATGCCTCTGCTGGCCTTACTTGTTAATCTCTAAATTTTTATAAAACAAACAAGTATTACTTTTCTAAGAAAATAGTAAGTTAATCAAAAAGAGAAAAGTATCACAAAAAAAAAGAAAAAAAAAGAATTCCCTTCCATTCAGTCATTCCAAGAAATTATTCCGAAGGAAATAATCCAAAATGATTTTTAAAAATTTTATGCAGATAATTAATTGCAGTGCTATTTATAATAGCAAAAGCTAAAAGCAGCCCAACTGGGGAAGCATTACATAAACTGTGCAATATTCTGCCTCACTTCTCTGAGTGACCTGGAGTAGGAAGGGGAACTCCATCTCCCTCCCTTCCCGCCTCATAAACCCTGCGAGGCATCCCCTGTTTGGGAGTCTGGTCCCAACCCCTGAGTAGGTGAAGGCTTGGCTCGGGGGCTGGTAGGAGAGGCCTCATCTTCACCCCTGCACCTCCATTTCAAGCCCTTCCCCTCTGTCTCGACCCAACTGCAGGATTGCAAATGAGGGGAAGGCTTTCCAGGCCACAGCCGTCGGTGACCCCCACAGCCCCACGGTAGCACTGTAGAGATGGCTCTTCCGTGAGGACAGAAATGGGGTCTTTCTCAGCATCTCTGGCCACACAGCTAACAGGCATTTGCTGTTTGGTGTCAGGCTCTGTTCTAAGCATTTTAAGGGTACAAGATACTAACCTAACAGGACCCTGATGGCAAAGGCACTATGATTATCTCCATTTTACCAATGGTGTCTCAGGAACATCATCTCTACTTTTTTTTTTTTTTTAAAGATTTTACTTAAAAAAAATTTTTTTTTATTTTTAAAGATTTTTATTTGTTTATTTGACAGACAGAGATCACAAGTAGGCAGAGAGGCAGGCAGAGAGAGAGAGAGAGGAGTTGGGGGGGGGAAGCAGGCTCCCTGCTGAGCAGCGAGCCTGAGGCGGGGCTTGATCCCAGGACCCTGAGATCATGACCTGAGCGGAAGGCAGAGGCTTAACCCACTGAGCCACCCAGGTGCCCCAAATATTTTACTTTTAAGTAATCATAACATGGGGTTCGAACTTAAAACCCCGAGATCAGAGTTGCTCACTCTATGGACCAAGCCAGACAAGTGACCCACGTTATCTCCATTTTATGATTATCTCAGGAAGATGTTATCTCATGTTACTGCTTATTATCTTAGGAAACTGAGGCACAGAAAACTAAGAGTCACACAGCTGAGTGCAAGGGTTAGGGTCAGAATGCAGGTGGACCCGCCCAGGGTCTGTCTGCTCTGTAAGTCTTCACTGACTTGTAGCTGGTGACAAGAAGAGAATGGGATCTGGACCTAGGCCAGTCTGGAGCAGAAGCATGTACCAAAGGGAAGTTCAAAGCTAGGCCTCTGGGCAACCCGGACAGATCTCAGGAACCGAGAAGTCCTCAGCAACAAGCAGTCAGGAATCAAGTCCAGGAAGCAGGATGGCCAAGCAGGCGGAGGAAAGGGAGAAGCTTCTGAGCTCTGCCCTTGTTCTGCTTCAGCTCAGGAGCGTGTCCCTGCACGCCAGCCGGGGAGGCAGGAAAGACTTTGAGCATGGTCCCAGTGCTTGGCTGGGTGGAGGGCAGGAGAACGGAAGGGGAGAGCTCCCTTGTTATTTACAGAAGGAAACTGATTGCAGCAAAGCAGTTTCAGACTGCTGCATGGCCCAGCCTACATTCTCAGAGCTCAGTAATGGCTCCCTGTTCATATGTACTTCAAACCCATGGACTGTTATTCATTAGCAAATTTTCCTATTTAGGAGCTTGCCAATTTAATGCTGACAAGCAGATAAGAAACCTGCTGGGATTCCCTCCCTGGGTGTTGCCCTTCGGAGTCTGAGCTCATTTCTCTCTAATCTGGCAGATTTCCTTTACCCCAGGGGGTCACAATTCAAGGGGCAATTAAAGAATTTCTAATTTATTTTCAGAATTTCCAATGTTTTTCTTATAGCAAATTGCCAATTTCTATTTTGTACAGGAGAAAACTTTTAAAAATAGATTGACCTTGTCTCTAATTGACTTTTAAAGTAGCCCCTTCCAACCATAGCCAGTGTTCTCATACAAAACACCTAGGCAGCCACCTCCACTCAAACCCAGTGCGACCTATCATCCAGGCTTTTCCCTCACACTTCCCTCTTCTATTTGTGTCCCATTTCCTCCGTGAGACATTAAGCTACTCTGAGGGCTGGGACACGGAAAGCTGGGATCATGTTCTCTTCTGTTTTTCCCCAATACCTGGCACAGTACTTGTACGTGGTAGATATTTAAAAAAAAAAAAAAAAGTGTGGGAAATTAAAAAGATAAGTCAAAAGGGATCAAGTTACAAAACACTTTGAAAACTCTTAAATTCTCTTTTGTTGAAAAATGTCTGCCACATGCCATTTAAAAGGGGAATGGGAAGAGTGCTACAAAACAAACAGTGTTACAATAATATTCTGCTTTTAAAAACGTGGGAATTCCCTGAGGAATAACGGGACAAGCTCTTCAAGTTCTAGACTGGATATAAAGTGGGCACTGGGTCCTGGAGCCCCCACCAGCTGCAGGTGACATTTACGGTGCCTGTGGAGTGCCAACACCACAGACTGGCAGGTAAGAAGTTGCAGCAACGTTATCTACTTTCTCCACAGCTGACGTTCAAGAATCCAGGCAAGGAGGGAGATGAAGGTAATAAAGAAATAAAATGATAACATGAAATGAATGAAAACCTATGAAATATTGCTATCTGGACCCCTTTGGAGCAGGCCTCCAGAGGAAGTGAGGTGTGTGGGACTGGGGAGAGCAGCTGGAGGCCGAGGCTCTGTGAAGGCAGAGAAGGATGAGGAAGGGAGATGGACTGGGAACGTCAAACACAGGCCTCCGAAGGGGCCTCTGAAGCCAGGAGGCACTTGGGCCTGATGCAGCAATCCAGCCCTTCTCAAAGGCCAGTCTGGGATGAACAAAATGAGAAAGAGGTTTCCCACAAAGCTCAGTCAAGTCACTGGGAAAGACTGCTTCACACTGTGAAAGATATCTTTCCCTCATTTTGGTGCTAAAATGTCTTCATTTGTGAAATCATGACGACAGTAAATGGTAAATAGCTTTTTAAGACAATGTCCTTGTTTGGCAAAATTAAAACTTAGCCATCCTAGATCTTGTCCTGGAAGAGCTACAGAAAGCTGACTGGTCCCTGAAATTTGCTTCAGGAGACTGCAGGTCCTCGAGTGACAGGTGAAAGCAGTGTTTGGGGGAACTCAATCTGGCAGCAGAGCTTAGGGCAGGCCGTGAACAGGAGCAGAGGCCCCCTTGGCTCCCCAGACCATGGAAACCGAAATCCACTGGGCCAGCCCTGAGAAGCAGTCATGCTAAAATCTCAGGGTCAGCTGCAAGGGTTCCCTTTCCCCAATGCAGGTTTTACTAACGTCAAAGGATTCCACATCTCTTATGTAGCTGTTTGGCTCATATTCGAGTGACGTGGGCTGTGACATGGGGGCAGGCTGAGGACGTGCAGAGAGTCCTGTGAATAGAAATGGGAGAGGCCAAGCTTCCTAATCAATTACCCGAAAGACTGAGCTCCCAGGAGCCAAATCTCTTCTGTCTGTTGAGGCCACTAACCTGAAAGTCTTACATCTCAGAGTGGAACAAGGGATGCTGGCCGCTGCCCTGCTTGACCCCCAGAAATGTCTTATATATCATCTCGTCAGCGTGAGAGCCCTTGGCCTCCCTTCTCTGCCCCCTGGAAATGCTAGGGACTTAAGTCTGAGTCATCTGGGCACACTCTCAACCCCAACTGTGATGTGAGTTATCTACTCTGCTCAGACAGCCCAGCAGCCTAACACAGAACCCCTGTCTTATGCAAACCATTTCCATGAGAAGCAAAATCAGGCTCCGATCAGAATTCATGGAGGGAGCAGAGACCAGGATCCCATCGTGATACACAGATCATTTCCATTTTGTCATGTGGGTGGGGGATAGCAGCTGACATCAGCTTACCCCAGAGGGAGTCTCTGTGGAAGGCAGGTGGCGGGGAGATCTGGTGCCTTGCCCACCTTTCCATGTGGGCGAGCCAGGTCTCCGACAAGCCTGGACATCTCCATTCCCAGGGTGGTACACTAGGGGTCTCTGCCTTCCCCTGGAGAGCCTCTGCTGCCAGGCTCCCCTTGGGGACACAGGCTCCCTGGTCTGAGGAGATGGAGGTGATGCCTTAGAAACACTGCCAGTCCCCTGGGGGGCTGGAGCTTCTTGCCTCTGCACACCTGTCCGGGCAGCTCCACCTTGAGAAAGTCCTCATTACACCCTGTTCTAAACCCTGGATCCCTTGGCGAGGAATCAAACACCCAACCCTTCTATTCAAAGAGGGGAGGAAACCTCTGATTTATAATGTGCATTTAATTCTCTTACGTAAGCACCCCTCTCTTTGAGAGCTACAGTCCCCTGTCCAGGTCACAACTACCTTCCTCTTTTTAAAAAAGACCAATATGTACAGAGATGGTCAGAGACCTTGCAATGCCTGGTTAGAAACAAGCAGCGTGCAGGGGGCAGGGATACAGAGACGAATAAGACGCTGTCCTTACCCTTCAGGAAGTCACAGTCTTAGAGAAGGAGACAGGGAGGAAAATGAGAAATGACAAAGCAGTGGGACAATGTGATCAAGACAGGCAACAGGTATAAATAAAGAGCTGGGGAGCCTGAAGTGGGAGGAGGGGAGGGAGAGCGGGGAAGGGGCTGGCCGATGCAAACCTCTCTGCAGCAGAATTGCAGGTGCCTTCTTCAGGTTCTTGGAAATGAAGACAGGTTTATGGGGGAGGGGGTACTTTCCCCCTCTGTAAGAAATAAGCCTGGATATAGGCAAGTAGAAAGCAGCAGCAGGCAAGTGAAAAGCTCCTAGAACTTTTCTCCTAGAACTGGGACGGGACCGAGTCCACTCTCTAAAGTTATATAAGAAGCCGTCTTCAGAATTCTGCTGAGGATTTGTACTGGTCCTTGTGGGCAAGAAGAAAGCACCAGCCCTCGATCCTCCTCTGTGGCCACTGCTTGGGAGGGGGGGCACTTTTAGGGGCCCTGGAGGGCACTGAGTGGTGAAGGTCACACTTGGCCCATTTCCGGGTACATGGCCTAGTAGGGGCCATACTTCTGCTCCCTCTAATCACTACAACCAGAGTTCTTTTTAGAACATTAACTTCTGGGTTATTTCAAATGCTGGAACCCACTCGAGCTGCCTTCTCTGATCCAAACTTTTATCACCAATAGAATATTTCATTCTCAGTCTGACTTGTGTGTCTATTTCTCAGTGGGTTCGGGACTCAAGAGGAGAGAGTAGCACGATGGGCTTTATGCCATGTTGTCCCAACAGAGTGGGCATTCCCTGCCCTTCGGCTCCCCTGTCACCAGTCGTGTCCTTCCCTGGCACTACTGTGCGAGTCAGCCTTCCCTCCCCTAGCCAGCCCTCTTCTACGAATCCCATTCCACCTAAAAACCTATACCTTCAGCCCTGAGTCAACGGACTATGCCCTTGCTTTTATCTTATTGGAGTTTCTTGTAAGTACACAGAGTTCTTCTCAAGTTCACTCTGTAACTGGAAGGTAGAAAGTTGGCCTTCCACTGCCTCAGGCTCCTTTAGAGAACTATGGGCAGTACTCATAACACAACGGTTACTTAAGAAATATCTGTCCAGTGAGGGTCCAAGATCATGTTTGAGTCTGTATTTTTAACAACTTCCAGGATAATACTACCTGTATTCCTGAAAATTATGAGTAAATGAGTATGCGACATGCCTAAGGGAAGAGCACATGAAGAGTTTGGGGTTTTAATAACAAGCTGCTCGGCACAGTTACTCTGCTACTTAATGATATATGTTCGTTTTTATCCACATGTTGACAAGCCACAAACAGTGCTCAGCTCCCACAGTGGCTGTAATTCGTGTTACTTAGCTACAACTAGGTCAAGTTTTCAGGTCTGTCTCTTGTTCATGCCTTGGGATGCATAAGTAGGGACTGGCTTCCCCGATTCCATATGAAAGTAGGGATGCCATCCGATCCATCTCTTCCCTTCTCTCAGAGGCATGACCAGGGCTCCCTGTGCTGCCAGGTCCTCCCCGAAGCCTGAGGCTGCAGCTCGTTCTGTCCAGCTTTTCCCCTCGCCTCACAGAGGCCGCGCTAGATGGCCTGGCTGCTGACTCGCTCAAAGGAGCACAGATTCTTGGCTGAAGATTTATTTATAAATGAGCTAGATACGCTTAAATGAAAACTTTGCTAATATAATTAGTATGAAGCTGGCAACTGGGAAAAACTTACAGACTGATAGTCTTTAAACCTCACTAATTCTAGAACTCTCTCCATGCCTTGAAATAATGCACATCTGTCAACACTGAAACAGAAGCCTTGAACTTCTAGTGGAAACCTTCCTGGACTGTTTCCTACTACCCTGAAGAAAAGCACAGCGATTCTTATGGTAAAGCCACACTGGACTCTTTAGTCTTAATTCAGTTTGATTTCTTTATAATTATTCATGTCAGGCCAACCCAAGGCTATTAGACACAGGAGGTAAGAGCCACAGAAGAAAGGCTACTGAATTTCCAATGTTCTCTGAGGATCTGAACATGCAACAATAATTCTCAACATCATTTCAAAAAGGATGGGTTTCTTTATGGATTCTAATGAGAGGAAAGAAGGATCTCATTTTGGGGCAGGAGGTCGCTCTCCGGTCTCAGCTTCCAACAAGGGGTTAGCAAGATGCTTTCAACTACCCCTCTCAGCCATTTAAAATTTTTGGACTCTAGTGGCGCCTGAGGGGCTCAGTCTTTTAAGCGTCTGACTCTTGATTTTGGCTCAGGTCACGATCTCAGGGTCCTGAGATTGAGCTCTGCGTTGGGCACTGTGCTGAGCGTGGAACCTGCTTGGGATTCTCTCTCTCCCTCTCCCCCTACAGGCACTCCCCGCCCCACTCACGCTCTCTCTCTCAAAAAAAAGAAAAAACCTAGGCTTAATTTTAGGTTGAGTATTTTTTGTAATGGCTAATGATAGAAGAGTCTATGTGTGACACTCCTCTTTGTAGGCAAGACCTCATGAAAATAAAATAAAATAGGAATGATGAAGGAATAATCCAAGACCACAGCCATTGGGACATTGCAGGAGACCAGGACATGACTTTGAGAGAGAGAGAAGGAAAGAGAGGCAGGGACAGACAGACACATACACTCAGTACAGACACAGAACTCCTGACAGGTATTCCCACACTTGGTGCCCATATTCATAGGCTACTGGAAGGAGCAGAAGTTGGCACAACCTTTCTGCAAGGGAATGGGGCACTGTTTGAAGATTCTTAAATATGTCCCTCTGATCCTATCAGCATAGTTCTAGGACCATCCTAATGAAATCATCAGAATCAGCGTAAAGACTTAGGACACAAGGTGGCTATGGCACTATTATGTATAATATTAAAAAAAATCATAATCTAAATATCCACAATTGTGTCATGGCTAAATGTTCCAGAGCTTACTAATATGAGGAAATATTACAGATGCATTACAGTGGTTTAGAAGAATTTTGAATGACATGGGAAAAAATTCATTCTATAATATTAAAAAGCAGAATATGAAAATTATATGTATGTTATGCTAACCACTCCTCCCTCCTGCCATGAAGTGTTAAGGAGGATATTCAAAAGGAAACATAAGACATCTAAATATTAGCAGTGGCTATTTCTGGATGATGGAGTTATAAGTGGTTTTTATTTATTCTTTACACTGTTGTATTTTCTAAATTTTGTAACATTAGAATATACTTAAATACCTTTTCATAGATCAAGGAATTTACTTATGCTTTTATAATCCGATACAAAGCTTCCTTTCTAAGGAAAAGAAGGGTTCAATGGGGCCTACCTAAGAACTGGGACACAAGGAGGTGTTTCTCACCTGCCTGCCTACCTAGCGCCCCATGGCTGCTCATTCTGGAGTCTTCCCCAGAGCTCATTCCCCTCATCACCAGCACCTGGCACACACCATGTGCCCAGTAAAAGCTTTTGGAAGGTATACTGAATGAAGGACTCCATGACTTAGACAATAGAGACCGATTCGACAAACACGTCCGACCATCTGACCAGCAGCTTGTCCCGGTGCTTTACTGGGGATGTAAATAATAATTATGACCAAGGAAGAGTGAGGCAGGATGAATAGCCCATTCTTTCTACCTTGCACCAGATATCACATGGCACAACAATTCAACAGCACAGGGCTGGAAGGCTCATTTTTTGCAAACGACTGTACTGAAGGCGAGAACAGAAACATTCTTCACTGTAACTTTAAACATACGAGTCAACAAAACCTATAGCTACATACAGCAGCGGGGGCGGGGTGGGGCCCCCCGTAGAGCTGGCTTCGGCCACGAGCAGGCCCACCCCACCAGCGGGTGAGAAGGCAGAGCCAGCCTCTCTCTCTGCAGGCGGGCTGGGGAGGAGACCCAACTGCGAAGAGGCTGCCAGCTCGCAGAGGTGGGAAATGAGAGCCGCTGCTCTGTTGGCCTCTGGCTAATTAAAGCTACCTGCCTGTAACTAGGGTAAGGGAACTGGTGCTGATCTGATTCATTCCTCTACTTCTGGCCTCTGATTGGACCTGCTAAACGTGGTACTAATCAAAGGAATAATTTACTTAATTGCATGAAACCACCCCCAGAGCTAACTAATCCCCGCCGTTCTCCATCACCTCGCCTGATTCCCCGATGCGGTGATTATGAGCCCTGAAGAGCCGCCTGGGTCCCAGAGCTAAATTTCAGGTGAGTGGGGGTCAGCAAGCTATGGACCCCAGGCCAGATCAAGCCTTCTACCTGCTCTTATACAGCTAAAAATGCTTTTTACATTTTTAAAAATAATTTTAAAAAATATTTTATTTATTTATTTGACAGAGAGAGAGAGAGAGAGATCACAAGTAGGCAGAGAGGCAGGCAGAGAGAGAGAGAGGGGGAAGCAGGCTTCCTGCTGAGCAGACAGCCCGATTTGGGCCTCGATCCCAGAACCCTGGGATCATGACCCGAGCCAAAGGCAGAAGCTTAACCCACTGAGCCACCCAGGCGCCCTCTTTTTACATTTTTAAATGATCCAAAAATCATCAAAGGGAGAACACTATTTTATGAAATGAAAAGGATGTCAAGTTCAAATTCCAGGGTCCTTAAAGCTTTCTTGGCACACAGTCTGCTCACCGGTTCGTCTGTGGCTACTCTCACATCGCAACAGCAGAGTTGGGGAGTTGAGACAGAGGCCGTATGGCCCACAAAGTCCCAAATATTTACTATCTGGCCCTTTCCAGCAAGTCTGCAGACTCCTGACTTCAGGGCTGGGTTAGTCCAAGGACATCCAGAATAGCACTCCACAGCAGCTTGGGTCCCAAGGTACTTAAAAATTATTTCACTATCAAGTTTATCATTATAATCAAGTCCACTTAAAGAAAGTGCCCAATGTCTGGGCTTCAAATCCTGCCAGGAGGGTGTCATAGAAGAGGTAGCTGAGAGTTCAGTAAAGGCTCTTTTAGTTTGGAGGTATCACCCAAGATGGAAATATAAACTCTTCTTCACTGTAACTTTCGCTAAATTCAGAAAGTCAAAGGCTCAGTAGGAACCATTCACGTCCTTGACCACTTGCTAGGAAGACCCCAAAAAGGGCCCAGTTTCTCACAGGCCATCATGCGGGTTTCTCACAGAAGCCCACACACAGAGTGGGCTCTCTCTAAGGGCCCTCTCCTGACTGAGGAATGTTGGGCTGAGAGAAAGCCCCAGAACACTGTAAGTGTAGCTTCCTGAAGATAATCAATTTTCCCTGAGATGTTTTTGTTTGAGGGTTCTATTTACCACGCCGCTATCCTCCCTTGCTATCCTTTCTTAAAGGCAACCACTAAGACACAGAATGCTAAAAGGAGTCTGAGGCCATGTCAGATCACAGGCAGCATTCTCTTCCTCTCTAGAGAGAAGGCTGCCCGGGAGCAGACTTTGTGTTGGGCATAAACAGAAGTTTCAGGGAGCTGGGCACACCCTCAGGGCCTGTCCAGCAGGCCCGAGTCATGGAGCAAGGACAGAACCAGAGTGAGGAGGGAGGGCTTCTCAGTTTCCTTTCCCCAAAACTCAAGGTTTGCGTATGATTATAAACCGTTATGGTTCCTTTTACTACAAAAACATCTGGGCCCCGTTTGGGGGCATCTCCTTTCAAGAAACAACAGTGACATATGTGATGATAAAGAAAATGAGACCAGAATCTGTGGAGAGTCTAGAATTAACATGGCAGCAGGAAACGTGAAGATGGGAAAAAACCACCCAGAAGCAATACTACTCAACTCCTGTGACCAAAAAGCACAAAGAATGCATTAGGCATCTGCATTTGCTTTTTGGGCAGTGAAACAAAGGGGCATCCTTTCACAGAGCTAGAACTTCTGTAGAACGAGGTTCGAGCTCTAGGTGAAGGAGGCCTGTGACAGGAAGCGGGCGATCTGACCTTCAAGGCAGCCTTTCCCAATGGGTCCCACACCACAGTACATACACACCTTGGTCGTATTTGATAGCACGCTGGGGTGAGCAGACAACTTCAGCAAGCAGACCCTGGGGACTGGAGCCAGCCCAGGCAGCCCTGAGGGCTGAGGGTGCACTGTCTCCCATTGGCTGAGGCCGCTCTGGCTGATGCTGCCCACTGCAGTCGCCCGGTGGTCAAGCAGCTCTGTATTTCTGTGTGTTCTAACCTCTGAACTGGTCCGACCCTGGCTGAACAGACAGACGCTACCCTAGTACCCCCCACCTCCCTCATTCCGGAAGTCCTCATGGTAAACTGACTTCCCGGAAAGGGAAAATTTCTGGTTTAGCAGATGTATTCCGCATCCAAGGGCCTACTGTGTGACAGGCACGGCCTCTCTAATTGAGGCGCGTGTGAAAGGGCTTATTTTTTTTAAGGACTGACCAAAAATGTGGACATGGTGAAATGAGGCAAACAAAGCCTCAGAGAGAAGCTCCAAACAGCCAGCTACGCCAAATGCACCAAGGAAAAATGGATTTTTGCAAGGGCAAAGGCAGGCAGCAGGCCTGGGGGAACAAACCCGGTCACCCCTGAATGGGGCCATTGAGCTGATTTATAAAGGATCTTGCCAGTGTCCCTTGCTGCGCGAGATTGATGTGTTCTTCCTTCCAAAGCTGTGGTCCACACAACTTGTTTTCTGGGGAACCAAGGAATCCACTCCAAGGATGTACATCCATTATTTTCAAACCTTAATTAACTGGAACCCAATTAGGACTTTTGAGGGCTTTTTCTCCCCCTCACTTTGAAGGAAAACCTTTCTCTCTTAAGTCAGCATGATGTAAATGGGGGAAAATTGAACAAAGAATCAGCTATCTGATTTCTTGCATATAAGCAATTCACTTAACCTTTGCGGGGGGCATCAGCTTGCCAACATATAAATTTTGAGAGCCAATGAGATAGAAATATCTAAGGCTGTTTTTAGCAATTAAGTTCTGATTCTACAATAAGCCAACAGATCAGTAACAATAATCTGTGATCATTCTTCTTCCTTGACTACCATACCCTTCCTACTGTGAGTTGAGATCACCTAACAGTGACCTTTTATAGTTTTATCGTTATAGAGCATTTCTTATATTTAATCCAATCAAACATTCTAACAATCTGATAGGGTAAGATCTCTAAGATGTTATAACAGAAGCCCTCTCATTTGAGGTGCTTGAAGGAGTGGTTAGTAAGTTATTGTAGGGGCTGGCTAAGGAGGAGAATCAGGGGTGCCTAGGAGACTCCATTGGTTAAGCGTCTGACTTTTGGTTTCTGCTCAGGTCATGATCTCAGGGTTCTGGAATCGAGCCCTGTGTTGGGCTCGCCGCTCAGCGGGCAGTCAGCTTGAATTCTCTCTCTCTCTCTCTTTCTCCCTTTGCCCCTCCCTCCACTTGCCCTCATGCATGCACTCTCTAAATAAATAAATAAAATCTTTTAAAAAATAAAGAGGGGACTCGTACATGAGATATATTTATAACTAATCATTTAATTTACGTAAATGTATATTCATTGTTTTTCAAAATATAAAACTTTTTTTTTTAAGATTTTATTTATTTATTTGACATAGACAGAGAGCAATCACAAGTAGGCAGAGAGGCAGGCAGAGAGAGAGGGGGATGCAGGCTCCCCGCTGAGTAGAGAGCAGGATGTGGGGCTCGATCCCAGGACCCTGAGATCATGACCTGAGCCAAAGGCAGGGGCTTAATCTACTGAGCCACCCAGGCACCTCAAAATATAAAGCTTTTTAAAAGAAGATGATAATTGATTTCTACATTTTTTTTCTGAATAAATTACTCATAATTCATTGTCTATAATTTATAGTTTTGTTTCTTTTTAAAATTTTTTTTTTTTTTTGAGAGAGTGAGAGAGTGTGATTGAGAGCGAACAGGAGAAGGGGCTCCATTTCATAACCCTGAGATCATGACTTGAACCAAAATCAGGAGTTGGACCGTTAGCTGCCTGAGCCACACAGGCACCCCTACAGTTTTTGTTTCTTTAAGAGAGGGAGAACGTAGACATCTGTAAAGCCGTCTGAGTACAGAATTCTTCCTGAATTTTATGATTTTTCCCTCCTATTTTTATATAGTAGTCACAGGCAAACAGCGGAAGTTTTACAGATTCATCCTTAATGAATCTTTTCAGACAGTTTCAGTTTTCACAGAAACAACAGCTTTCTTTTTTATGCTCTTATCTGATCAGTATATCTTATTTGATTTGGGTAAACAGCAAGGTTTTTTGATGCACACAACTGCCCCGGTAGGAGCCGAGGCAGGAGGGAATGTGAGGCAGGCTGCACAGCGCACCACGTGCACCGATCCCTGCACAAGGAAGGACGAGCACCAGCTGAGGAGACCCTGAGGCATCCAGGTGGAGAGTTCGAGAAGGCAGAGGGAGAGGCCTATCAAGGCCTTGGGAAAGAGGGCAGGGCTGGAGAGACAGATTTGGGCATCATCAGCATCCAGTCAGTAGTGACAATCCTAAGAGTAGAAGAATTCGTTCAGGGATTGTGGATAGAGACAAAAAGGAGGGTGGAGAAGACTCCAAGGAACGAGAATCCTACAGGGGACAGCAGAGGAAGAGGCTCCCGCAAAGGGACCAGCAGGACATTACTGGAGATGTCCGAAGAGAAGCAGAGAACCAGGAGGTGAGCTTCAAAGGCGAGCTTCCAAATGCAGAACCAAGTCCAGGAAGCAAGAACCGAAAAGCATCCTTGGATCTGACAACCAGGCAGCCACTGGAGAGTGAGACCCTGGGTGTGTTCATGCCCCCGCCAAGGATTTCCCTGAAGGAAGGAAGGGAGATAGTCTGTCATCTCCTGTACCTTTGGTCCCTCTTCTCCCAGCTCTGCTGGCTTCCCTAGCAGCCACTCAGCCTCCTGACTGCCCATCAGCATTCACAGACGGGTCCGTTCAGGCTGCCTGAGCTCAGGCCAGGGAAGGAGGAGTGTGCAAGCTCTAGAAGGTGCTCTGACTCCCTCAAGCATAGGCAGAACAGCGTGTCCACTTGCCCCAGATGCTGCTAACTTACTCCTAGGACCAAGAGCAGGAACTATTTGCAATGCCGGCTGAGAAGCATTAGTGACATTTATCACAAAAGCTAGGATGAAATGAAATCTCCAATTACAAAGTTTTAAAACAAAGCTTTTTGAGATCCCTCCACGCTGGAAGGCTCAGAAAAAGATGTCTCTGTGAGGCTGCCCCCTTGGTGGTAGTCTCCCTCAGCCAATCCTGCTGCTTAACTCATTTTTCAAATGCCTAGAGACTTCCCTCAGCCTATAGTGAGCAGGCAGAGAGAGCAGGTTCTCAGGGGTATGGGTAAGAAACATAAATGAGAAAAAAAAGCTGCACAATACAGAACACAGGCTCTACTATATGACGTACTGACAACTGGCAAGGAAAGGATTCCTAGGTTTTAAGAGTCGCCACACACAGAAATGGACATGGAAATGTGACCAAGTTTGAGTGACAGCTACCTAAGTCCCAGGGGGCCACGGGAGCAGCTGTGATACGCAAAAGTAATCAGTACCATTCCGGGCTGCCATGTTCCTCAACAGTCAACATTCCCCAGTCTCCTCAGCTCTCTGCCTCTTTAAATATGAATCCAGAATTTATAAACATATGACTCTTTTTGGAAGACAAGGGATAAAAAGAAACACGTTTTTTAAAAAGCCTCATCATCAGATACTGGTCAACTGCCTTGTAAACTTCCCTGTTCCTGTCCCTGTCTCCATTCAGAGGGATGTGAGGTAGAAAGTGAGGGAAGGCTCAAATGCTGGGTTACAGCCTGGCCAGGAAAGACCAGCTGAGAGTGCTGGTCACAGGGCCACCCACACAAACACCGCTCTTTTGCCTTGGCTCATGTCAGTGGGCTTCGTGTGCCTGTGAAGTTCAGAGGGTGGGAAAGAGTTAGTCCCTGCCTGCCTCAGCGAACACTGTTTCAGTGCCGTGACTGGGGAAGGAAAAACGGAAGATCCCAAGACTGCCATGTTGAACCTCACGCATGCTGGGTTCAAGCATAAGTCAAATCTGTTGGTTGCACCAAAAAAAAAGAAGTGACTGACTTGATCCAGACGCAGCGCGCCGTCCACAAACCGTTGTTTGCGTAACTCCTTTGCGATTCCGTGGAGATTCAAGACAGCCCGGTGCACCTCCTCACTGGTGTGCTCGGGGGAGATGGGGGGCAGCTCCTTCTCGGGGATTTTCTCGGTCGGGCTTTCAATCATGCTCTGTGCGTGCTCGTAGCTCAGTTTGGTACAAGAGCGAATGATGGTCCGACCAAACCATTCACCAAGGATCTGCAAAGACAGATTGAGAGGGAATCAGGAGAACTTTTTCCAGGCTTTTCTTTCACGCAACCATTCATCTGTACACATTCTACAGAGATCTACCAAGCACCAACCCTGTGCTCAGAATGGTGTTACATTCTAGCTAGGCACGGAAACCGATCAGATGAGGAAAACGGCTGCCCTCAGGGAGCTCAGGCTCCGAGGGCTGGATTTAAGAGGCTGTGGAGGTCGAGAGAAGGTCTCCAAGCACACAGGTGGTACAGACCAGGCCCAGCGGGAGGGAAACTCAAGGTGAAGGGCCTGCTGGAGCACCTTTCCATTACTTTGAGTGAGTGGTCATTAACAGCAAAACTGGAAGAAAGATAAGGGATGGGGGTAGAAGGCAAAGATGTGACACATGGGCAATCTGAAGACTTGGTAATGGATTGGATGTGGGGTGAGGGAGACAAGGGGGGGGTCACTGACAGAAACAGAGAACACAGGTGAGAGAAGCAGGATGGAGGCAGAAAGAGAAAAGGATTTCCGACTTATTCTATTTGGGCCATTTACGTGAAGACAATGGTCCAGAACAAGGTTTCTCAACCCCAGCACTACTGAGTGGGCTAATTCTTTGTTGTGCGGGCTAGCCTGTGTATTGTAAAATGTTTGGTGATATTCCTGGGCTCTGCCTGATAGATGCCAGCAGCCCCTCCCACAACCCCAAGCTGACAACCAAAAATGTCACCAGACATCGCCAAACATCCCTAGGGGGAAACTTGGCCCAGGCGGAGGCCCACTGGACTTGACAGATCCACCCAAATTGAGCAGTGGTGTTTGCTGTCATGGGATTACTGCTGATTCATATTTTATCCTTAAAATTTGCCTGTATCTTCTATAATGAGCATTTATTGCTTTTTTTAAAAAAATAAAACAAACGTTAAAATATTTTTGGGACTGCTGAGTCTGAGGGGCAGGGAGGAGATCCAGATGGTAGGCTGTGTAGCAGGCAGCTGGGGTGTGGGCCTGGGGTCTGGGTCGATGACTCATCTACGGGTGGGGAACTGGCAGCCTCGGCAGGAAGGTCCGAGAAAGACAGACCGAAAGGGCAAGGGAGAGTCAAGGCTGCACTCTCTACCATCTCTCCACGTTAGGGGGCAAAAAGAGACTCTGGAGAGTGAAAACAAAAAATGAGAGAGCTCAAAGGGACAGGAGAAAGATCAGGGTGTCCAGAGATAGGGGAAAGGTACTTAAAGAAAGGAGTCCTCAGAAGCCACAGCAGACACACCCAGAGCACTTGAGAGGGGACAAGAAGCTTCCCCCAGAGCAGCCATTTCAGGCAGCGACTCTATGATATAGTTTTGTTATCCTCACTCTGCAAAGGCGGGAACTGAGACACAGACATGGTAAGGGACCTGTTTGAGGTCACAGGCTGGGGAAAGGCACAGCTAGGAACTGAGCCATGGCCTGAGTCTGAGCTCTTAGCCACCATTAGGGAGAGTCAAATGTCACTTGGATGTCAAGGAAGATAAAAACAAAGAAAAATCTTTGCATGTCACATTTGCTTCTTGGTGATCTTTTGGACAGCTTTTTAGGGGGAAGAGCGTGGGGTGGGTGTGGGGGTGGTGGTGGTGACGTAGAGGCAAACTACAATTTCAGGCCCTGTGCTGTGCGTGGATTTGGAGAGGCTGCCACTGTGGGCCCATCCACTGTAGGGGAAGCCAGATCCGCCTGCCGTCAGCCCGGCACACGCAGCCCTCAGGCGAGGCAAACAGCAATGGCTCTTCCGTAGGCCACGATGGAATGAAGTTCTGGAAGCTTGGGGTTAAGGAAGGATAGGTGCACATCTGGTGGAGGAAGGGTAATGAGTGTGGATGACTGCTTCTGGATTGTGCTGGGTTTGTGGGGTGAGGGAAGAGGCACCCATCCACGAGAGAGGAAGAGTGGCCTGGAGAGGAGGCAGGAAGGAAAGGGGAGGCGAGGGAGGCAACTCTGGTGGGAGAATTGGGGAGGGGGAAGCTCCACTCTAGCTCTACTCTATGGGGGAGAAGGCAAAGGATGAGGAGGTTAGGTGGGGCTCAAAGGCATGAAGAAATAGAAAAGCTCTGAGAGAAATAACTGTGGAGAATGGATTCGTGGGCAAGGAAAACTATATGTTCTGAGAGAGAGAGGGGGCTCGGGAGGAGGGAGGTCAGTCTAATCAGTTGCGGGACCTCTCTGCCTGGACTTGCAAACATCCCCTCTGCCTTCTTTTTCACAGGTCAAACCATTCTGTTCACAGCCTCCAAAATATGCTTCCTGAAAAAAAGCCATCTGAAGGATCCATGGGTATTTCCGGGGTAAAGGAGAAAGCCCAGCCCAGAGGAGCTGTCCACACCACACAGCCTGTATGGAACATGCTGGCTACTACCCTGGAAGGCGAGAGAGACACTGACCCCTAAAATACCCTAACCTTCCCCTGAAGGAAGAACCAGTACTCTTAAAATAGCAGCGGAGAAGCACAGGAAAAGAATGGTAAAAACTACTCTCCTTTTCCTTTGATTCAGTGCAAAGAGCCTCATTATACATAGAGTCTTGGATCTGTAATTTGGACTTTAATTTTCTTAAAAACAACAAAAACTAACCCTTAAACTCCACTTTCTGGATTATTCCAAGAACCACTCTTATCCAAAAATATAAGTGATTCAAATACTGTGCTCACGACTCTTCTGCTGCAGCAAGTAGGTCCTGAATTTGGCTCTCAGGAGGTGTCTGCGTGTGTGCTGAATGCAAGAGAAATGAGAGAGCCAATTCGAGGTATCGTCCAACAGTCCCGGTGGGGAAGTAGTGCACGCAGGTCTCCAGAAGAGCCCCTTTCAAGGTCAGCCCATGCTTGTCCTTCTATTACATCCACATTTCCTGAAAACTCCCCACTAATGGAGTCGCTCCAAGCTCCTCTAGAATGACAGGGCCACGACCCATTCATTCTTGTGGTCACAAAGTTTTCCCCTGGAGATTAAGCTTGTTTCCTGTTCTCGACTGCACTCCAAACCCAGTCAACCCTGCTCCTTCTATGTGTCCATTTTGTTTGCCAGTCTGTCTTTAGCATGCTTGGGGAAACTTTCCTTTTGATTCTGCACACCTTATGAGTAGTTCCACCAAATGATTCCCTCAGGTATCCAAGTCATAGGCTATCTGGCCTTCTGGGGTCTGTGTCCTATTTTTCCTGAAGGACGCAGGAAACCCTAGCATACTTCTATGGGTAACCACCACACATAGCTCAGGCAGTCTCCCACCAGCCTGACTGGGCATCTATTTTCAGGTAATCTAGTGGGTCAAGAACTGCTTTAAAAAATTTTAAAAAAGCCCCAGGTCCTCTCCTTTGAAATATTTATGCACCAAATTTTGCAGTAAGTTCCAGAAGGTTCTCAGACACTCTGCCAACCCCAAGCCCATATGTCCTTGCTCTAAACAGAGCTTGTTTCTCCCTCAAAGCCCTCTGATTATGGTGCTGAGTGCTGACTAGAGGCCACTTTTCATCCTCAAGAGTTCGTAAAATTTATTATCTGTAACTTGGCAAAATCAGAAGTCTACCACTCCTTACCAAAATTTGAGAACAACACACAGAGGCTACACTGTCTCAGTTAGTTTGAGCCAATTTTCCCCTAATGGGCACCTCTGCTCCTTTAGCTTGTTTCCTTATCAGTCGATGACAGGCAGCCTTCTTACCAGCACACACGAACACCACCAAACCAGACTATGGCACAGACGAGAAGTTTCCTAGAGTGCTCTCAACTTACTTGAGCACCCCTTCCCGCTCGTGCCCGCATCCTAGAAAAATCTGCACCAACCTTCTTTTTGAATATACAAAGGGCCCAAGAGGAAGCTTTGAAGAGCCATCAGGAACATTCTGGCCCAGGGACAGTGGCCTCAGGCAGCAGAACCTATCCTGCTTTAACACAATCCAGTGATTGTGGGAATCATCCTATGCACAGATTTAAAACAATTCTGAGGCTGGGGGGCGTGGCTGGGTGGCACAGCTGGTTGAACGTCCAACTCTTGGCTTCAGCTCAGATCATGATCTCAGGATGGAGACTGAGCCCCGGGTCGGGCTCCAGGCTCCGTGCCAAGTCTGTCTGAGATTCTCTCCCTCTCTCTCCACCCCTGGCATGCACTCTCTCTCTCTCTCTCTCTTAATAAATAAATAAACAAAATCTTAAAAAAGAAAATCCTAGGCCAGGAAAAAGCGGAGAGGCAGCAGAGAAGCAAGGATACCCATCACTGCCTTACATACAAGGGCAGCAAGAAAGCGAAGACCCAAATGGGGGTGGGGCAGGGTTCCCAGGGGCAGCATGCCTTACAGCATGGGAGGAAGGTTCCTCTCTGGATAGAACACCTCATTAATCTCCCATTTGGAAACTGTCTTCACATCAACGCCCTGTTCATAACCAGGGCCAGTGGCAGGAGACAAAAGGACAAAGAGTTTTTCATGGAAAAAGTAAAAAAGCCACGAGGAGCTTCATAAACAAAATCCTTCTGAAAGAAGATCCTGTCCTCCTCTCCTTTGTTTCATCAGGGGATTTGGGTCACTCCCTTTCTGCAGGCTGCAAGTTTCCCGCATATTCTCTAGGACATGGCTGTCTAAATGTCAGCTTAAATGCTGTGCCAACAGGCACTGAGGGCAGATGGCTGGAAGCACCCTGCTGAGGAAGGAGCGCACGACGTGTACCTCCAGACTTCCTTTCCCGTACCAGGTAAGCGAGGAAATGGCACAACCCTGGAGGGCATCTGGCCCCCTTGGGCTGCAGGGCGCTTTCATACCTACTGCCTTTTAGAATCTCTTCAACTCATCTGATGGGAGTGCACCGATCAGCCCATTTCACCGCTGAGAAAATAGGCTGGCAGTCTGAAAAGTCACACAGTCTCCTCACTGGCAGCCAAGACTGTGTCTCACTATGTAAGATTCAAAATTCAGTGTCACATGTGTCACACCACAGCTGAATACACTCTATTTCAGCTGAGACTGACAATAAGGTAAAGGAGACAAAGAATGCCTCAAATATATACCAACTTTCTCTAATTTACAGATATAGAATTGTGAGGAAATGTATCCTTTGAAAACTTTCCATATCCATCCACCTATATTTTAAAATTTACTTTGAAAAGAAGGTCAGCACCTCCCTAAGTCAAAGGTACCAAGGACACTTCTGAAAAGGAACTGGGCTGAAAGAGGAAGGGCTCCAAGACGGCTGGGAGGGGCAGATGTGACCTATCTGTGGTGGAAGGTGCTAGGGACTGCAGTGGGCACAGCCAGTAGGATGGGTGGTAGCTGGCTGAGCAGCAAGTGGGGGTCTCCTCTGCTCATCCTATCACTTCTTAAAGAATGAAGAAGGCCAGGTTAGGTTTACAGAGTTGAGAGCCGATGGAAGCATGGTCCACAGCTTCAGTACCCTTCATTTAGGCCTGGCCAGGTCTTCTCCTCCTGTGTGGAGAGGCTCTGAAGCTGCTCTGGGCCCACCACAGGCCTTTGCCAACAGTGGGGAGGACAGAGCCTGGGCTCAGAGCAGAGGGCTACGAGTTTGCCAGCTGGTTGTAGTTTATAAGGCAGTTTGTTTATGTGCTACACTTTTCTGGAAGATTTATTTTATAGAAAAGAAGCTTGAGTAAACTGTGTACTCTTCTACTGTCTCAAGCCACCTGCTATCAGCCTAGCCTGCTGACCCCAGACTATAACTGGGTCCCTTCCCGTCCTGATCAAGAGACAGCTGTCTAGACTTCTAAGCCTAAGAGGAGGGAGACGAGGCAACTTCCTCAAGTGTTTGCCTCAGAAACCTAGGAAATGGCAGGAACATGAGAGGAGCCTGAAGGCCCGGATGTGGTTAGGAGACAAGAATTCCATTCCTATGACAGAGGAGGAGGGCACCACGCCTGAGTAGTCCTGGAAAAGTGTTCTCTTTACCTCAGACAGTTGTATGGGGCTTGGGAGGCCTAAGGGCTGTGTGGGAAGGAAGCTAGAGGTGGAAGGAGAGGGAAGAAAGTGTAGGAGAGCAAGGGAGGGAGGATTCTGAGGACTGGGTTCAGAGAGACCCAGGAAATACAAAATTACAAACTTCTAAAGCCACTGAGATTCATTTACTCAGCTCCAGCCTTTCAACAAGACCAACCTGGCCCATCTCTTAAACACAGAGGTTCTTTAAAGACACCTACCAAAGCGACCCGTTGTATTGTTTACTAAACCAAAGGCCTGAATCTTTAGATTTAATTGAAATACATTATTAATAACACCAAATTGCAGGAGATAAGCTGATTAAAAATAATTCTTAGCTCTTTGCCTGACAGCCTTATAAACTATAAATGTCTTTTTTGTTTTTGTTTTTGATCTCTTGAAAGTATTTTGTTTTGAATCCTTACTTGAGTCCCAAGGATTCCCAGCAAAGTCTGTGCTCACGATTTAGTCTGCTGTTACCCTGAAGTGACCCTTAGGTAAGCCTCTAATTGCCCAGTGCCTTCATTAGCAAACTGGGTCATGAGAGGCCCCGAGAACACAGCAGAGTTTTTCCAAAGGCTCCTTTGGTCTTGGGTTGTTCCTACATGGCTGACATAAAACAATTCTGCCCCTGCCTCCTCAAAGAACTAAAGATATTCGGGGAACTTTTCTATTATCCTCAGAATCAGCCCTGGAAGCTATTGTCTCTGGGCAATAGCATTGGGAGCTACTGGGGCTGGATTTTCACTGTAGGGTCTGAGGATGAAATACAAAACCCAACAATGTGTTTCTGTGTCGGTAACCAAAGCCCGAGGGGACACGACACTGCACGAGCCCAGGCTCTGCAGGCTTGCTGCAAATGCCACAGTGGCCCAGGATGCGCACACCATTTTCTGTTTCAAGTTTCCCAGGATTCCCATAGGTGGCAACTGGGGAGCAGTGGGGGTGAGAGCCTGTGAAGGGGTCCGCATGGGGAAGCAGGTGGTGAGCCTCTGCCAACGACGTGAGCCGTGGGAAGCCCTCCTCAGCTCCCAGGACACGGCTCAGAACTGCTAAGAAGACTGCTGTAGATAAAAAGGCCTCGCCCAGGGGAACCCCAGTTCATTTACGCAGACTGAATAAACAAGGGACTGAAAACAGGTATGCAGTTTACTTTACGAAATCATTTTCGAGCACACGTGACACTGTACAGTGTGGGGAGGAGATTATAAGATTAAGAGTGGGTTCTGTTTACCAGAACGTTAAGATCTAAAAGGACAACAGATCTGTGCACAAATGGCTCTTAAGGGCAGCCAGGCACTGCAGGGTGGAGAGATGGGAGAACAGATTCTGAGGGAAGGGAGCACCTTCCTGGACTTCAGCAAGGGTCCCCACTCTTCACTCCCTCCGAGCTGGGAGTGCTAGCGGTGGGGGGGGGGGGGGGTTGTTCCTCTCCTTCTACTGAGGGCTAATCCCTGACCCAAGGTTTGGGTTAGGGCCTCCCAGTCATTTGTGACCTGGCTCCAAAAATCTGTTCCTTCTTTCCTCATTTTCAAAAGCTCCTTTTCTATTTGCCTTCCCCTATAGCCTACAAACATATTCCAATATCTCTTATCTGGTTATTAAAAGGAAACAGGAAAAAAAAAAGTCTCAAAGCAATTCTCATTCTTCTCTCACTACAGTGGTAATAGCCATTAATCACAGAAAATTTAAAAAACTACAGGTGGGAAGTGAAGAAGAAAAAGAACTCTATAAATGCACCATTAGGAGATAACTACTGTTTCTATTTTGATGCATACTTAATTCCTGTATCTTCAGTACCTTGTGTCATACCCAAACAGAGCAAATATTCAATGAGTCTTTACCAAAGGAATAAAGGAAGGACTAATAACAGAAGAAGCGGCATTTTAGATGGATCTCAGTGGTAAGTAGGATTGGTACTGGTAGAGATGAGGGGAAGGACATGCTAGGAAGAGGGGAAAGCATATGTAAGGTCTCTGGAATGTGGCAATTTGGGGGCCAAACAAACCCTTCAGTGGCAAGAGTAGAGTCTGAGGGGCTTGGAGGATAGCTGGTAGACAGTCATGAAATGGGGGAAGAGTGGGTAGAGGTCTGTGTACATCACGCTCTGGAGACTGGACTTCTGTGGGAAATCCTAGCCCACCACCATGCTGTGAGAGGATGCTGAGCAACAGAGTGATGGGACCAGAGTCACCTTCTGGAAGGTCATCTAACAGCACTGGGGAAATAGAATGGAGAGCCATGAACTGGGTCTCTCAACGTCCCAGGGGAGGATGGCAAGGACTTGAGCAGGGGGCGGCAACTGTAGGAACAGAAGAGAGAGGACTGATTAGAGACACCTGGTGAAGGGAGAAAAGTTAGCACTCAGAACGGATGTGATGGGGCAGGTGTGAAGAAAGCTAGACTGAGAGACTGAGTGGCTTAGAGAATGCTGACGCTATTAAAAGATCTAGACAACACAGGCCTTAAGCCCAAGTTGGAATGGGTGCATGTTTTACTGCATGAAGAGAAGGGAAAGGAGAGGGAAGACAGGGAGGGACTGTGGCTCTCTGAAGGGGGTTTTCAGCAGATCCAGCAGCTGGTCCCTCTGGTTCCCAGGAAGAGTTGAAAGTCACCTGGGAAAATGGTGGATCTTGAGGGAAGAGGAGAGCAAGGTACCACAGAAAGCTGAGGCCACAAATAAAGGTTTGAGACAGTGATGCTGGTAGTAAATAAAAAGGATTCCTAAGTAGCAGCTTAACTGGCAGACACCACGGTTCTCCCACAACGTCCAATATTCCACATGGGTGCATCAGGCAGGGCCTGGACAGATTTTCCTAGAACTACTGGGAATGGGCAGAAACCTGACAGGTGCTCTAACATGGCTGTTTGGGGAGTGTGATTTCTCGATGTGGTCAGGTCATGAAAGCTGGGCTGGGGAGCGGCTGCCTAGGGGAGAGGTCTGTTTTATAGGAAAGGCCAGGTTTTCCCATGTGAGCAAAGGTGCTCTAGGAAAGGAGAAGAGACTCTAGTACCAAGATAACTTTGTAGTCCATGCATTCCTAGCAGAGAAGACAGGGAGAAAATAATGAAAAAAATCCTACTGTAAAGACTTTTTAGATTTTATTCTGAATGAAAGACTGGAGAGTTTCTGAAAAGGAGAGACATGACCTATTGTCTGACTTAGAAGGATCGCTCTGACCACTGTGTAAAGAGGAGATAAAATGTGGCAGCCGAGGTGAGGAGGACAGTGAGGAGGCCGCTGTGGTCCAGGTGGGGGATGGCAGTTTGGCCCCAGGTGACAGGGCTCAGAGCAGTAAGGAAGGGGGAAAGATTCTGGAGGCAGTTAGAAGGCAAAGCTGAGGTGATTTACTGGTAGACTAGATGTGAAGGGTGAGAGAAAGACCAAAGTCAATAATGACCTTCTGGGTTTTGGCCTGTATCAATGGCTGAAATGAGGTTGCCCTTGATTGAAGTTGAAATAAGCAACTTCTGGAGCACACTCCCACATTCCAGCTGAGCCAGATGGCACATGGCGGGGACGCTGTGGGAGAGGCAAGCCATGGATCGCTACTGTCATTGTGAGACCCTTCCATTATTGTTCTGACCTTTGACCCTGGTGTTTCATGGTTCTAAGGTTCAAAGACTCAGTAATCAAGTCCAATTATTGCTTATGACCTCTTCAAAGCATAACATTGGTGTTTTTACAAAGGTGACTTCAAATGAAGATATTTTCTGATGAGTGGGGCACACAGGACATGGTATCTGTTTGCATAGCCTTAGTGCCAAGGGAGACAGAAGTGCTGGAGATCACAAGGTCACACTGGTCTCTCACGGTCAAAGTGGATTTCGTGGTACCAGAGTTGGATCTTATGAAGCACAAAATGTCGCTGGGTTTGTTTTCCCTCATGACAATATAAACTTTGAAATCAGAGAACAATGCTCTCGCCACCAGTATGTGAGAAACGTGCCCAAAACAGACCCTTCAGCCTGATGATTCACAGACCTGTACCCCTGGGGCAATAATACATTATATGGTAATAAAAACAATGAAAAAAACCAGATCCTTCCCAGTTTCTTGACCTAAAAATCTGGGCATTGGCTTAACGAAAGCATAGACAACCAAGATTTTCTAGTGTGGCTCTTTAAAAAAAAAAATCTAGTGGGTGTTTGAAGAAAGTTGGAATGGCCTTTCTAGAGCTGGTCATGCCTGCTCCAGAAAGTAAGACATTCTAGGAGACTAAGGAAAAAAACGCAGAACTTTCTCCACTTGAGCTGCCAGTTAGGCTGGCGGCCATGTAGTAGCAGCGGCAGGCCGCAGGGGGCGCTACTCTGGCCCTTTCTAAGTCCAAGCCATCACCAGTGGAGCAGCCATCACCAGTGGAGCAGCCACCACCACATACAAACCCAGCCTCAGGCTCTGGCTGCTCTCTTCCTCATTTACTCCGGTTCTTGATGCGGGGCCACCTTCCTCCTCAATGGCCTCCTCCGGCTCCCTGACCCTCCTGCCTGCTCCCCCTGCCCCCTGGGTTAATGCGGGCTTTCCTTGTTTCTTGCTAGGGTCTTGAACAAGCCCCACCCCCCAGACAGGAGTCTGGCGTCTGACATCTCATTTCATGCATCTTGACTGTAAGAGGTACTCATGCAAAACTCCATCTCAGGACAATCAACCCACCGGGCCCACCCACCAGGTGGTCTCTTGGTGGTGCAGGGTATGGCCAGTGGGTCTTGCTCCATGATGGTCCCCAGCCCAAATCCTTGCACTTCCTCTTTGGCTTAGTTTGGGGGAGGCTTGGTCTGGTGTCCTTCTGGACCCCGTGCCTACTTCACACCTGCTCTCCAGCCCCTTACATGCCAGAAGGCTTGCTCACCAGACGCTGCCTCCAACAGAAACCTTAAAGACCAATGGAGTTTTCAGACTTCGCCTCTTTCGAGTGCTTCTTTTATGACCCTCGTATTTTAATAGCTCATTAGATCAGGCAGCTTTTTATTTCTTGGGTTTGAGGCTGGCAGGCATAATTCAGATTCAAAGTTCTTTTCTGTTGACTCAAGTCAGTTTTCTTCTATGGGCTTTTATTTTCTATTTCAACTTTTGCAAAAATAAGCATTTATAAAAATATAAAATACATGTTTTCAAAAAAACATTAGAAAATCCAAAAAAGTAGAGAAAATTACTCATACTCTTACTACCCAAATACAACCACTATTGGCTATTTTATTTCCTTCTGGTCTTTTTCCATTCATTTTTTTTTCCCCCCATGCATAGTCCCACCCCCACCAAAATACGATTGCTGGCATACTGTCTTCACAGTTCCTTCTTTGTATCTCAGATCATATTTACGTCTTTACTTTTAAAAAGGAACTTATAGGGGTGCCTGGGTGGCTCAGTGGGTTAAAGCCTCTGCCTTCAGGTCATGGTCTCAAGGTCCTGGGATCGGGCCCCACATCGGGCTCTCTGCTCAGCGGGGAGCCTGCTTCCCCTTCTCTCTCTGCCTGCCTCTTGGCCTACTTGTGATCTCTATCAAAATAAATAAATAAAATTTAAAAAAAAAGGAACTTATAATCAGATATTTAGGGGTCATAAAAACCAAACGTAACGTGTGTGACTTGTTTTGCTTCCACTTGTGACAAATGAGTTGGAGACAATCAGGGAAATGTAATTATGGACTGGGTTGTAGATGACACCAAGGCATCGGAATTAATTGTTAGGGGTGCTAGCATTATTGTTATGCAAGAAAATGTCCAAATTTTTAAGTCACATATCAAAATATGAGTGAAATGACATGCTGTCTCCGGCTTGTTTTAAAATACTTTAGAAAGAAAGAAAGAGAGAGGGGCGGGGGCGAAATGTTGCCAGTAGTGAATCCGGGAGATAGGGATGGTGGGTTTATGCGCTATTTCCTTTACTTTTATGCATATCTGAAAATTTTCAAAGTAAAAATTGAAAAGTTAAAGTAGCCATAGTTCAAGCAGACAAAAAGTGTTAAAGTCTAGTTATGAAAACCAGCAGCCCTCTGTCCCTTTCCTTGCCAAGGGTAACCTCTTTCACCTCTTACAGGTGGTTATGTTGCTGGCTACTTCCATCTTTCCACCTAGCCTGCTTGATGACTACTTCTTGGTTTTTCAATTTTAGGCATTATTGAAAACCCTTCACTATAGAAGAAGAGAATTTATTTTTCTTTCCACATGCACTCCCTTCCCCCAACCAACCCACATAACCGTTCCAGGCTCTCATCCTCCCGATAGTGACATCATCACAACCAGAATGAAGTATTATGGCTATGTACATACTAAGAGTGACTATTTCTTCCTACACCACTTTTTTATTTTCACTAAAATTAATAATTATCTCATCTTCATTTGCTTGATATTTCTTTATATTGTGTACATGAATCCACCCCAATCTTTCCACCAACTGTCTAAAACAGTGGTTCTTTTTTTTTTTTTCTTGAAAGATTTTATTTGCCAGAGAGAAACACAGCAAGAGAGGGAACACAAGCAGAGGCAGTGGGAGAAGGAGAAGCAGGCTTCCCGCCGAGCTGGGAGCCTGACATGGGGTTCGAACCCAGGACCCTGGGGTCATGACCTGAGCCGAATGCAGATGCTTGACAACTGAGCCACCCAGGTGCCCCTAAAACAGTGGTTCTTAAAGTATGGTCCATGGCCTCCTGGAGGGTCCTTAAGCCCCCTCCAGGGGCCTATGAGGTCAATGTTATTTTCATAATAATACTAAGGCACTCTTTGTCCTTTTCCACGCGTTCACATTTACCCTCGCAGAACAAAAGCACTGGTGGGGTAAAGTTCGACTGCCTTGGCAGGAATCAGGCAACAGCAAAACCACATCAAGGGCCGGGGTGCCCTCTACCACCTCACCCACAGCAACAAAGAAGCTACCTCGCTTCAGAATGTTCTTGATGACGCAGTACAAGTTTTTAGTTTTATTATGCCTCAATCCTTGAGTCTTTGTCTTCTTAGGCTGCTTGCTCAAGTAGGATGGTTGTCTTGAGAAAAGGTATTTCTGTAACTTTGAGTGGTAAGCTAAACTGATCGCCTTTTTTTTTTTTTTTTTTTACAGAACGCCATTTTACCTTAAGGAACAAATATCACTCAAGCTGTGGTTCTTCAGCACTTTGAGGAAAACAACTGCATTATTTATTGCCCATGATAAAATTTGAGCTTTTGCAAAAATTAGAATTTTGGAAACCTTGTATCCGACACATGAATGCGTGTTTCCTAATACTTAAAATCTTACCTAAATCAGCAGAGGCACTAACCAATGTGATATTTTGAGATCATCTAATGAAATATGTTCACATTTAAGAGATCAGCATAATGAGCCAGTGTTTTCTAAATGATGTAAACTTTCTAAGTACATGATAAAAAAAAAATCACTGTATGGGTAAAAGATCCATTTAAAGTATAAAACAGATTTTACTATAACCCAGTTAAAAAAAAAAACCTGAGCTGATATTGTATTAATCTATGGGGGTGGCCCTCACAGCATACCCTAGTGAGGGAGGCTTAAACGACATTGATTTCTCACAGTTCCAGAGGCTGGGAAGGCCAGTGTGGTTCCTGGTGAGAGAAGCTCTCTTCCTGGCCTGCAGGCATCACCTTCTCACTGTGTCCTCACAAGTCTCTTCTTATAAAGACATTAATTCTATAAGATCAAGGCCCCACCCTTATGAACTCATTTAACCTTAAGTATCTCCCTATAGGCTGTACCTCCAAATATACATTGGGGGCCTCAGGGCTTTAACATACGAGTTTTGGGGGTACAGAATTTAGTCTGTAGCAGATACAGTCTCGGATTCTAGACGGAACTAATTTTTAAGGAACTGCCGAATTCTGGTGTAGTACAAGGACAAATATCCACAATTATCTGAAAAAGCGATTAAAATACACCTTTCTTTCCTAACGACCTGTCTGAAGCTGGATTTTCTTCACAAATGTAATTCAACCAAAATAACTTATCCTAACAGTTTGAATATAGAAGCATATATGAGAACCTGGTTTAATGTCTTTAGTACAGATGTGAAAAAGATTTACAAAAATATAAAGCCAGCTTCTCTTCTAAATTTTAGAAAATGTAATTATTTTTCATAAAGTGTTATTTATGTTAACATAATGGATTGGGCTTATTATTATTACCTTAATTTAAATAGGTAAATGCTTAAAGTTTTTATTGGTTTTAATTTCTAATAAGGTAAACAGTGGTAATTCACATGAACAGAAGCATTCTGAGGTCATCAAAGACTTTTTTTAGTGTAACAAATCCTGGACTAGAAAGTTCTATAACTGGGGCGCCTGGGTGGCTCAGTGGGTTAAAGCCTCCTCCTTCGGCTCAGGTCATGATCCCAGGGTCCTGGGATTGAGCCCCGTATTGGGCTCTCTGCTCGGCAGGGAGCCTGCTTCCTCCTTTCTCTCTGCCTGCCTCTCTGCCTACTTGTGATCTCTCTCTCTCTGTCAAATAAATAAATAAAATCTTAAAAAAAAAAAAAGAAAGTTCTATAACTGCTGGTCTAAATCATTTCTTAAGAAATTCAGACACATACTGTTTTAACCATTTCATTTTCTTAAAGACATCTCTCTTAGAGCCTTCTGGCCTGCTACAGTCTGGACTGTCTTCTATACCTCCGTAGGACCAGTGCCCTAGGGGCTTTCTTCACCATCATCTACAGGTGTCAGCCAATTATGGTCCAGGGGTCAAATCCAGCCTGCCACCTATTTCTCTTTTTAACTTAAATTCAATCTAAGGAGCATATAGTGTATTATTAGTTTTAGAGGTAGAATCTAGTGATTCATCAGTTGCATAGAACACTCAATGCTCATTCCATCACATGCCCTTCTTAATGCCCATCATGCAGTGATAGCCATCTATTGTTAAGGAAAGTTTCACTAGACCACAGCATGCTCTTTCATTTATGTATTGTCTGCTTTTGCACCACAGCAGCAGAACTGAGTAGTTGTGACAGAGACCGAATGGCCTAAAAACTTAAAAAAAAAAAAAAAAAAGGTACTATTTTTTACAGGAAAAGTTTGTCCTTTTCAGAGAAAATTTCCCAATCTGTGATCTAGGTGATTCTTTCACTGCTTTCTTGGGTTGGTTTATTTGCTCCCGGAATCCCAGGTCTTCCTCCTTCCTGACTTACTCTTTCATTCTCATAAAGCCCATCTTCTGGTAATTTCTGAGAAAGGGTATATGAGAGATACATTTTTTTTTTTTTGAGGCCTTGCATGTCTGAAATGTCTTTTCCTACTCACACATTTTATTCAGAACTTATCAGGGTACAGAATTTTAGCACAAAAATCCATCTTTTGGAAACCAGGAGGCTTTGTTTCAATTGCCATCTAGCTACTAGGCTTATAATAGAAAAACAGTCTGAAGGTATTCTGAGTCCTGATAATACTGTATGTGACTTTTCTTTTTTCCTTCTTAGAAGCCGAGAGGATCTTTCCCTTGTCCTTGATGCTCTGAAATTTTATGATGCTGTGGCCTGGAGACAATGTGTATCCAAATACGGTGCTGGGGCACTGGGTGCTTTCACTCTGGAAAGTCACATCCTCTGGTAAAGGGACAGTTCCCGAATTTATTTTATTGATCATTTCTTCCCCCTCTATTTTGCTGTTCCCTATTTCTGGAATGTTCACTGAACAGATACTGGCTATCCTGGACTAGTTCTCTAATTTTCTTATCTATTCTATCTCTTTCTGAGGCAGTTCCTCAACTCTGTCTTCCAACCAGAGTCTTGAATCTTTGTTTCTTCTATCATGTTTTAAATTTTCATGAGCTCTTTCTTCCTGCACCAACCCATTTCTTTTGTCAAGTATCTAGAGGTTATGACATCATTTCTTTTTTTTTTTTTAAGATTTTATTTATTTATTTGACAGAGAGAGATCACAAGTAGGCAGAGAGGCAGGCAGAGAGAGAGAGAGAGGGAAGCAGGCTCCCCGCTGAGCAGAGAGCCCGATTCAGGACTCGATCCAAAGACCCCGAGATCACGACCTGAGCCGAAGGCAGGGGCTTAAACCACTGAGCCACCCAGGCACCCCCATGACATTATTTCTTTAAAAAAAATTCTCATGGGCTATAAATGATAGTTTCTTTTCCCCCGTAGAGTCCGTTTTGCCCTAGTTGCTTTTTTCTGTTTGTTTACTTTGGTTTTTTTATTTCATGGCAGAGGCTCTGGTCTTGGTTGTCTCTCTCTCTCATTAAGTAATCTCTACACCCAATGTGGGGCTTGAACTCATGACCCCAAGATCAAGTGTTGCCCGTTCCACCAACTGAGCCAGCCAGGTGCTCCTTGGTTGTCTCTTCACGTGTGAGAGTGAAATACTGAAGTGCTGATTTTTAGTGAAATCCTAAAAAGTGCTACTTGTGTTGGTGGAGCTTTCTGCCTCTGGGCTTTTCTGCAGGGAGACACAGCTGGGCTGCCGGTGAGGAAGCCCCCGAGGTTCTTATCTCTAAATCTTCATCACACTCAGATTCCTCAAAAAGAAAAAAAAAAAAAGTTTCCTATCTCCTGACTCAAGGGTATAAGGCTTGACAACCAGAATTCTGGGCTTGGTTGGAAAAGAAAGCTAAGATTTTAAACATTCAGGATGCCAGCATTCACTCGACCTCTCCCAAGGGACCATGGCCATCAGGTGTGCTTGGTGTCCTCTAGTTTAGAATTCCTTTGCTTTATCCCATCCAGAGGATACATTTCTGGTCTTCTTCCAACTTATGGCAGGGGCGATCTTTCTAAAATTTTCAAGCAGTACGGTCAGTTTCCTCTTCACCCACCTCTCCTCTACTTTGTGGAGTTATGTGGTGCCACCGATTTCTGAATTTCTTTAGGGTTCTGCTATGTCAAGTTGGGTTGTTTCTTGGCCTTCCCCATCGTTGGCTCAGGATTCAGCTTTCTGGGGACTGCTAAGTCAGTTACTACTCATCCATCTGCTTCCAGCTTCCAAAATTTTGTTGCTGTTGTCTGCTCTCCCATTCTCTTTGTCCTTGTGGGTTTATGTCTTAAAAAAAAACAACTCTTCACTGTTGTTTTAGTGAGGTTTTGGGAGGGAATGAAAGTGAATGTGGGTATTTGATCCTCCATCTTTATTTGGAACGTCTTTATAATTCAATATCTTCTTTTTACTTCTACTTAATATCACAGCATAAACATTTCCTATGCTCCCACGTGGTCTCTGTCACAGCTTTACTAACTGTGTCGCATTCCACTGAATGCCACATCTTACTTCATTGTTGCCTTTTTTTTTTTTGGATGTTTAGGGTTGTTTCTGTTTGTGGGGGAGGAAACTGGTTTTCTTTTTTTTTTTTCCTGGAGCTATCTTCCATTTATCTGTCTAACTTCGACCCTATCTTTAGGGAGTGCCTGCTGACATTCCTCTCCTTTCTGTTCTTGATCCACGGTTTCATCACCGCTGGCCTTGATGATAGCATTACCTCCTGTCGATTTAATTCATCTTTTTTTTTTTTTTAATTCATCTTCAAACTACTGGGTCACCCGCACAACACTGGAGCACTCACCTTCCTACAATGGCACCTTTCTCGTGACACTTCAGAGGGATGCTAACATTCAGAATTCATCTGTGACTGGCATTTGAGGCTCCTAATAGTTTGATTTCACCCCACCTATCCAAACTCACAACCCTTTCCCCAAATGTCCTCGCAGGATGTTCCCCCTTTCACGGCCAAGCCACATTTGCCTTCATGTCCATATTATCTCCTGCCCTAAGCCTCCCCACTTGACCTTGCTGACAGAATTTCTTCCCTCCTCTGAGAAAAGATAAAAAACAAGTAACTTGTTTCTAATTGCTTAGGGTCAGTCTGGCCTTCTAAGTGGACTGACGGCTCTTCAGGGGCAGGGGGCTCTTTTCTGTTCTCCCCTGTGGCGGCTACAGTGGTCCCTACAGTGCCCTTGTCCTCCCACCAGGGGATTCCAGCTCAGCCCCAGGCACCCCGAGGGTGATTAACAGGGACTCACTGAACGAAATGGTCGCGTGTGTAAGTTGTTACCTTGCCCTCTGGGGTTAGTGTCCAGATCACGGAGAAGGTCAGCTTGTCGGTCATGGGATGGAGGCTGCACAGCTCCTCGCACAGCAGTCTGGGAAGCATGGGGACCACCTGCAAACAGAGAACAGGCCTGTGAGCACTTTCCTGCAATTTTACCATAGGCTTAGGAGCAGCCCTGAGGGCAGAGTTTTGGTGAACACCTTGAGCTTCTGGAACAAGCTCAAGATGGAGGCAGCTTTCCTCCCAAAGACTGCGAAAAGACCAGGCCATCTGGTACTTTTTCCATGAGCCTCTAGAGAAGTGGGAACGTGAACTGGAAAGGTGAGAAGAATTGGTAACAGGGAAAAAGTAAGTACATTATAGCAATGAAAAACAACAACTTTTTACTATATACTAAAACCAAAGCTCTGGAGTTGAATGACTTGTACTTTTGGGTGCAACTGTTCCAGTTGAACTATATACTTAAGAACCCACTGTCTTATATTTAAGTCTTTAATTCGAGCTAATTTGTGTGTGTGGTGTAAGACAGGAGTCCAGTTTCATTCTTTGCATGTGGCTGTCAGTTTTACCAATGCCATTTATTGAAGAAACCATCGAAGATTAGTTGACCATATACACATGGAGTTATTTCAAGCTGTGTATTCTGTTCTGTTGGTCTGTGTGTCTGTTTTCATGTTAGTACCATACTGCTTTGATTATTATAGCTTTGTAATGTAGTTTGAAATCAGAAGTGTGGTGCCTCCAGTTTTGTCTTTGGTCTCAAGAAAGCTTTAGCTGGTCAGGGCTAACTTTTGTAGTTCTGTATGAATTTTAGGATAGCTTTTTCTATTTTTGTGAAAAATGCTACTGGAATTTTTATAGAGATTACATTGAATCTGGAGCTAACTTTGAGTAGTATGGGCATCTTAACCACATTAATTCTTGTAATCCAAGATTGGTGTCTATCTTCATACTTATTTGTGCCTTTGTCCATTTCTTTCATCAGTGTCTTATAGTTTTCAGTGTACGGGTCTTTCACCCCCTTGGTTAAATGTATTTCTAAATATTTTATTGTTTGGGGTACTGTTACAAGTGGGATTGCTTTCTTAGTTTCAAAATCATCTCACATCTGTTACAATGTCTATTACCAAAAAGATAAGAAATAAAAAGGATGTGGAGAAAAGAGAACACTTGGACATTGTTGGGAGGACTGTAAATCAGTGTAGCCATAATGGAAAATAGTATAGCAGTCCCTCAAAAAATGAAAAATAGAACTACTGTTTGACCCAGCAATCCCATTTCTGGGTATATATATTCCAAGGAAATGGAATCAGTACTTTGAAGGCATATATGTGCTCTCATGTTCCCTGTAGCATTACCCATCAGAGCAAGACATGGAAACAACCTACAGATCTGTTGGCAGATGAATGGATAAAGAAAATGTGTATATACACATATATACTATGGAATATGATCATCCATAAAAAGGAAGGAAATTCTGCCCTTTGTGACAATAGGGATGAACATGGGAGGGCATTACACTAAGTGAAATAAGCCAGACACAGGAACTCAAATGCTGCATGGTATCACTTACATGATAAGTGGCCAGGGGGAGGAAAAATGGGGAGATGGAGGTCAAATGGCACATAGTTTAAGTTATAAGATGAATCAGTCCTGAGAATCTCAGGTACAGCACAGTGACGGCGGCTAATAATGGGGGGTGCACACGTGAAATTTGCTGACAGTGAATCTTAAGCACTCTCACCATGCACAAACAGAAGAGCTAACTGTGTGAGGTGATGGATGTGTTCACTATCTTCCTGTTGGCAATCATTTCACAATGTACATGTGTCTCAAATCATCACATTGTACACCTGCAATATATACAATTACATTTTGTCAATGATCTGCCAATAAAGTTGGGACAGATAAAAGAACCCAAGGGGCGAATGTAAACTCATGATGGCATTTTACTGTGGTAAAATTACAGCTTCAACACTTTAGTGATTGAAAATATCACAACTGACCAAATTGCTTGTTGGGACATTAACAGGCTACTCCAATAAAATATCACACGTTTCCTAGAGAAACACTGTGGTCGACTAGTCACTCAACTGCAGTGTTTTTTTTTTTTTTCTTTTTAAAGATCTTATTTATTTGACAGGGAGAAACACAGAGAAAGAGGGAACACAAGCAGGGGGAGTGGGAGAGGGAGAAGCAGGATTCCCGCCGAGCAGGGAGCCTGATGCGAGGCTCTAACCCAGGACCTTGGGACCATGACCTAAGCCAAAGGCAGACGCTTAATCACTGAGCCATCCAGGCACCCCCCTACTGCAGTTTTTTAAACCTAAATTATTTCTTCTCCTTATTGATCTTTCTAGTCCCTAATACGCTGATCCAGTGGTGTATCTTCTTTCATTAAAAAAAAAAAAATTCTCTCCAACTTACTTTCAAATGATGACTTCAAAGCTATCCCAGAATGCTACCTGTTTTCCCTGAAGTTCCTGAGATGAAGACCATGTATCTCCCTGCGTGTCCTGAAAACACCTCAGACTCACTCTTCCCTTTAAATCTATTCATTCTTCCACTCTTCTTGATTAACAGTATTATCATTCACCCTGTCCCCAAACTAGAAACAGCCACAATAATAGCCCTTTACTCAACACACTGGCTGCGGACTCCTCGACTCGCAGTATCCAGTACAGGTAACGCAGCTCACGCTTGACCCTGCCTTAAGTAACTGAGAGGCAGTAGGCAAGAGAGAGAACTCAGTACTGGTTGAGGTAAAGTTATCCAGTCGTTTATCAGCAAAAGCAAAATAAATCCTAGTGGTTTCTTACTCTGTGTGAAGGTACCTGTACCGTTTCAATACAGTAACTAACATTTCACATGGAAAAGTAACTTCTAGAACTCATAGCCCAAACCAATAACAAATAATTAGTAACTGTATGGCATTACTCGGCATTATTCTGAAGGATGTGGGATTTCTTCCTAGTACCTGTTTAAAATCCAATGACCACCTGAAAACTTTGGCTAACAGCTTTTATAACATGACCACTTTTGACATTTTTTTCTTACCATTGCTTTGGGACCATCTGTTCAGATGATAATACATCTTCTTCAACTTATATAATAATGAGTGTTAAAGTATGAGCTATGTATTTAATATTGTCTTGTAAGTATCAAGTGTTTTACAAATAATACGTATGGATTGAATTGTCTCTCCTCCTCCCAAATTTCTTTGGGGGGAGCCCTAACCCTCAATGTCATTGCATTGGAGGCAGGGTCTTTAGGAGGTAATTAGAGTTAAATGAGGTCATAAGGATGGGGCTCTGATCCAAAAGAGAGAGGTAACTCCCCTCTCCCTGTCCTGCACAGACACAGAAAAAAAGGCCATGGGAGGACATGGGAAGAAAGTCCTCACTAGGAACTGAAATGGCTGGGACCTTCATCCATGGCCTCTATCCTCTAGAACTGTGGAAAAAATAAGTATTGTTGTTGACGCTGCCTAGTGTCTAGCATACTCTGTGACAGCCCAAGCTAAGACAGACTAAATCAAATCTGTGCGGTATGCATTCTTGGATTCTTCACTGGGCTGCATTAGCTGATAATTATCCCAATTATATTTTGGTAGTAGGCTACTCACCCTGCATGCTTGTAGCCAGAACTTCATACCTCTTTACATCTAGCTAGAGTTTCTTCCAAGTGTTCAAGGAACTATCTAATTGTGAGTCACAAAGCTGAGTGTATGGGAATGTAATAGAACTCCTGGCTTCGTATTTAAGTATTTGGCAAAAGAAAGTCGCTGCAACTAAATGCAGTGTGGTTTCCTGGACTGAATCCTGAAAGAGGACATTAGTGGAAAAGCTGGTGAAATCCAAATAAGGTATAGATTGTAGTTAATGGTTACGTTCCTATATCAGCTTCTTATTTAAGACAAATGTCCTAGGTGCTGTAAGATGTTAACACTGAGGGAACTGGGTGTAGGGTATTGGGACCTCTTTGTACTGTCTTTGCAACTTTTATTTTAAGTCTAAAATGATTCCAAAACGAAAGAGCTTATTAAAAAGAAAACCACTGGTGTGCCTGGGTGGCTCAGTGGGTTAAGCCTCCGCCTTTGGCCTAGGTCATGATCTCAGGGTCTTGGGATCGAGCCCCGCATCGGGCTCTCTGCTCAACAGGGAGCCTGCTTCCCTCTCTCTCTCTCTCTGCTTGCCTCTCTGCCTACTTGTGATCTCTCTGTCAAATGAATAAATTAACATCTTAAAAAAAAAAAAAAGAAAACCACTGCTTTCACGAGTTGATCTTGTAAGTTATGCATTTAAATATGAAAGAAATTTAAGCTAATGAAATACAACCTGATCTGTTCTTATATACTAGAGTTTGGGGTTAGGATTTTATTTGCCAAAAGGCCTTTACCACTAAAAAAAGGTCTCATTAGCTTCACTCCAAGGTACAGAGCCCATGGATGAGTCTCTCGAAGTTCTTGAACTCCCCTACTGTCTCTGTCCCAACCTATAGAGTGAGGTCCATACTCCTCAGCTGCACCATGCGAGAAAAGGAGCAAAGGACCGGGAGCCAGACAGACTTGAGACGGACTTGTGGCCCATCACTTCCTGTACAACTTGGGCAAGCTAGTGTGATTCTGAGCCTCAGTTTTCATGCCGGCAAAACAATACAGAAGATACTCAATACAAGTGAGCTGGCTGGCTGTCCACGGTCTCCCTGGTCCTTGGGTCACCAGGCTTGGCCTTCCCCTTCAGCAGGGCTGCTCATGGCACACCTCTCGCTTGCTAGGCCTGCTCACTGCTCTCCCTCTTGCCAAGATCATTCTTTCTCTGAGACATCTTTCTGGATGTTTTGCATCCGGCCGACTTCTGTACATCCTTAAAGATTTGGCTCCATTATCCCTCAAAGGATTATCCAGATTCCCCCAGGGGAGGATGTACTCTGTTCTGAATCCTTTTCTCACCCACCTTTGTTCTTTCAAAAAGGATGGGAGGCAGTCCTAAACAGTCTGTCACTTACTCTACCCTCCCAGCTCTTCCGAGAGGCTTCTATAGCTCTTACCACAGCGTGATCGCCTCCTTCTGTGCCCCTCTCCCCTCCACTACACCATAGAATCCTCAGGAATGAGGACAAGCTCCTGTTCCTGTCTCTCCATCTAGCACCTGACACGCAGTAGGCACTCTGTCTGCAAATGACTGACTCTTGCCCAGGAAATGAATCACTTTCTCTTTCTGTGTTTACTATTTATTACACATAAAACATTTTATGAAATACATGTTGGGCTTCTATTTAAACAACTTTACATAAGAATTTCCTAGGCAAATAGTATTTTAAGTGTAAGATGAACTGTTTTGACTATTCTTTCCTAAAAACTCCTGGCACACTCAGGGGCTGCTCAGGTCACAAGCACTGCTTAGTACCTTGTATCTTCTACAGAGGGTAACATTTTAATACCCAGATGCCCAAGAACCTAAGTGCTTATGAAGAAGCTAAGCATTAAAACATTTTCAGGTAGGATAGTTCTCTTTAAGTTTTAAAGGATATTCCTTTGAGTAACTTTCACCAGATCTTGGGGCAGAATTCAGATGGTATTCAGAGAAAACAGCCTTTATGTCCATATAGTTTTAGAAATAGAGGTTATTCCTCTTTCAAAGGTGAAGGACTGAAGGTGTTAAAATCACGTCTACGATGTGGACGTCACAGCCTCTCATCAGCCAGGCCTGCTTTCTGCCGGGCTCCCTGGGAAGGTGCTCCACAGCCCGTGGCATGTGTCAAGACCACAGCATGGCCGGGATCCCCACGGGAGGCGGGCTGGACAGACAGGCGGCTACTTCCTCAGATACAAGTCCTGTGACTCCGGGGGATGGGAGGCCCACAGCATGTGTCGTCTACGCATGCTCGGGAGCTATGTGACCTCTGCCACCGCACCTGGGAACACTCAGAGGCCGGGGGGCTGAGCACAGCACACAACGAAGAAGTGGAAAAGAGAAGACGGGTCTCTCTGGGGTTGAGACACTGACGGCTGTCATCAGCGTCATGAGACCACTGAAGCATCCTCTGACCCCTGGATGGTGGCCCTCATTAGCTTCACTCCAAGGTACAGAGCCCATGGATGAGTCTCTCGAAGTTCTTGAACTCCCCTACTGTCTCTGTCCCAACCTTATGGCCCCACTGTCAGTCTCATAATGTGCCTTTCCTTTGTTTACAACTGGCAGCTGAGCGGTGGCAGTCGGTCACTGGACCAGGTCACTAAACCGGGCTCAGCTACTACCTCAGTGGAGGCTGGCAGTCCTTTCCCTTGTCTGTGGCTGGTTCTTTCCTCCAGGCCCCTTGACTCCATGCCAAGACTCTCTTAACCTCCTCAAACCTCCTACCCAGCTGCCTTCCCCCACCCAGGCTCTTAGCAGAGAACTTCAACTCGTCTCCACAAAGGAAAGAGAGAACATTGGACTCAACCCCTCCCAAGCCTCCCTCCAGCTCCTTTCTCCCAACACTGCTCCTCAGTTAGGCAAGGGCACCTCAGTCCCCTGAGAGCTCAAGTGTCCTCCCTGTGCAAAGCCTGGCCTCCTGTCTGAGCTTTGATCCAATCCCTCCCTACCACAGCTCTTCTCAATTAGCTATGTGATCTTCTGCACATATACAGGGTCAGTCTCCCATTCCTAGAATCAGAAACAACATTCCCTTCTCCCAATCTGGAGGTCTCGCTTCACGTCACTAAGGTTCTCAAAATAGTTCATGCTTCCTATTTTCATTCACACTTTCCTTTTACTTTCCAATTCAATAGACATTTTAATTTTTATTTATTTATTTTTATCTATTTATTAAAAAAAATTTTTTTTAAGATTTATTTATTTGACAGACAGAGATCACAAGCAGGCAGAGAGGCAGACAGAAAGAGGAAGGGAAGCAGGCTCCCCGCCAAGCAGAGAGCCCAATGTGGTACTCGATCCCAGGACCCTGAGATCATGACCTGAGCCGAAGGCAGAGGCTTTAACCCACTGAGCCACCCAGGCGCCCCTATCTATTTATTTTTAAAGCTATCTCTATACCCAACATGGGGCTCAAACTTACAACCCTGAGATCAAGAGTCACACACTCTACCAATTGAGCCAGCTGGGTGCCCCTCAAAATGACCTTTTTAAATTACAAAAATTACATGTCTGTGGTAGAAATTTTAGGTGATAACAAACCAAAACATGAGAATGTAAAAACTGCGAGGCCCCTTGCTTTAGAAGCAACAATGTTAACATGTTGGCACAGAACCTTTGTCTTCTTTCTGTGCACTCATAAATGACCATTCCTCAGGTAAAACATTACAGGTTGTGCACACGCGTACTTTTTGAACACAGAGCTAGTGGACACTCTCCGACTCCCACCGCATTGGTCCTTACTGGACCCTTTCCTCGGCTGGCTCCTTAAACTGGTGCTCTCACCCTCTGCCCTCCACTCCCCTTTCTTATCCCTGCACGTGCTCCTCGGGTCCCTCCCTCACTCCTGGGGTTACACTCCCACTGATCCACGAGTCCCGTACATACTGCATTTCCAGCCCTGCCTCTCCTTATAACTCCAGATCCCTTTATTACCTGCCCCCCCGGCAACCCCGGACACCTTATTTTGGATGTCCCCTGCATACTTGGCGTATATAACACAAAGTTCAGCATTTTCTTCCCTGCACCTGTTGCTATGGTGTATTTCTTATCTCTGTTAAGAACAGCACCCTGTTACAGTTAAACAAGCAAGCAAACAACAACCACACACACACACTCACTCACACACACCCCTCCCACAGAACACAACTGGCTATTACTTTGTGATTTCTCCACTCTCCTCCCTCTGCTATACCCAGTCAGTTTCTAGGTTCTTCTGTAGGTTTTACAACTAAATCTCTCAAATGAGTCTTCTTTCCTCTCCACCTTCAAGTATGGATATACTCGTCTCTCTTGGGTTACATGCTAATCTCCTAAACCAGCAGCAGAGTTCTGGAGCAGGACTTTTTCTGGGTCAGATTTCCTTATTATTCTCCAGACTTCTGCATCTTCTTACTCTATTCCACTCAATGATAATTTGCAATCCCATTTACAGTAGGACACACAGCCTTTATCTTTCCAATAGCTGATGAACTGAATTAAGCAATGTCAGGTTTTTGCTTGTCCTGCTAATGAGGGAGGGTCCAAATACCTTCAATGGGGTGGAGAGGTCTCCAGCAGAGTCTGGACCCTCCATGATCAGCAGCCAAGGGTCAACTGTGGCCAAGAGCTCTCAGTGAAAGGCTGGCAGAGGGCCTCCAGACCCTATCTTCAAGGGGAAAGCAAAGACAACAGGGGGAAGCCAACTTGCCCTGTTTGCCTAGTCTGAGTCTCTGTTGTGTGATATGGATTCCTATACAGGGAGGGGATACAGTTGGGGGCTCCTTTTTTGGGATGTCCATTTTTTTTTTTAAGGTTTTATTTATTTGACAGAGAGATCACAAGTAGACAGAGAGGCAGAGAGAGAGAGGGGGGAAACGGGCCCCCCACTGAGCAGAGAGCCTGATGCGGGGTTCGATCCCAGGACTCTGAGATCATGACCTGAGCCAAAGGCAGAGGCCCACCCACTGAGCCACCCAGGCACCCCACTGGAATGTCCATTTTATCACCAGGCTGAAGACACCTATGGCTCTAGTTCTCCTGGGGGTCCGGCTAGACACTGGCATGTTGATAAACTCTCCTAAAATTCAGTGAGCAAAAATCCCTGTGTATTTTGGGGTGGTTATTCAAAGGCTCAAGGGGTCAGGGCTGAGGGAAAGGGGCCTGGTACTGATAACAATTTTCCTCCCTCTGGCCTCACTGTTCTTCAACCATATGGTTGCTAAGGTGATTTTCTACTTGAGACAAAGGAGACCCTGTCCATTCCCTGCTTGTCCTCGAGACGAAGTCCACACTCCTTAGCTTGCCACTCGAGGCCTCTCTTTGTAACTTCATCTTTTGGCTTCTCCTGCAATTTAGACCCCAGCCATTCCAAACTACATGCTGTTTCTTGAATGTTCCATGCTTTTTTGAGCCACTGCCTAGAATGCCCTCTTCGCTCACATGTCCACCTAGAAATTTTCGACTCAAAACTGGAAACGCTGCTCAAAAATCCACTGCTTTGTGAAGCCATCTTGGCTCTTGTGGAAGCTCTTCTCCTACCACCAACCCAGGGAGATGCAACTTTTCTCTCCTCCCGAATACTCCCTCACCTTGGGAGGACTTCTGTAACTGCAGGTGGCCCCATGCACTGTGTGAGTTACGTGCCCACCTGCTCTGACTTCCCCAGGGCAAGATCAGCATCTCTCTCATCTTTACACACCTGCCACCTGGCACACAGCTGGTCCTCGACAAAGAGGAGCCAGATGAAGACAGATGGCCCTGCAGGCAGCAGGAAAAGAAAGGAAAGGGGCTTAAAGGGAGCTTCAACTCCTTAAGCATGTTTCGGGCCAGCATCAAAGTTGGGTCAGGGCACGGCTTAAAAGTTGGTCATGGAAAAAAGGGACATGGTGACAGGACACTGACTTTCTAAGCATTCTGGACCAGGGCTTGGGAGAGCTGAGAGAAACTGATCATTTAGGTAAATATGCCACTGCCCAAGGCAGCTGGGTGGGGGTACCAAGAAGACTACAAAATCTTGTATTAGCCTCAGAGAGCAGAAACATCTGCTAAAGCCACAGCGGGCAGGCTGGCCAAGTTCAGCAACGGGTTAGCCAGGACAGCCCTGTGACCAAAGGAAAGGGCCACAGAGGGGGAAGAATCAATCATCCGTGCAAAGAGGATAGGGGGGACTAGCAGCAACAGGGGGGGTTCCAAAGCTCAGGGGAGCCAGATGTCAGCGACCCAGCCAGGAGCGGCAGCAGGGCCCTCCTCTGACCCTTCCAGCCCAGGCCTTCGCTGCCTCAAAAACTCCCTTACGCCTTCGGAGCCCATTGGCTGTCAGAGCCTGAGAACTTAGGGAGTTTTTCTCCTTTTCTCTGAGGACTTCAAGGTTTTAACAGTAAGGTTCAGCTAGCTCCCCACTCGCACACTGAAACAGCTTGAAAGGAAAGAGATAATTCACTTGCCAGCCAACATCTCTGTTGAAAGAGTTTTCTTTTTCATATCAACACTTCCATGAATTCCGAATGGGATCAACTCTTTGCTACACAGCTGGACGTTAACAAAACATCAACACTCTGACAACCTGCTGGGGTCAGAAAGGAACATCTTAAAACTCTTTGGACTCCACGTTAAGACAGGCTTCCAATCCCAATCTTTGATCTCTATTATAAAGCAGTACCAATAAAATATCGTAGAGATTTATGGGTGAACTTTCATTTGAGCTGTTTCACACCTAAAATAACACGGGCACTGGGGCCAATAGGCAGACAATTTAGCTTCAGGTTTCAACTGTTTAGGGTTTCTTTGACTTAAAACTTAACTCATTTATTTTTAAAAATTACTTTACATTTCACAGTTTCATTGTATTTCCCTCTCAGGGAAGACAGGAGATGTTTAACTGGGTAGATGTCATGTCCTTCTGAGAAGGACAGGCCTAAACTCAGGTAGATGCTTGTCCCCTTAATGAACAGATGCCTGATTTCTGTCAAAAAGAAAGAGTGTGTCCTTTTCATGGGACTTAAATGGACACTATTTCAATTTATCTTTTCTCCTGAGTATACTCTATGGTTAATTAAAATAACCAAATACTTATTACTGGGAGTAAAATCCCAAAAATGAATTTCATTTTAAAGACAGTAAAATGAAATTTGGACCTAGTATCAGTTTTATTGTGTAGTCCTGATCTGTGGGATAATTCTCCAAATCAAGCTTAGACTGTAAATCCGGTATCAGCTACTTATAAGCCAGTACCCCTGAACGAAAACAAATTGGTGCCACATTCCCTCTAAGGTGGGAAACCAACTGGCTCCCCACCCTCAACACACACACCCCTCCTTTCATCTGATAAAGCTGGGAGAGATGATTCTGCCAAATGAGAAAGCAGAGAATCTGGAGGAATAGGTAAGCAGCTCATCCAGCTTTTAAGAAGACCTTTATAGGCAAAGTAAAGTGAAAACAGCAGAAAAGTTCCTGGACACAGTCCTTTTTACAAAAATGAGTAGGAAGAAAGGTCAGAGCAGTGGTTCAAAGGAACCAGAATGCACAGCTGCTGCTGTCCAAGGTTGCGGGCTGGTGCCACTCGCTCCTGCCAAAGTGGGGGCCGAGCCGGGCAGCAGGAGCCCGCAGTCACTCGGGGGCACACGGGCCCTTTCTCCATCCAGCTCCACACTTTCAGAGCTCAGGAGCAGAGCCCCAACTCTGCAGCCCTGAGAAGTCCTAGAACTGTGACAATCATGAACACAAAGTAGAGGAAAGAAAATGTGCTTTGTTATTTAACCCCATTTTATTTTTCTATTTTCTGATTTTGAAACATAATTCCTGGTTATAAAAGGAGAATGCAAGAGCTAGGTAAGAAAAAATCACCTGCTTAGAAGAACCTCTAATTGTGTCCAAAACTCTTAAATATGTGAATCTGAAGAACAGAGTTATTAAAACTTTTCTACATGGGGAGAGCAACTCACGTTTATTCACTTTCTGTGGTCTTAAAAGTCTTAGAGATTGCCACTTCTGTTTTTCTTTACATCATAACATCATAGTTTGGTGGATAGAGGGGATTCTGGACTCTGATCTCCCTTCCCTCAGAGGCCTTGGGCCAGACAAAGGCCAGAGCTGGTCAACTCCATTTTGGGGCAGGAGGTATGGATGGGATATCTTCAACCTGAGGTTATATTAAGTGTAAACAATGTACAAATGTCAGAGCTCTGTTCTTGGGAGAGCCAAGTTATGAGTGAGGGGCTTGGCTTTGGACTGGTTCCTTTGTCTGCATACGCCGGGGATCTATACATTTTTTTTTTTTAATTTATTTATTTGACAGAGATCACAAGTAGGCAGAGAGATAGGCAGAGAGAAAGGGGGAAGGAGGCTCCCCGCTGAGCAGGGAGCCCGATGCGGGGCTCGATCCCAGGACCCTGGGATCATGACCTGAGCCGAAGGCGGAGGCTTTAACCCACTGAGGCACCCAGGCGCCCCAGACCTACACTTTTATAAAAGGAGCCCGAGTGGAGGGAAAGTCATCCCCCCAAAAGCTTTCAAAACGAAAACATTTTTATTTAAGTATAAAACACACACATACTAGTGCACAAGTCATAAAGGAAAAGTCTGTTCCCTTTCACTAAGTGAAAGCTCAGGTAATCAGGACCCAGATGCAGAATCGGGGCAATCCCCCCGCACTTGGGCTCTCTAGTCCTACCGTGTGAATCCATAGGACTCACTTGTTCATGCTACCTTCAATGGGTAGGGAATAGTGCCCGTTTTTTTGGGTGGGATCATACTGGTATTTTAATTTACATTTCCCTGATAATGTATGATGTGGACCATCTTCTCACATGCATATTTGTCATCTGTAGATCTTCTCTGATGGAATCCTTTCTCGTCTCTGAGAAAGGGCAAGGCAGGAGCTGATTCCAGCAGGGGTGGAAACGTTTTCTCAAAAGGCATTTCGGGGGCGCCTAGGTGGCTCAGTGAGTTAAGCCTCTGCCTTCAGCTCAAGTCATAATCTTGGGGTCCTGGGATCGGGCCCCGTATCGGGCTCCCTGCTTGGCAGGGAGCCTGCTTCCCTCCGGTCTTCCCTGCCTGCCTCTCTGCCTACTTGTGATCTCTCTCTCTCTGTAAAATAAATAAAATATTAAAAAAAAAAAAGGCATTTCATCCCATTCTGTTGTAGTGCGACAATGCCACAGACATTAAAATGCCACAGTATAGCACGTGGCTATATTGCAAAAATACATCATAAAAACTGTGGCTGGCATGGGCTGAGTCGGCTGAGCCCGGCTTCGGAACAATATTTTGAAGGCAGTTACTGTTCCTCATTTCTTTCTGAACATGAGCACCTGTCTGACTTACTCAGGTGGCAGGGCCAGTCTGAAACCTGAGATGGGTCCCCGTGTCTTGCCATGATATGGTTCCTCTTGAATATATAAGGAAAACATGCAACCACCAAGGGCCAACACTTGCTGGAGCTCACGTTATAGGGAGAAAAACCCTGCTTTTTAAAGATCTCATTAGATGTGAGAAAAGATGTTCAGACAAGGTTGCTATTCCTCATGACTTTTTTTTTTTTTTTTTTGGTAAGAAAAGAGAAACAATGGAAGCAGACCAAACAGGCTGTCCTTCAATTCCAGAAACTGGAGACGGATACTTACCTTCTGAACCAAATAGACGCTTGTAGCTCTCTCAGCAGCCACTTTATCCAGGGGGGATCCCTCGGGAACAAAGTAACTGACATCTGCGATGTGAACCCCCACTTCAAAGTTGCCTGTAAATGCAGAAGGAGGCTGATCAGTGTGGTGTGGAAAGCAAGGTCATCCCTCCCAGGAATCCCTCCTGGGACTGTGTGGCACTGTTGGGAGGCCACGGGCCTCAAAGCGCGGGTCACCGTCTCCAGTCTTCCCGGGGATTCACATGGTTACTTTCCTTACTGTATCCTAGCAGACGGTGAGATTTTTATCCTCAAGACACAACATTAACCATCTTCGCAAGATGTTTCCTGCTTCTAAAGGCCTCTTGTGTTTGTAAACATCAGCGGACTTGCCAAAGCAGGCTCATTCTGGCTGACAAAGGGGCCCTTTCAGGGCACTAGAAAGGAGTGAGTTCCTGAATCCTGCAGACTCTGCCTCTAAGGACTCTGTCCTTTCTGTCCATTCTGAGCACAGTCTTTTATGTCGAGCCCTGCGCCTGGCCTTCCTACCTTGATTCTGCCCCTTCTTACCTAGCTCTGGAATCTTCTCAGTCAGGGATCTGGTGATGCCACTCCCGAGCCTTTAAGCCATGTCCTTGCTTGGTCTCCCCACAACCTGCCTCGCCAGCCTTCAGCGCCCCCCACATGTCTACATGCAGCCATCATGGGAAACCTCCTTCCGCTCCCAGAACACAGCTTATCTCATCCCAATGACATATTTGCTTGGCTCATGGTTTTTTTCTTATGTTTGGGATCATCGCAATGGGACCTGCCTATCAAAATCCTTCTTACCAAACAAGGATCAGTTTAAAGAGAATCTGGGAACAAGAAGAGATTCTCTGCCCTCTGTTTCTTCTATCTCCACAGTCAAAGCACCTAATCCATGAATGAAGATGATTACCATGGTCTTTTCCTCAGTGCACTCATCTTTGCCAGATATCACAATGTATCTTTATTGGCTTACAAATTTACTGTCTGCCTCTCTTCCTACAATGTAAGCTCCAGCAAGGGAGAACCTTCTGTGTAAAGTTCACTGGTCTAGGCCCAGTACCTAGAAGAATGTCTGACAAACGGTAGGCACTCAAGAAATACCTGTTGAGTGAATGAATTAACAATAGGCTTGTCTGCCTGTTGTCTTTTCCTGTCTGGTAAAAGACCTACTTTTTTCCCTTATAGAATTGCCCTGTCCCTTTCTGGTGGACCGGGCCCTGCCCACCAGTTCTGCCAGAGAGATGGGCAGACGATGTAGGCTGGTGGAATTACACTTAAAGTGGGGTTGAGGGGATGGTTAAGTTATAAATTTAGATTTACTCTTGAACATCCCACAAACCAGATCTCAAATACAGCACTTGTGATTACACACAAATGCACCCACACACTTACATATATATGCGAGAATGGACAGAGCGGACAGAATACAAAAAAGAGTTCACATGTAAAGTAGGGGTACAGTGTAACGAGCGCGTCATGGGCAGACAGGTACACTGACGATACCAACACAAAGGTGAATTTGCTCAACTTTAAATATATGCTTGGGTGCTTGGATGGTTCAGCTGACTGAGCATCTAAATCTTGGTTTCAGCTTGGGTTATGGTCTCATCGTGAGATGGAGCCCCGCATCGGGCTCCACACTGAGCACGGAGTCGGCTTCAGATTCTCTCTCTCCCTCTCTCTCCCTCTTCCTCCCCCACTCCTCTGCTCTTTCCCCTACTCACATGCATGCACTCTCCCTCTCTAAAATAACTAAATAAAATCTTTGAATATATATGCTTGATGTAATTCCACCAAACCCTATCCTTATTCATAGTAACTTCAGGGAAAGGGATCTCTGCTGGGACCCCGGACAGTAAGGACCACCATAAGCCTGGAGCTGCCAGGAAAACATCTTTGTCACAGGATCATGCCAATATGGAAAATAACAGTTCTAGGCAATAAGGGGAGAATCATGATAGCCTCATTTGAACTCCAGGATCCAGCTGAACTTGAAACCAGTCTACCTATGGACTTGGCAGTTCACGAATCAATCAGTTCCCTTTCAGTTACGACTCCCAGGAAGAGTCCTGACTGATACCCAAGTTGACTCAGAAGAGCTTCCGAGCACATCACTACTTGTTCCTGGCTGCCTAGATGATCAGTCCAAAAGTATCACACGTTTTATCTGCGAATTTCGTAGCCATTTATTATCCTTCTATTCCTTAATCTCTGGGGGACCCTTCTTCCTTCTGTTTTTTTAAAAATGGAAAACAGTTTAAGCATGGGGTAGTTAAAATAAGGGGTTTGGGGACAGAACGGAATTTAAGATTCCCTATTCCTCATCTCTAGGGACTACCCTCCCTACAGGGCAATCACTGGTTTTTTTCTGCCTAGTCCTGTAACATAAATGCATTGGGGAAAACCAAAGTCCGCGTCTAAGAGATCTCAGCGGCTGTGGGATAATATGATAGACCCACTTCCCACAGACGAGAGGGGCGTCGGGAAAGCAGAGAGAGACCGGTGTGGCTCAGAGTTCAGCCGCCTCACTCTGAGAGCCACGCAGCTGTTGGGTCACTGGGAGCAGGGACACCTGCCCTGTGATGATCGAGGAACTCAACCCTAAGAGGAAGTGTCCAAGAGTCTCAGACGGCTCAGCTTCCAATTTTGATATTACAAGTATCTAAAACCAACACTTGGGGAAGGTAAAATAAAGTGTCTTCTTTTGAAGTCAGAATTATAATGTATTAGCCTAACAGGTAAATATTGACTGAAGGAAAAGAGAGGATTATTACATCATGATATAAACCATAATTTCAAATTCGGTCTCTGTGTTGTTACTACACATGAACTTTTTGTCCTTAGTCAAAATTGACAAACTGACAAAGAGTTCATTACAGGAGATAAAACATTAAGGAGGCCAATCAAAACACATTTCAGAGGCTTAAATTTCCCTCAGAATTCCCAGCAGAGCCTCTAAGACCAGCAAAGAGCAGCTCTCTTATTCTCCCCTTTGGACAGTCTTTTGTGGAAACCCTAAGTAAATATTTTATTACATGTATTTACATAATGTGAACTTGCAGAACGCTCGAGGTAGTGGCACTGAAGGTTTTATTCTATGAAAGAGAAAATATAAATCCAAATGTTCTGTAGTATCCACCGCCAACACACTTAGGACCAACTCGATGTTTTTAAAAAAATACTGTCTTCCATATAAAAGGATTCTTTACAAAAATTTTTTTTGTACATGAAAAAGTTTTCACTGACTGACCCGGGCTAAGGTAAGCCCTGAAAGTTCGGGAAAGCTGGGGAGGCAGAGGGAGGCACAGTCCCCGAGGCCGGCCATGGCTGGCTTGCCTTTGCTCAGTGCCCACAAACTTAAATGAATACAAATGCTCCTTGGAATGAACCTGAGAGGACATCAGAGCTGCTGCATCCAAGGAAAACACAAATAGAAACGAAAGCAGCGGCTTAAAAACCACCTTGTCTAAGCCAGCCTCCCAGCCAGTTCAGCCCCTTTCCAACAGTGTCCCTGCCAGGTGGCCCCTGACGCAGCATCCAGGGTGGGGCGCACACGACCTGAAGCCGCTTGCTCTACTTCTGAAGCGCTCCTGTCACTTCAGCAGGAACATGTGAAAGCGCTTGGTAATCAGTAACAGTTACTCGGACACAATGCTGACCAGGACGATCACGAAAACGACAATACGGATGGCAGCAGTGGCTGCTGATTTACTGTCTTCCTCATGCCTGGGGCTCCACAGATGTTCATCTCATTCTGACACAGGCGCATACACTGAATTTCACCAATGAATCATCTGAGGCTCAGAGAGGTCCAAGGTTACCTGCCTAGGAAGTAATCTCCCCTGGATGCAAACCCAGGTCCGATTCAGAGTCTTTGCTCCTTTTGTTACCCGCACCCCACTCACTCCAAGACAAGATGATACAAGTCAATTTTTCGCCTCAGTGGCTCATAGCTCAAAATCGCTCCCTATCTCTAGGGAGACTCAACAGAAGCCATTCGTGGCCAGGGATTCAGAAATCCTGTTGGTGACCTGTCCCAGCCTTGTCCCCAGTCACATCCCTATCCCTGCAGTCTCTCTCGGTTCCCATGACTGTTCCCCTTCATCACTTGCAGGCTGGCGATCCAGCAACTCCAAGTCATCAGCTCCGGGACGACTTAATTGTGAGGCCTCAGGGTCCAACTGCCGCTGTCTAAGTATCTAACTGCCTTCCTCAGCCATCAGTTCTCCTCAGCGGGCAGCAGTGGGACTGTCCTCAGCAACTGAAAGGGTGGCACCACTGGTGCAGGCGGGGACATCCCAGGCCACCCCTCTGAGGAGTGAGGAGTGCCACCAGGGCCTGCCAGACTTGGATCACTTGAATTCACTTTTACTCACCACTGAGACCTGACAGTGGTGATGGGCTCTTCTTGACCCAGAAGGATGCTGCTTTTAACCCAGAATTTTAGGGAACAATGCTGCCAAATGTATCTCATCAAAAAAATGGCTGCTTCGGTCTGGGTTACTAAGGGACTTCATGTTGCTAAATCCAAACCTTTTTAGGCCTGACTTGACCTGACCTTACAGGGCATCTGAAGCCTAGTGATTCCTTCCTCCTTGACACAGGCTTCCCTCAGCTTGAGCATGTCTGACAGTGTGACTGCTCCTTCCCAGGCTCCTCTTCCTCTCCTGTCCCTTACATGTTGGGAGTGCCTCCAAGCTCGGCCCTGAGCTGCTTTCTCTGGCAGTCCTATTCTCTCCCTGGATTGTCTCATGCCCTCCCAGGAGTTCAAGCATCATCTCTGTGCTTCGGTCTCCTTAATTCTGTGCCACCAGTCTAGACTTCTCTGAGCTCCAGACCGACATGCCCCTCAACTGTCCCACAGGTACCTCACACTCATACCTCTGCAAGTCACTACCCCTGGCAAAACCACATCTCTTCCTGTGCTCTCCACCCCAGGAAGTGGGAGCACCTTCACTAAAGCAAAAGGGGTACCATCACTATCTAAGCCTAAAAGAAACTAGGCCTGTCTCAGCCTGTGTTGACCAATCACTCTGAACTTGAGCTACCAAATCTACCCGTCTCTCCTCTTCCCGCCATCCCCACTATGGTCAGGGCCACCGTTTCCCTGAAGAAGATCTAACAACTTCCGTGTTATTCTCCCTGACATTTCTCAAGTCCATTTTCCACACTGAAGATAATGCTCTTTCCAAAATACAAACCCTCCTGTCACTCTGTTTCTCTTCTCGACACCTCCTGCTGGCCCCGCAGACCATTGCATAAAGCCCACTCCCTCCAGCAGGCTTTCCCTGATGACCCAGACCATCCCCTGTGTCTTCCCCCAGCATCTGACACTCTCCCTGCACCACCACCCAGCCCGGGGAGGCCTCACAGGGCTAAGGTCACAAGGTATCTCCCCCATCCTCTGTCATCCGCACAAAGGGCAGGGAAAGGGCTGAGCACATAGTCAAGTGTCTGAGGTTTCCTGAACAAATAAGAAAATAACCAAAATACAAGGCTGGCTGACTCGTTGCCACTCTAGAATGAAAGGGGTTGTCAGTGCTGCCTGGTCTAATGGTGCAGAGTCCTCCCCACACCAGCTCTTCCCAGAGTGAGACCGATCTATGTTTGCACACCTCAGGTGACTTAGGAATCACCACTTCTCAGCGTAGTCCAATCCATTCTCAGATAACCAAAGTACGTCTTCCTACGGCTTCCACTTTTTGGCCCAGTTCTACCCTATGGGGCTGCCCAGAACAAACCCAACTCTTCCGAGGACAGCAATGTGGCTAGGAGAAATGAGTGCAAGGGCAGGTCTCTTCTAGCAGGGCTGGGCTCTGCTTTTGGGTTGGAACCAGCTTTGAAATATTTAGACAGCACGTGCCTCCCAGAGCTTCTCTCCTCAGGCTAAATTACCATATTGGCTTGGCTTTGAATCATCTCATAATCCTCCACATCCTTCCCCAAACGTAGCCATTCAACAAACACTTACTACGATCCTACCAAATGGCAGACGCTTTTCCAGGCTACTGGGGACAAAGAAGCAAACAAGATTGATAAGATCCCTTCTCTGTGGGGCATACGTTCTAGTGGGGAGACAAAGACAAGGAGCAAGCAAATAAATGGTAAGATTACTCAGGAAAGTGAAAAGACTCTGAAGGAAGTAAAACAGGCTGAGGTGATGAGAATGCCTGGGGTCCATCTCGGATTTAGTTAAGAAAGTTCTCTCTGAGGAAACAAATGGAGACCTGTACGTCTAAAAAGGACCTCCTCACATGATGACATGGGGAGGGAGGAGCACAGATTCAACAGAGCAAAGGGTCAACAGTGGGAACAAGTTGGCTGCACTGAAGGTATAGAAAGGAGAGTCCTGGAACCTAGGAGGCTAGTGAGGTAGCTGGGGCCCTGATGAGAGAGGCCTGCTGGGCCAGGATGAAGCACTTAGATTTTATCTCAAGGCCGGTGGGAAACCACTAGAGAACTGTGAGCAGAGAAGCGAATATACTACCTTCACTTTCTCATTTTATCACCTCTTCATTCTGCCCATTGTGCTTCTGTGAATGGGCTCAGGTCATGCTGAACTGAAAAGAAGGAGCGAAGAAGAACACATTCTCTTAGGAATGGTGTTCCAGGCAAACAAATTCAAGCCACCTTCAGGGAAGTAATATGTTACGTTTGGTAGACAAACGTAGGTGAGGAAAAGAAGCCTAACCAAGGAGACACAGTGACAGACACCACAGACACTGGGTTTCCCATCTCACAGACTGGACTCCATTCAGCCTACATGACAAGAAAATGATGTTCTTGCTTGGATCACCCTCTTGACCCTGTGGCCAGTCTTCCAAACAACATGAGCCTTAAGAGATAGAAAACTGTGTTCTTGAAAGCTCAGGAAGGGGAATCCAATGGAGAGAACGGAGAGAAAGGGACCGTGTCTGCTGTCCAGACTTGCCCAGAAGTGAAGGGCCTCCTTCAGAGCAGCCCATCCAGCCAGGGTGCGGGCCTGGCCTTAGTTTGTCCCCTGGCATTTCAGAGACAGAGTCACAGCTGAGGAACAATTGGGCTTGGATCACCTTGTAGCCACACAGTAAACGCCATCTTTTAGTTGGGGTAAGCAAATTCCCTCTCGCTTTAGTGGAAACACTGATTGGGTAAGAGAGACAACTCAAACTCTGACGTGTTCCAGTTCTGTGTGGTATCTGGTTTTGTAACACAAAAGCTGACCACTGGCACAGCAAGCCATGGCAGTACTCCATGGCCATGACGTGGCAACGGTCTGAAGATATTTCACAAACTTGAAAGGAGTCTAAGGGGAAAAATTCTGGAGCAAGGAAATCTGAATGCAATGCAAGGCACCCATGCATGAGGAGGGGGTTGTACAAGAGGATTTCTCAGACCCTCCCGAAGGCCAGGATTTGAAGAGTCTGCACATTGTCTCTTTTAATATTCCTTTTGCCATCCAGCAAAGGGTTAATGAGGACCTTTTGTTGCAAGCTCCTTGACTGGTGAGCTCACCTTCTGGAACTAAGCAGCTCAGAGAACCTTTTCCCTTCATTATTACAAAGGGCTCTATCAATCTGCAAGTACTCAACTCAACTGCCCACACAGCAATTTTTGTCATGTTCAATCTAATTCTCAGGAATCTAAGTTTAAATTTATATGAACAGCATGGAAGAGGAACACCCAGGTAGTAAATTCCACTTTTCCCCTTCCAAATGATTTGAGCAATGGCCTCCTTCATTAACAGGAAAGAGAATGCGGAGCTGAACATGTGAGGCCGGCACACCCAAAGTCTGGGAATTTCCAGGCGTTTCAGGAGTGAGTGGGGAAAGCCCACAGCAGCCGGTCAGGCCTGCGACAGTGTGTGGAGCTCAGGCTCGTGCAAAGCTCTTGAGTGCAGGAGGACAGGCATTTGGTCTTTTCCTTAATGCCAAAGGAGAGTGAGGTCAGAGGTGCCAAGAAGGACCTCTGAAGGTAGTTTCAAAGTTTGCAGGTTCAAATAATTAAGGGTGGAAATGGAGGTGGGGAGGATGGGGGGTTGGATGGGATAAATTGGTCATGGTTTCAAGTTTGCCAGGTTGGGTGGTGGGAACAAGGAGTTTCATTATACTATTCTGTCTACTTCTGTGCACGTTCAAAATTCTCTATCCAAAAATTAGAAAAAAAAAAAAGTTTGCAGGGACTGAAGCCAAGGAAAGAAAAAAGTTTAAAAGGGAAAAACCCAGTTAAGTAAACTAGCTACAAATTTTCAAAGAAGAACAAGCCAACAGAGGCAGGAGAGGGTTACTGCCTGAGCAGAATTAAGATGTCCCCAGTGATGATTTCTGGAGGTCAAGGATATGGGGACTGTTCTTTTCTACATCATACACATTTGTAATGTGTCCAGCTTTCAAAAGCTGGAAAAGCAATACAGATAAAAATATAAAATTAAAAATGCAAACCCGGCTTAAAAATGGCTGGAAAGAAATATATTAGGATGGTAACAATGGTTTTCTCTGAGTGGAAGGATTATGAGTAAATTCGAACATTTCTGTCATAAATAGATTGTTTAACAGTCTTTCTTTCTCTTTTCATTTCTTTCCTTTCCTTTTCTTTCCCTCTCTCCCTCCCTCCCTTCCTTCCTTCCTCCCTCCCTCTCTCTCTTTCAATTAAACACACCCACAACATGCTCTGTCCTTGCTCTGTCATATCCTGTTCCCTGATTCCCCACCACACAGCAAGAGAAAGCAGCACTGGCTGGCCTGGGCAAGGGCAGTGAGCCGTGGCAGCTCACCTGACCGGTCTCTTGGACAAGGGTGAAGAAAGCACTTTACAGGCCACTTTGATTAAAGGTGAGCTCAGTAGATGAAGCAGCACAGGCAGGCGTGTTCCTTCTACATAAGAAACAATTATTTTCCCCACCAGAAATGGGACTCCAGTTTACAGCCGCAGCCTGTGGCTCCTGTCATCACTTTCCAGGTCCCCCGTGTGAGGCTAGCCCCGGGAACCCACCCTTGCTCCCGCTGGTGGCGTGCAGGGAACACGCCAGACTTCAGCATACTTTCACACCCCTCTGTGGGTTTTTCTATTTTAAAAAAGCCTCTCTACAAAATATAGTTACTAGTCTCTAACAGACAAATTTAAAAGAGGTGTGCCATTTCAACAAGTTTTTTTTTTTTAAATTTTATTGTGTTACGATAGTCACTACACAGTCCATCATTAGTTTCTGATGTAGTGTTCTATGATTCAGTGTTTGTGTAGAACACCCAGGGCTCCACACAATCCGTAAAGAAATCTAAGCATCTTGGTGTATTTAAATGCCTGTTCGCTAAGCGCAACTGCTCCCAAACAACAGCTTAACCTGATCCCAGCCTTCCTTTCAGCTGAAATCCAAGCAGCCTTCACATTTACCTTGAATTTGGAGAGGCAATAGTTTTCAAAAGCTTTCTGTCCTGTAACAAAACCCCTTAATGGGTTTTCTCACATCCTGGAGAAGTTGTTTTAGTTTGTTATTTTTTTGTCATATCAAACTCGCTCTTTTTTTGGCCCTAATTACTCAGTTTCGCTAATTAATCTCTTTTGCACAAAGGAGAAACCATTTTCTAATTCCCTAAGTTAACTAGAAATTATATAAGTCATTTATGCATGCTTATGAGCTTATGCTAGAGATTCACCTTCCCGGTTGTCCCCCAACAATAGCGCACTGTTGCCTGTGCTTATATTAACTCATTTAATCCTCACAAGGCTGTGAGGCAGATCTCTTCCTACAGATGAGGAAACAGGCTCAGGGAGGTCAGACACTTTGCATCAAGGTCTGGCTCCCAAGCCCAAGCCCTTGATTATTACTTTATGGGACCCGTGTCTAGTATCAGGTACCCGACTAATTTGTAATTGCTTCTTTCTTAACCCCTATAATCCTACAAGCACCCTCACTGTACCAGTTTTTAAAGGATCATACATTTACTTTGCAGAACACACACTTTAAGAGAGAGAGGTAGAAGACAGTATGATTTTCAACATAGCCAAAAGTGACTCCTTTATGGTGACAATAAATACTCACTGAAATAAAGAAACCTGCAACCAGTAGTCACTTTCTATTTATGACTATCCATATATCAATTACAGGTTTTTCCCCTCATATATCAATTATAGTTTTAATTTAGTTTTCATATAAAGTATTTTGAATTGCTAAAATTTACAGGTAACTGAATGCCAATGCTTTAATTATCAACCTTTAATGGCTTTAACACTTCTGGATGGAAATCCTCTACAAATGTATTATAGATTTCCTTTTCTTAATAGCAGGATATAATTCAATATTAATAACTTAGGGTCCTTAACATGAATATATCTTTTGTATTTTGTAATAGATGCTGATGTGGTAGAGTAGGGCAAAAGTGTCCATTCCACAGGATGTACTCTCAAATTTACTTGTCACTTGTGTCACCAAAATGGAGTGAACACTGTTCAGATGCAAAACCTCCTGGCTAATTACAACCACAATTAATCATTGATTGGACCTGGCACATAAAATATTCACATGTTTCTCAATTAAAGGAATCTACTGCACAAAAATTCTATGGGGTAGGTACTATTAATTTTTAGGTTTTATAGGTGAAGACATTCAGGCTCAGAGAGGTTAGATGACTTGACTGATGTCGCCCAGTGACATTGGAGCCTGCATTAGAACACTGTTGGACTTGACCATCACTGTTTGTAACTATTGTACTACAGGGCAGTAAGGTCCAGCTGTTTCCTGAGGAGTTTTAATCATCCCATGATGATCAGTCCCCTTGATTTCTTGTTCCCTAGCAGCTCTACTGAGATTGAATTCTCGTATGTGCCATTCACTCATGCAAAGTGTGCAGTATAGTATATGCACAGTTAGGCCACCATCACCACCATCAATTTTGCTGTATTTTTACTTTTTTAAGATTTTATTTATTTATTTTTGAAAGAGAAAGAGAGACAGCATGAGCAGGGGAAGGGAGCAGAGGGAGAGGGAGAAGCAGACTCCCGGCTGAGCAGGGAGTCGTATGCAGGACTCAATGATCTGAGGTAAAGGCAGATGCTTAACTAGCTGAGCCAGGCAGTGCCCCACCACCATCAATTTTAGAACATTTCATCACCCCCAAAAGAAACTGCACATCTGTTTTCAGTCATTTCCTACTTCTCCCCAAACTTCCCAGCCCTAGGCCACAACTAATCTACTCTGTCTCTATAGATGTGGCTATTCTGGAAATCTCATGTACATGGAATGATATAGTATGTGGTCTTTTGTGATTGTTTTCTTTTTGTTTGTTTGTTTTCTTTTACCTAACAATGTTTTCCAGGTCTTTCCATTGTAGCATGTGTCAGTCCTCCATTTCTTTTTATGACTGAATAATGTTCCACTGTATGGAAATACCACATTTATTTAAGTATTCACGAGGTGACAGACATTTGGGTTGTTTCTACTTTTTTGTGTGCCCCTTCACTTCTTAAAATAAACTTTTTTAAAAAGATTTTTTAAAAGTAATCTCTATACCCAACGTGAGGCTTGAACTCACGTTGCATACTTTACTGACTGAGCCAGCTAGGCACTCCTAAAATAAACTTTTTATTGAGGCATAAAACACATAAAGTACATAAACTACAAGTGTACAGCTCAATGAATTTTTATAAAGTGAATACACTTAGGTAATTGTTCCCCAGTTCAAGAAATAGAACATAACGGGCGCCTGGGTGGCTCAGTGGGTTAAGCCGCTGCCTTCAGCTCAGGTCATGATCTCAGGGTCCTGGGATCGAGTCCCGCATCGGGCTCTCTGCTCAGCAGGGAGCCTGCTTCCCTCTCTCTCTCTGCCTGCCTCTCTGTCTACGTCAAATAAATAAATAAAATCTTTAAAAAAAAAAAAAAAAAAAAGAAATAGAACATAACCAGAATTCCAGGAGTTTCTTTTGTGCCTTCCACTCAGACTTTACACCACCAAAGATAATTCCTTTTCTGACCTCTGCAATCTATAATCATAGATCAGTTCTGCCTGATTTGCATTTACATAAATGAATCCATTCGGTATGTACATTGTGTGTGTATGGGGGGGTATCTGCCTTCTTTCGCTCCACATGGAGACTCATCCACATTATGTTTTGAATTTGCTCGGTACCAACACTGCTCCCTACTCTGTTGTAAGAGTAAACCACAATTTATCCATTTTACTGCCGACAGATACTTGGGCTGTTATCAACGTCTAGCTCTCACGAATGATGCTTCCATGAATATTCTTGTCCCTATGTACTTGTTTCTGTTGTGTATATATCTAAGAATGAAACTTCTGGGTCGTAAGTGTGGATCTATTCAGTTCTATTACATACTGTACAACTGTTTTCCAAAGTGGTGGCACCAAATTACATGCCTACTCTGTGTATGAGAGTTCTAATTGCTTCACACCTCCACTAACAATTGGTATTGTCAGCTTTCAAAAATTTTTAGCTATTAAGAACACCGTAGTAACTCACTCTGGTTTCGATTTCCATTCTCCCTGTGGACTAATGATATTAAGCACTTTTCCTGTGCTTTTTAAAATTATTATATATACATCTGGATATGCATTTGATATTTTTATCAAATGATATTCTAAACCCTCTTTAATGTTCATCTTTTCTTACCAGTATAAGAGTAATATATGCCCATTTTTATAATCTCTATATTTATATTTTGCAAAAATACAAAGCTTTAGAGAGAACAAAAAATATATTTTTTTTAAATTAAAATTACCTATAACCCCCCCCAACACACCTGTTGTTAACATTTTGGTATATTCCTTTTTTGTTCATGTTCTATACATAAACAAATGTTTATTACAAAATTAACACCATGCTGTACTGCTTGTCTCAGTAGTTTGAATATTTATAAATAGAGTATTTTTTTTAGAAAGTGCCTATTCAACTCTTCATATATTCTCAGTAGGAGTCCTTTGCTGGCCAAAGATGATCACAAATGCCTTCTCCTCTGTGGCTTGCTTTTTCATTATTTTAATGGTGTCTTTTGTTAAACTGAAGTTCTTAAATTTAATGAAAGCTAATTTATCACCCTTTTCCTTTAAGGTTAATGCTTTCGGTGTCCCACTGAAGTAATCTTTGCCTATCCCAGGGTCATGAGGTTATTCTTCTATATTATCTTCTAGAAATATATGTTTTATCTTTCACACTTAGATCTATAAGCCACGTGGAATTGTCTTTTATAGAAGGTACGACATAGAAATCACATTTCATTTTTTTCCCCATATGGTTACCCAATAGATCCAGCATCCTTTTTTCCACTACGCTGCAGTGACGCCTTTGTTGACAACCACATGACTCTATATGGATGGGTCTGTTTCTGGATTCTCAATTCTATTTCCACCTTGACTTGTGAACAGCAAGTGAATATTTATTACTTTAGCACTACCTTACTAAAATTCCATCTCAATTTTAATCTTTCCATTTTATATTAATAATACCTTTCACTGAACACTTACTTTTTGTCTGTCACAGTTCTAAATGCCAGGGATTTATTTCTTTTAATCTTCCCAGCAATTTTAAGTTGGGCATTATTATCCCCATCTTATAGACTGGGAAATGTGAGGCATGAAGAAGTTAATTCTTTTCTCTGGAATATGGACTGTGTCTTTTTCCATTTTGTTGACATACCACCTACTTTCGTGGGGAAGCATCTGTAGCTCAAGCAACTTTAGGCAGTTACTGCTAATATCTTTAAAGCAAGGTTGTGTTTTTGCAACAACAGGCATAAGAGGAGCTTTGTTCCTTTGGCTTTTCATAGACTCAGAATTTTGAAACTAGATGACACCTGAAAAACTGTCTAGTCCAAACACTCACATAACTGAGGAAGGAGAATTTCAGAGAAACCACAGACATGCCCAAACTTACATGATGCAGTAGAGGCAAAGATGAGACAAGAACCCAGCTCTCCTGCTCTTACTCCAGTGCTCTCTCTGGTATACCAAAACTCCCTCTCATCATGCAATGAATGTGTTGGATCACTGAGACTCCTGAATCAGCTTCCAAGTTTACCTTGGTGCCAGATACTTGAGGATGCCTGACTGGTGGGTGCCAGATTATCTTGGCTTTAATGAACAAGGAAACTGGAACCAATCAGCAGAGCTGGAAGCAGATGAACAGGCCACAGTCCAAACTTGGTTTAACAAGGTGCACTGAGACATCCATGAAAAAAGAGAATTTCCGAAGCCCAGACCCCACAGAAATCAGGCTAGCAAGATTTGAATGGAACATAGGAATAAGACTTAGAGGGGTGGAGCTGTCTCTCCACTTAATCTTTCCACTTAGATTCTGTGTCCTCAAAACAGGAACTCATTGGCAAGCATCCCAGAATCCCACTTCCATGCCAGAGTCCTCGCATGACTATTCAGTTACTTGGATTTTTTGAGTCAAGGTATGATTCAGTAAAAAATGACCATACAACAAGGAGAGTTAAAACTATTCACTTATCAATGCCCCAGATGAATGGAGAAGACATGCACTTCCTTATGTGTCACTGGTTCTACAGAATTTCCCATTTTTTCTTCCCAAGTTCACTATCAAGGGTCATACTATGAAAATAAGGTTTGTCTGAGATCAAGTACTTAGATTACCTAGACTCTGCCTGAGGTCAGAATGCCCTCTGACTGCAAGAGACTGCAAGAGGAATAAAAAATTAGTGTTTCAAAACCGAGATTAGAAAGGACTTCACATACAAGAGGAACGTAGGAATAATGGCAATGGAAATACCAGGCATCATGAAGATTTCAGAGACAAACCCAGAAATGTATTCAAGTAGAAAGGTGCCCTGAAGCAGAATTTTTCTTTTCCAAAATCTATAGAAGAGTTATCAGGGGTTTTCTTCTAGAACACAAGGAACAGATTTTAAACATGGAAGGTTTTGTTTGGCTAAACTAAATATTGCATATAGCTCTTATATTTAAACTACATGTGCCCTATGTTTCCAGCTGATAGATTAAACTTTCCTAATGAAATGTGAGTTGCCTCTTACGGTGCAGTGATCGCTTTTTGGAAGGCCATCCCTTGGAAACATGGTGCTTCTAAATCCAGCTGACTGGGGTGGATGAAGCAGGTAGAAACATAACCAATGCACTAAGACGGTGGGGGTGGTGAGGGGCAGACCTGAATTCAGGGGCTTAAATGAAGGTCTTCTGTCTGAGATGAAGTCAAATTCCAAAAGACTGGGTAAGGCTAAAACAAGAAAACAACCAGAAGAGCAGCACCTAGAAGGCTGAGAAGGGCAGTTCCAGGTGAGAGGAATGGCTGGAAGGAGTGGTCTGGCACTAACAGAGGGGACCTGTGCTGGCGGCCTCCTGAGGGCCTTGGGAGAATATACCAGATTGACGTCCATGTGCATAGGTCTGTCTTCTTGGTCCCTCTTGTGGGACAGGATGGGGACAGAGCTTTGGCAGGTTAGAGACCGAGCACTAGCAGGTTCACGCAACAAAAGGATGTGGTGTTCTCTGCACGGTGCTTGAAGAAAGGCTCTGATGGAAAGTGTACTTCCCCAACCAATGACCTAAGTGACAAGACCCTAAGAGCCTTGCAATGGTGTGTGTGTGTGCGCGCGTGCATGTGTGCTATACAGGCACGGGGCATAAGGTGGGGTCTAGCCAGAGCCACACAGCTAGGCATTGTAAACTACCCCGTGCAAGGCTAGGAGGAGTGCAGAGCACAGCGTGAGGTCATGTTTTAAGTCAGGGCTGGAGGCTGTGTATGCAGCCTGAGAAACAGCAGATCGGGTCTCCTACCAGATGTCTGGCTTCGGCTTCTGTAAGAATGCCACGCTTATCCTCTCCCTGGAGCGCACTGATCAAACAGCTCTCACACTGGGGCTCGCAGAGTAAGGCATGGGGATATTCCTCCCTAGAGGGAGTGAACGTCCTCAGTGATGTCCTCAGTGAGACTCATCATGGAAAGGGGCCAGCCCTCAGACGGGAGATGAGGAATGAAAGAAGTAAGCCCACGGCTGCTTTCTAGAACCTCTTAGGTCGAGATTTTGGAAAGGTAGATGTTGAGGTGGGGGTGCCTGTATGATGCTCACAGTGTGGAGACAGGTCGGGACCTGTCTGGGGCCTGGATCTGGGGGCAAGTGTAAAGCAAGCCACTTCCTGATGCTTTGTGTTGCTCTCTGCAGACCTTCCTTTAGCCATCCTAACCTTCAGGAAACTTCTGTTGAAGAGGTATAGTCTAGTTTCAGCTGTGCCTGAGGCACTAAGCAAAGAATTATGGGGACCATACTCAGACCAAAGTGGTAGCAAGTCCTGTCAGCCCCTATAGTCAGTGAGCAGAGGGAGTGGTGCTGAGGAAGAAGGAAATGGAGGTCCTAGGGGTGACCATCCCTGTGGTCCAGCTGTCTTCCCATCCAGGAATCCTTCTCTTTTGCTAACCTTTGGAACTCTGGGCTTCTTTGACTAGAGGAGGCCTGTCCCTTGATAGTAAAGGCTTTCAAGCAATTCTTGGCTCTCTGGTGGGCACCCTGAAGGTCAGTATGGATATATTTTAAAGAGTTAGGGAGTTCTTGGAGAGCGTGAGGAAAGTAGTCAGTGTTGAAATCCTTAACTGCTGCGTAAGGGAGCATTCTGTACTCTGTGTGGAAGGGAAGTCAACTCAGCCATGAGGAGGTAGGTAAACTCACTCATCCTTCAAGCATGAATAGGAAGCATGAAACGGGGTATTTCAATTCATGCCATTCATCTGGCCACGCATCTGAGAAGGCAGTGAAAAATCTTTAAATGCATTGTGTTTTTCTTAAGTTAAAAGTGCTGTCACACTTATTTCTTATTGAAGAAATGATGTGTATGATACCAGTGACTTTTAAAAATATGCTGGGGCGCCTGGGTGGCTCAGTGGGTTAAGCCTCTGCTTTTGGCTCAGCATGATCTCAGGGTCCTGGGATCGAGCCCCGTATCGGGCTCTCTGCTCAGCGGGGAGCCTGCTTCCTCCTCTCTCTCTCTGCCTGCCTCTGTCTACTTGTGATCTCTGTCAAATAAATAAATAAATAAAATCTTTAAAAATAAATGATTAAATAAATAAATAAAACATGCTTAATTGCTTAACACAAAGCCATTTTTTAAAATGTTTTCTGTGTGCTTGAGAACAAAGTGTAATCTTCATTTGTGAGTACAGTATTCTACGTATGGTTATGAGAGCTAGCAGTTAACTGGGCTATTCACATTTTCTGCAGTTTTAATGAATTTCTGCTCTGTTTGAACCAACATTTCCTGGGAAAAGCGTACTGAATTAACCCACCATGAAGATGAATTTATCAATTTCTTCTTGTTTTTTTTGTCAACTATTATTTTATATATATATATTTAAGATTTTATTTATTTATTTGACAAAGAGAGAGATCACAAGTAGGCAGGGAGGCAGGCAGAGAGAGAAGGGGAAGCAGGCTCCCTGCTGAGGAGAGAGCCCGACACAGGGCTCGATCCCAGGACCCTGAGATCATGACCTGAGCTGAAAGCAGAGGCTTAACCCACTTAGCTACCCAGGCACCCCTATTTTATATATTTTGAAGCTATATTATTTAGTAATATATATCCAGACATATTTTCCCAATGAAGTGACTCTTCTAAGTATCATTTAGTGACTCTCTTTACATTTAGTAATATATTCTTAAAATTTAGTAAAATATTAGTAAAAAATTAGTAAAATATTCTTAAAATCTTAAAATTGATTTACCAAACATTAACAAAAAATACACTAGCTCTCTTTTGTTTAGCACATGACTGGCATAGCTTTTCTCACCTTTTTACATTAATCTTTGTGTCTCTGTGCTTATATCTCTAGTCTAACAGTCTTTGCTTTTTAACTATAGAGGGAAATTTGATGTGCTTATTAATTTGGCTTCTTCATATGTACTTATTTATTTATTTATTTATTTTTAAAGATGTTACTTATTTATTTGAGAGACAGCAAGTGAGAGAGAAAAGCACAACTGGGGGGATGGGCAGAGGGAGAGGGAGAACCAGACTCCCCGCTGAGCAGGGAACCCAAGGTGGGACTCCATCCCAGGACCTTGGGATCATGACCTGAGCCAAAGGCAGATGCTTAACTGACTGAGCACCCAAGTGCCCCTCATGTGGCTTATTTGTCTTACTTCTATTTTTTTCTCTTGTCAAATCCTCTTTTAGATTGAAGTGTTTTTGTTTTTCTCAGCCCATTTGCCTGTCTCTACTAGTTTGGAAGTTATTTACTGTATTTCCCCTATTATTTAAAAGAGACTCAAAATGTTTATGGAACATGAACACTATAAATATAGTATATATGATAAAAAACATAAAATAACACAGAAACTGAATATTAAAATGTATATGTTTTTATGTTTTAAATTCTGTTCCAAAGTTAAATCCTAAGATGCCCCAATTTTTTTCAAATATTAATGGTTTTTGGAAAAAGACCTTTGGCTTGACAATTAATAGCACTCTAATACTAGAAAATGAAAATAAGATCTAATAGCCATGTTTGATATTTTGTGTCTGTTAAGATTTCCACTGTGGCAGGGCCAAAAGTAGAAATAAGAACTTTTCCTATACAAGCAAATGAATTATGTTTATCACTATGACATGCATGAAAGGCAGAGTACAGTCTGTTTATTTGTTCTATGTATTTCTTAGAGGAGCAGAGGGGGGCTACTATTGTTAGAATTATGCAGGTAATTCTCATTTTTCATTCAGAACATGTACCCACAGTGTATGATCACATACACTTCCCCTTATCTCTAAACATTTGTGAAGCTAGTATCTTTATAGTCTCTCCATTTCTTTTTTTTCCCCCCTTAAGATTTATTTGTTATCTGAGAGAGAGAGAGAGTACACATGCAGGGGGTTGAGAGGGGGAAAGGGAAAGGGAGAACCTCAAGCAGACTCCCCACTGACTGTGGAGCCTGTCTCAGGGCTCAATCTCATGATCCTGAGATCATGACCTGAGCTGAAATCGAGATTCAGATGCTTAACCGACTGAGCCACCCAGGCTCTCCTTGTCTAATATAAGCACTTAAAGCTATAACTATTCCTCTAAGTACTGCCTTAGCTACACCCTTGCATGTTTCAGGACTTTTTTTTTAAGGCATGTGTTTACTAAAACTACATCTCTGGCAAATATTTAAGGTTTTGGTTTAGGGTTAATTCCTCCAGAACTCATATGCTTATGGTTCTGCCTGGCTTCTGGAAACATTGTTCACCTAGAGCCACGTTAAGCACCTGGCTTAGAAATTTATGGACCTTGTAGACAGTGTTAATTCAGGTCATGAGATAACTGTCTGGGCAAGAAGGCATCAGAAAATACCATTATATTAGTTACTTTGTCACATAAATCTTTCTTTGATCATCTGCTCTTGTTTTACTCCTGGCTTCTAGGGACTTGTCATACACTCTGGCCAGCTTAGCCATACATTTTAAAAAGATGCATCATTTTAAAGAGTTTTAGTGAAGAAGAGTTTTTCAGGCTATCCATTCTCCAATATTACTAAAAATGGGATCTGCAAATATTGTATATATACGTGTGTATACATTTTTCTGAAAAGAGAGTCTATTGCTATCATGAGGTGCCCAAAGGCACCTGTGATCCTAAACAGATTGAAATCACTGCCATATGTTCTGTTTCAGTATTACACAAATTAAGATAGCAGATTTTATCTGATGTTTCACAGGTCTCCAGGTCAAAGGAAATTCTGTAGATCAAAATCATTTAAAGTTGATTTTCATTCTCAAAATGTCACCTGATTCTTATGTTAGGGTATTATCTTAGTGTTATCTCCATATACCAATGGAACCTCCAAACATTCCCAAGAGAGTGGAATTAAAAAAAAAAACAAAACTTATTTCCAATGTCTCAACATACCATTAAGACCTAACTCATACCAGCTTCCTAGTTCTCCAGACTGACGGATGGATGTACTGCCAGTGCAGATGTACCTGGTTGGTAAAAGGCCTTTTCTTAACTAGTAAGCCTATTCACCAATAGAATTAAAGAAAAAAAAATCTGGCTTTTTGTATCACAAACTTTTTTCTGTTTGTTTGCCCATTTACTATCATCTTAAGGTTACTTCCAGAAGTTAATTTTAGCAGGAAATTAGCACTCATTGACTTTGGAAATGGCAAGGCTGCAGATAGGAGAGAGACGAGAAAAAGGGTAAAATAACACCAGGAAACAAGTTGCTGTGGAAGCCTGTAGGTATGAAATGAGGGAGCAGTGTGAGCCATGCAAGAGATTCAGGCCGGAGAAAATGGGGAAGTGAACCTCAAATACGCCACCTGACAGAGCTGGAGGAACGAATGTCACAGACATGTCACATGACATGCAAGTCAGTGATCTCACAGTCCTACTGAGACGCGAGGAGACAGACTGAAGGACCTGACTGTGATGGGGGAAAGGGACAACTAATTCCAAACAAACAGACTTGTTTCAGGAGAGCACGTGGAGTTGGCTTATATGTCAGTGTATCAGCCTCCAGGCAACCCACAAACCTGGGTAGATGTGTGCTGAAAATAAAAAGGGCAAGGCAAAAAACATTAAAAGAAACACGGAAAATATACAACAGGTTGCCTGGTTAGACTGACTAGACCAAATACAGGGACTCATGCATGACACTCCGGATGATGAGATAGCCGAGGAATGTCCGGCCCTTAGGAACGAAGAAGAAAGGGGAATTAAATCCGGAAACACTGATGTTTATGGCTGCATTAAAGACATGAAGAAATGCAAGAAAGACATGAAGAAAGGAATATTCATTCTGCCAGGAAGAAAGTAAAGCTCCGCAGAGGTTTTATTTTGCTCTTGAAGTATGACACGGAAGTAGACAGGGAGGCCAGGCATGCTAAGTAGAGGGCAAAGGTCAAGTACAGGCTCAGAGGCAGGGTACAGTGCAGTGGTTAGGCAGAGCCTGGAGTGGCCAGTCACCACCAGGGATGTGTGTGTGTGTGTGTGTGTGTGTGTGTGTGTGTGTGTGTGTGCTGGGAGGTGGGGAAGGTGGGAAGGGAAGCACTGGGGGTCAATCTTGAAGAACTTTGATAACTAAGCTCTACCAAAAATAGTAAGGACTGTATCTATAGATACAAAGAGATTTTCAAGCAGAAAAGCAATCTGATCTGGTTCTGTGTGTCTGTAACAGAAAAGATAACTGGGTAGCAAGGTGAAGGGGAGACAGGGAGGAGGGAAAAAATTATTAGAAAGGCTATGACAACAGCATTGAGAAGAAGAGGAATCAAATGTGATTCCAGGATTCCTTAAAAAAAGAAACTTTGGGGGCGCCTGGGTGGCTCAGTGGGTTAAAGCCTCTGCTTTCGGCTCAGGTCATGGTCCCAGGGTCCTGGGATAGAGCCCCACATCGGGCTCTCTGCTCAGCAGGGAGCCTATTCCCCCCCCACCCCCGCCTGCCTTTCTGCCTACTTGTGATCTCTCTCTGTCAAATAAATAAATAAAAATCTTAAAAAAAAAAAAAAAAGAAACTTTGGTTGACTAGGTGATGCCTTTATAAAAGGAAGGAAGGGTCAGAGAAGGAACAGGTTTGGAGGGGAAGCAAGGTCCCAGCAGCCTTGTCCTGGTGCCTGTCACGCTCTCCCTCCCAGCAAACCCCCAAATCTGGATCACTGCAACTTCTCTGCACCCAGGAGGCTGAGGATTACTGAAGAATTATTACCAGACTTGGTAGTATTCCAACTGAGCATACCTGAAGAGAGTTCCATAACATTCTGTGTGATGGGATTCTGGTCAGCTTCCTCCCCTTCCCTTTTCTCTGTTTCCCCCAGAACCCCTCCAAACCCCATTCCTGCCCCCTTGGCCCTCAGCAGGGGTGCCACTTCCTCTCCCAGTTAAAACGGACCTTATCAGGTGTGAACACTCAGCTGCAGCACCTGGTCTGTCCTCTTGGTCTCAAAGAAGAGGCGTTCACCCTCCGAGTCAGCCTCACTCTATACTTACAGGCTGACTCACTCCTACCTTCTTCCTCAAGGCCTTAGAAAACAACCGAACTTCTCTCTTTCCTATATTTTCAATTTCTCCTTCTCCAAAGTCTCTTATCTCCTAATACAGAAACATGTTAAAATCCTTCTTTCTTAAAAATAAAGAACAAGCCTCCTGTGACCTTGCCCTTCCTACCTCTGGTACCTCTCCCGGCCAAGCCTCCCAGAGAATGCAATCTCCATTCCTGGTTTCCACCCAATTCTTCCCCACCCCCTGCAGCCCGGCTTCCCCTCCTAGAAGCCATAGACAGTAGTTTCACCAAGGTCACCAATGATATCCCACTTGCCAAGCCCAAAGACTTAGTTCTCCTCGACATGGCTTTCCTGCATCCTTTATGACTCTCTGCCATTCAGCCTTCTCTGCCTGCCTCCTCCCCATTCTCTGTTTAGACACCAATCTCCGCAGACTCGTGGGGGTGGTATCCTGTTGGGCCTTCCTCCCAGGGCTCAGCGGGTCTTCCCTTCTGTCTGACTTCTCCAGGGCCTCCTCTCCCAGGCCCAAGCACCGAAGGCTCCCAGATTCCATCTCCAGCCCAACTCCTGTTCCTTGTCCCCTTGGTATTTCTAGCTGGGTATCTCCCAAGGAGTACAGACTTAACCTTAAGCTGAGCTGAACTCACTATCTTTCCCTCCAGAATCAGCTCTCCTCAAAATTTCTTTCTTTCTTTCTTTAAAAAAAAAAATATTTTATTTATTTATTTGACAGAGAGATAACAAGCAGGGGGAGCAGCAGAGGGAGAGGGAGAAGCAGGCTCTCCACTCTGCAGGGAGCCTGACGCAGGGCTTGAACCCAGGACTCTGAGATCATGACCTGAACCAAAGGTAGACGCTTAACCACCTGAGCCACCCAGGCATCCCTCTCCTCAATATTACTTATTGAAGGGCATTACGTTCCACCCAGTGCCCAAGCCAGATACTTAGATGACATTCTAGATTCTTTTCTTCTTCCAGTATCAAGTTTATTAACTTACTCATTCACTCACTCAACAAAAATTTGCATGTGTGCCAACCAGGTAACACCCGGTGCTCAGGGCACTGAGCGTTCCATATGAACGAAATGATGTCCTTGCTCCGATAAAGGATTTCCATCCAGTGGGGAAGACCCACAGAAGCGCCTTAAAGAAAATCAAGGTGGCAGAGGCTTAGGGAAGACTGTGGGGACAGGGGGGTGGTCAGCTCCCCCCGTGAGCTGACATCTGAGCAGAACCTGAGAGCCAGGAGGGACCTAGAGAAGAGGGATCTGGACAGAAGAAAGGGGAAATGCAGAAATGCTGAGGCAGGAGCAGCCTGGCATGTCTCGCGGACAGCAGGAGGGCTGTGTGGCTGCAACGGAGTTAGTGAGAGAGGGGCTGTGGGGAGCAATGTTAGAGAGGCAGAGTTAGCGGTGGGTCACAGTATAACCTGGATTTTTATCCTCGGTGTGACATGAGAACCTTGGCAGAAGTGAAGCAGGGCAATGGCCTGAGGGGGTAGGCATGCTGTAAGGACCGCCTTGACCTCAATATGCGGGAAGAAAAGGGCAGACACAGGAGACCAGTTAAGAGGCTCCCGCAGCTGCCCAGACACCAAGTCCTGCCCTGATTTCCTTTCCTGGCTGATGCCTCCCTCCAGTTCTGGCTCCTAAGCCTCTGCCGTGGTTGGGCGCTTGCCACCTCTTACCTAGACCATTTCAATGCCACTGCTCTAATCCAGCCTGCTTGTGGCTGCCAGAGTGATCTCTCCAACCTGCAAGTTGGATCCTGACTCTCTCCTGCTTCAGACTCTTTGCTTACCGCTGCACTCAGGCTGTAACTCCTCGCCGGAGCCTGCAAGCCGACAATCTCACCAGCTCCTCCCACCCCACCAAGTTTCAGCCACATGGAATTTTGGTTCCTTTCAGTACCAAAGCCCTTGTGCCTCAGGGTCTCCATACACTCCACTTCCTTAGCCTGAAATGTTCTTCCTTCCATTCTTCATCTCGCTCGCCCCTGTTTATTTTCAAGTCTAGGTTAAAATGCTATTGTCCATCTTAAATGTGGGACCCACCCAGGTCCTGCATTTAAACTATAGGTCATTCCCACATGTACTTATTTGATTTCACTTGATATTAACCTGGAGAGGACAGGAAGTATAAATGTTTCCTGCTACCGTATATCTAGCACAGGGCACAGAACACAGTCCTCGATCCTAGTTCTTGAAGGAACAGATGCTTTTGTTCTCCCAGTCAAAATGCTGCCTTCTCCATAAAATCTCAACTTGCCAGTGGTACCCACCAAGGAGTTCACAGTCTCGTCCCGGCTTTATCTACAATTACTACCCCACTTGAACCTCACACTCCCGGTATTCCCAGCTCTGTGTAGTTCCCTTTCAAACACCATGCTTCTGTCACCCTGGGGCTTTGTCTTCCTAGAAGACCCCTCCCCTCTTGAGTGCCTATAAACACCAGCAAAGATTCACTGAGCACCTACTCCGGCCTGGGCATCTGTGCCAGTGAATGGCGGGCAGCCAGATAGAAACAAGAGGAGTAGATCAACCAACAGTGGGTGATGAGTGGTGAGGAAAGAGGTCAAGCAGGTCAGGGGGAGAGAAGGTGGGGGTGGGGGTGATGAGAGGCAGAAAGGGGAGGCAGAGCCTTACCGAAAACACCACCAGGCAAATCTCGAGTCAGCCACGGGGCTCTCCTGGGAAAGAGGGCTGCGGGCAGAGGGAACACGGGTGCCACGGCTGATGAGCGTGTGACGAGGGGGACTGGCGTGAACGCCCTGCAGGCCCCCGTGGAGAGAGAGGCAGAGAAAGCAGGGTTAAAGAAAGCACCTGGAGAAAAGAAGTCCAAAAACGAGAACCAAGAGCAAGTAGGGCCCTCTGAGCCCAAGGAAGAAAGAGTTTCAAGAAGGAAGAGCAAAGAGCCAAGTGCTACAGATATTGAGTGAACCGAGGTCAGGGACGACCTGTTTGTTGAACTTGCCGAAGCCATGCTGCAAAGGGGAAAAGGAACAAATGGGAAGAGAGACAGAAGCAGCAGCAGGTTCAGGCCACTCTTTCGAGGGGAAAGAGTGTCCATCCTCATGGACACAGGAGGGTGGAAGTTCCTCAGCGGAGCAGAGCTGAGGAAGCTTCTGTAGGATGGAGGAGACTGAAGTTTGCACACGGAGAGGAAGAGGCCAGACCGAGGGGAAATGTCAAGCGCCGGGGAGAGTGACTGGTGCAGGGAGATCCATCCAGAGGTAGAAGAGAGCCCAGGGGGGGTTCTGGCCTGCTTGCTGGGATTTGCCCGAATGTTCATGCACAAGCTCCAGGACTTCCATGCTCTCTTTTCCTTCCCAGAGGCAGATGCAGAAACATCCTGTCGAAAACTCCCCTAGCACCCATTTCATTGGACAGATTCTCTGGTCAACACCTAGAACACAGGGGCACAGTCTCTCCAGCTCCTACTTCCGCACCGCCTCCAAAGGCATTAGTTATGACGAGAAACTCTTAGGAGGTGACAAATACAGCTACGTGGGGGAAATTACACAGTTTAGGAATTCTGTGACATTCTAATAGGCTTTGCTCCAGATCTCTCATTCCTATTTCCTTGCCGGGACAGAGCTCCTAGTCCCTCCTCCTTCAGGAAGGGAAAGCCATGCAACCAGGAAGGCAACAGAGGCAAATCAGGCAGGAAGACTGGTGCCCCCAGAGCAAACCAGGTAACCTGCATTCCAGAGGTCCCTCAGACGGGATGATGGCTGTTCATCTGACGATTTTCTTACAATGCGTCAGTCCGGTAGGATGGCTCCTGCTTTCTTTGAGTCAGATGGCTGCACTCTGTGGGGACAGGAAATAGGAGCAGGTGGCTGAATAGAGAGGGGGTGTGCTCCTTGCGTGGGGATTTCAGGGTTCAGAGATGAAAGCAGCACGCAGAGAGACAGGCGAGACGGATGTGACTATGGGTATCCCGCTCAGGCATTCCCTATGGACTTCTGCTGAGGTGTGGTTAAGGTGTCAAGTCCCCAGAAAGCCTCAAGGAGGAATGGGTTTGTTCGTTCATTCATTCATTCATTCATTCACTCATTTCCCCCCAGTAGTTTCTAGTATATTCACAACGCCGTGCACCTATCAACTATCAAATTCCAGAACATTTTCATCACCCCCAAAAGAACCCCCAAACCCATTAGTAGTCATTACTCATTCCCTCATCTCCCCAGGGTCAAAATCCTTCATTTCTAAGGCCTGGCTAAGATAATGCTGCCACATTCAAAGGCAGAGCACTCACGAGAGAATAAAACATTAGAGAAAACAGCCAGGAGAGAGGCGGGGAACATGAATTCCCTGTAGAATCTGGAAGGGGCCTGGATTGGCTAAGCTGAGTAGAGGTCCTGTCTAACAATCTCTCCTTGAGACTGAAGCAAAGCAGTGAGCCTTGTCTAATTGAAGAGAATGGGTTCCTATTACTCTGGACTTGGGTCAGCCCAGTAAGGAGGCCCTGATGCCATGGAGAAGTCTGGATACAGGTTGCCATGTACCTCAGACCTCATAAGGGCAGAAGTGACTGCACGACATGGGCAACAGGCTACAGCTCATGGAAGAACATACAGGATGCTCAGCGGAGGGGTGGTGACGCAAAGGTGACAGCTGTCATGCAGTCCCTCAGGCGTGCTCATGTGAGAGACAAGCCTTGTTCTGGGGCCCCCAACAGGCATACGCGGGACCAAGGGAAGGAAAACTGCAGCAAGACAGCAGCATTTCAGACCACAACAGGGAGGGGTTTCCTAACGGTTATGCCATCTTCAGGCTGAATGGGCTGCCCATAAGGTAGAGAGTTAAAATGCAGTCTGGAGAGTCAATAAGTGGACGCTGTGGAGGTAATTTAAAAACCAGAGGGTGATGTGACGACCGTAGCCCTCCACGCCTGAGTGGTGAGGTCAGCTCTGAGGTGTGCTGCAAGTGATCTGTTAGAGTAATAAGACACAGGAGTGTGTGACTCGCCACCTTGAGATTCTGGGTTATCTTTGTAACACCACTCTTGTACACTTGCATTATTCAGTATTTTCTTGAGCAAAAGTGGATTGCTCCATGTTCAAGTCAGCGGGCTGGGTCATGCCCATGGGAACATTTTACTCCAATGTAGTTTTAAGCTCAGGGTGGCAGGGACTTGGCAGGCTAGATGACTGGTAGAACCCCTTCCAGAGCTGAGATTCCTCAAGGGGAGGGGGCACCCCCTCCTCAGCCAACTGACATAATCCTGACATTCCAGGGAACAGGTGTCCCTGCCTTTCCACAGAGCAGATCTGCAGGCTGTATGGTCGTCTAAGTGTCACACCTACAGGAGACACTGATCATGAGTCCCAAGGATACATCTGAACTCTACAGAATGGGACAGTGAGGACTAGAAAAGTTACATCTGTTTGAGGGTCTCATTTGCACAGAACAGTCATTCAGATGATTTCAGTACGTCCAAAGGGAAGTCTGACCTCTATATATTTTCTTTAAATAAAAATGATTATCGATGAGGTAAATAGGCCGAGAAAACATTATTTGCTTCTTGAAACGTTAAACATTTTTTCCTCTAAGCAAAAACTGACATGCACTGCTAACTAATGGAACCAGAACTCAGCCAACTTCACCCCAATCCAAACTGGAATGGACTTTCACTTTTCATCCCCCTGGATAAAGAGCTTTGGCAGCAGCCCTTGTCACAAAGGCCAACTGTAGAAGTGCCACCGTAAAACTGCTTGACTGACCCACTGTGGCCTTTTCAGATTCTTCCCTGCCTCCTTCTCCATGCCCTTCTTCTGCTGCTCTGCCAGATGACTGATGCTAACGACTCCTCTGGAACGCAGGAACCACGGAGCGGACGGAAGGCATGGGATCACCTGGTGCAGGACGCTACTGAGCAGCCTGTGATTTCTGGCACCTCATCACTCTTTTTTTTTTTTTTTTTAATTACAAAACTTTTTTTTTTCCATTATGAAACTATAGTACCACATTAGAAGCATATGGAAACCAGAGAAAAGAGAAAAATCACTTAAGATCCCATCATTCTAATAAAATCGCTGTTTGCATTTTGGTGCATTGTCTACTGATCTCCAGGGCTCCCTGTGTATGTGGTTCTATGGACTACATGCATTTAGCTTATGTGACTCCCCGCCCCCACCTCTGAAAGGGAGAGGTGACAGCTTAGATAAATATGCACCATCAGATGGTCAACTCCATACAGACACCGTCTCTCCCAAACCAGCTCATCCTCTTGCCGCCCTGGCTTCTCACTTGTAAATTCCATCTCCCCATCATCCAGGTTGAAACTTTTGCTCTGTCTTGGGTAGTGTGAAGACTGCTTTCCCTCAACCTCAACATCCATTTCCACTGATTCTTCTGTCATTACACCTCTGTCACATCTGCCTTCCCCGCCTACCCCGTGCCATCACAACCTCTAGTCCAGTTACTGCCTACTTTCCTGAACGATTCCAATGCTTCTCTGCCTCTACTTCCTCTCATTCATCTCGTACTGCTAGATTAGTTTCTTTGACTGCTCTCCTTGAATAAGAGATTGAAAACAACTGGTTTTCAATTTTCTGGCACAGAACATCCTTTGGCTGGACATTTACAAACAGGTACCATTTGTCCCCCATCTACTTTCCCTGCCCTTTTACCGCTTCCCTCCCAGAAACCTCTGCTGGGAATCTGTCACCCTAGACAGGAGATGTAGTGTGTAGTGCATAGAGTGAGTGGGGTAGGACACGCGCCTGCTCTCTGGGCGCCCGTGAGAACACCACCCAGGCCAGCTGAGATGGAGTGACAGGTGTTAGACCTTGCCTTCGGCCACTAACAACTATAAAAGTGGACACAATAAATGAAACAACTGTTTTCAAGCATTAGACTCCAAACGGAGCAGGGCCATGAACCTGGAGAAAAGGGAAATACAGGAAGTGAGGTTCATTGTCACCTGTCTTCCTGCCTGGGAGCACTTTTCAGACTGGAGATCGGGGGAGTGGACTGCACAGAGAGCGACATGTTCAAGCTTTTGCATTTAGCAAATATTCCTCAGAAGATGAGAAACCAGCCCAGCATTTGCTTTTTTAAGAAGGCTGCTCACACTCTGGATTTTGAAAATCTGCAATTGCTCCAAAATTTCTAGGGGAACTTTTCTGCCTTTATGTGTTATGTTTCTTTCAATTTTCTTTGTTGAAACTACTGAGCAACCTTGCCTACAGTTTCAAGGAGGGCTCCCACTAGAAGATGAAAGCATTTTCTGGCAGTGATGTGTTCTGTCCCTCAGCCTCCTACCTGCTAATCTTCATTGCCTGCTCCAGTAGAGAAGAGATCACACAGGGAACCTATGTGGAATTGTACATCAATGAAATACATGAACACCTCTGCAATGTCTTAGAAGACTTTGCCACAGACTGAAACTCCAAGGGTAGCCGGCCGTCAGGCCCATGGCAGTGGTGAAGCCATATCCAGAACAACTGAAGCCAAGGCAGTCCCCTAGACGCCATCCTAGAGAGGGGCACGAAATAGCAAAAGCCGAGAAGCACCACATGGGAGGGGCATTAGAACAGGGATTGCTAGGGTTTGCTTTTCTCACATCCCACACACTTTCCCTCCCCCTGCCCCACCATAGTTTTTAAATCCCATACTCTTCCCTGTTTAGGTCCATTCCCAAAGAATGTTTAAAGAGCCCCTACCAGCTGCCTTTCATAATTTGCTGGACACATGAAGACCTGCAGGGGCAGGGCCGGCTTTTCCAGCGCAGGTGCAGAGGGCATTCAGCAGGAAGGTGGACCCACTGCTGAGTATGCCTTTGGAGAGTACCCCCAAATCATCCTAATCTATTGGTAAATGCAGGTAAAGAACCCAATGCTTCTCCGAAGCAGAGGTTAAGGGCTTTCTTCTTGAACACATGACACCCAACTCCAACTTCCTAAAGAGCCAAGGCCTGGAAGTAGCTCTTCTGCTTTCATTGCTGCAGCAGCTGAGGCCCGAAGAGTCCCAGTGAGAGGACCTTTCTTATTCTCACCCTCATCAGAGTCACCACAGGAACACAATCTTTAAGTCCCACACAGCGCAGGCCCAGGAACAAAGCAAACCCAACCCTACACATTATATTGTTTGGGGAGTATGCGGCCGGCCAGGCTGACCAGAAAGGCATGCAGACGGCCCTCTACCCAGAAAGGTATAGAATTTTCCAGCCTACCATCAGCAAGTGGCTTGCAGGAGAGGGCATCATCGAGGTCACGGGCAGTTGATGGGTCAATGGTGAAGATACAGTCTTTCCTAGGAAGGATTGAAGATAGGATTAGCAATGCCACAAACACCAGAGTCTTCAACCCATTGCACTAGAGTTTTAGAGAATGGTTACTTTGCAAATGTGCAAATGGCAGGCAAAGGGAAGAGTAGCTTCTGTCATGGCTCTCTGAGAAGGAGATCTTTAGTCAACTGTGAGACAGGAGAGACAAATTCAGGAAGCTCCCGTCTCCATCGTGTCTCCGAGGGTCTTCCGCTTCCTGTGAATAGGCACCTACTTCTCCTTAAGCCTGAGCAAGAGGAAGTGTGAGTGGATAGAGTGAGGGGGCTTCCACACATGAGGCTTCCCAGAATGAGTTTTCCAACATGAGGAGCAAGTGCCTTTGGTAAATTACTCTCCGAAGGTCAGTTCTTGCTTCTGCCTCCCTTGTCCTCAGTGGCTAATGGGAACCTGTCCTTCAAGGATCTATGTGAGGATGTCTCACTGCTCCTTCTCCTATCTCGCTGAAATGAGGGTTGGCCAAAGAATAAGTCACCTGACTTGTTGTGACAAAGGGGATAGGACCCAAGAATAAGTTTTACCAAAAAAACAAAGCAAAACAAAACAACAACGTGGGGCCATACAGTTAGCCGTAATACGACTATGCTTAGAAAGGTACCCAATCAGGTTGTTTCTATGGACTGATTGTATACTTTACCCAAGCTCATGGAATCAGTATGCCCTCTCCCCACTAATCGTCACATGGTACCTCTGTGCATATCTCCCTCTTAATCTGTGAAGTGCTGGGACATTCTCGTTCTGCTGTAGGGCTTCCAGCCACCCGTCCACCCACATAAATACTCTATTAATTTAGCGGCACCCAGGTGGCTCCATCGGTTAAGTATCTCCTGGTTTCAGCTCAGGTCATGATTTGGGCAGTCTGTCCACAGGTCTCCCCACCCCCTGCCTCACTAGCTGGTGCCCTCTAGGCTCACTAGCTGGTGCCCTCTGCTCCCAGACTCACTACTTGGTGCCCTCTGCTGCCACTGGACTCTTCCCAAGTTCTCCCTCCACATCCTCTAGTACGAGCAGTGACACTGCTGTCACACCCCGGTCTCCTTGGATGCCTCAACGCTGACAGGAAGCAGCCTGCTTCCCAACAATCAGACTGGCTTGCTTTGTACAAACTTCTTTCCTTGGGTTGCTCCTCCGCTTAAAGTGTCCCCAAAGCCCTCAGAGGCTGCCAAGCTGGCTCTGTTCCCTTCTGCCTAATAACTCTCAGCAGCCCACTCTGACATCTTACGGCGATCAGCTCACCCCTGCAGTAGCTTGATTCTAGGACAGTGCCGTTTCTAAGATGCCCCATCAATTCGACAATAGCTTTTTAGGGAAACAAAAACCCCTACCATAGTAAATATATACATTGATTTTAATGTATCTCAGGATTTGAGAAATGTCAAAACGGTAAAAAGAGAGCTAGATTCTTAAATGGTAAATGAATATACAGAGAAGCAAACTGCATACCTCTACACAAGGGAAAGGTAATTAGCAACAAGAACAAATTGCTCCTACATGTAACAACTTGGAATCTCAGTTACTATGCTAAGTTAAAAACACCATTCTCATGAGCTTACATGATGTATATAATTCCATTTCTACGACATTTTCAAAAAGACAGAACTATATGACCACAGATCCGTGGTTGCCAGGGGCTGAGGGCACCTGGTCTGGGAGACCATAGCTTTCCTGTATCTTGACTATTATGGTGGTTACATGAGTCTATAGGTGTCTTAAAATTCATGTAACTGTACAACAAGTAAAGGTCAACTTTATTGTTTATTAACTTAAAGACTTTTTTAAAAAAAGATTTTATTTATTTGAGAGAATGTGTGTGCAAGCAGGGAGAGGGGCAGAGAGGAAGGGAGGTGGAGGGAGAGGGAGAGAATCCCAAACAGACTCTACACTGAGTGTGGAGCCTGACGTGGGGCTCGATCTCGACCCCAAGATCATGACCTGAGCTGAAACCAGGAGATACTTAACCGATGGAGCCACCTGGGTGCCGCTAAAAATAAAAAAATTTTAAATAAGATTTTTGAATCAAGGGGCGCCTGGGTGGCTCAGCGGGTGAAGCCTCTGCCTTCAGCTCAGGTCATGGTCTCAGAGTCCTGGGATCGAGCCCCACATCGGGCTCTCTGCTCAGCGGGGAGCCTGCTTCCCCCTCTCTCTCTGCCTGCCTCTCTGCCTTCCTATGATCTCTCTCTCTCTGTCAAATAAATAAATCTTTAAAAAAAAAAGATTTTTGAATCAAGGAAAGTAAAAAAGTATGTGTTCATTATTAATAGAGTTGATGAATAGGTGCTGGAATTACTAACATTTTCCTTTATGCTTTTCCATATTTTTTCAAAAATTTCACTATAACTTATTTTCATAAATGGAAAAAATTAGCATTGTAGATAATCTCCCCCAAACAAAAGTAATTGTCCACCACATACATAATATTGCTTATAAAGACATGAAGCAACCTTGTAGACTCGTACTGTAGAATACAGTCACTAGCTTTAAAATGATGAGCGGCGTAGAACTATAAACTCACTGGTATATGAAGAGAAGAGGGTGAGGAAAGTTGGGTGCGACTTTCAAGGTGAAGGACACAAGAGCATTTAGAGCGCAGTCCTAGGGAGAATGGCTTCTCAGGACATCCAATCTTCTCACTAAACAGTTGAAGAAGAGGTGTTCACAGTAGGGGGAATACCAGTGTGGAAGTCTTGGGATATAAAGAAATAATTTCTGTTCCACCATATAAAAGAAGATGTAATTATGGCACAGTGCCAGATGAAAAGAGAAACACCAGATGTCCCCTGGAAAGAAGCTCCCTGAAGGCTGTGTTGGCAATTCCCAAGTGTTTGCTGAATGAATGCACGCACGCTGACAGGAAGGGACAGGGAAGTGAAATCAATCCTAACACCAAAGCAATGGGCTCTGAATTGATGAGGATCTTGAACTTGGTTCACAAGGCAGGGAAGGAACTGACTGCTTGTTTCTTTTTGTAGCCCCCACAAAAGCTGGCAAAATGCTTTATATGTACACTGAGTACTCAATAAATACTTGTTAAACTGAAAGTAAAATGTCAGATTTAGAGGAGGGAATGTTTTGATCCTCCTTCCTTAGTGACATCATAAGAAGCTGAAAGAATGTCCCTTTAGTTAAAAATCAAAAAGAACACTGTTAGCTTGGTGGGGGCCACAGCTGACTGGTTTACTTAGATTGCTGAGAAGGAAGTTATGTTTTCTTAAAATTAAATGTCTCTGGGTGCTCTGATTTTTATTTCAGTGAATGAATAAATGATGCCCACTAAAACATTACAGCGCCCAACTGGTGCAGACTTACATGACAGAGTAAAATTTCAGGGCTTTGGTTTTAATTTCTCAATTTCTTTAAGAGGACTCACTGTTTGGAGAAAAATCTTCGACTAGCCTGAACACTCAAACCAGCTCTCTACTACTTTTTTTTTTTTAAATCTGCTCTTAAACCAGAAACATGAAAGTCAAAATTAAAACAACTCTGAGGAACAGCAACCAGGAAGGCTTGCTAGAAAGATACCATCCAAATATTATCTTTGATCACGTGTCAGCAAACTATAGCCACAGACCAAAAAGGGCCTGCCACCTGTTTTTGAATGACCTGTGGGATAAAAATGGTTTTGCATTTCTTAATGGTTGGGAAAAAAACAAAAGAAAAATATGTTTCGTGACATGGGAAAATCATATGAAATTTGAATTTCAGTATCCATAAATGAACATATAGCCATGCTTTTTGGATACAATGGCAGAGCTGAGCTGAGTAGTTATGACAGAGACTGTCTACTTAACGTTATCTATCTGGCCCTTAACAGAAAGTTTCCTGACCCATTTTAGATCAACGATCCCCAGTGAACCAAGTTTTGTTTTTTGTTTTTGTTTTTGTTTTTTTCTTAAAGGTCTGATGATTAAATCAGTTTGGGAAATGCTGAGTCAATTTCTTAATTGAGGGACTTTTAGAGCCTTCAGTGTGCTGCTGCTGTGCAAGTCTTGCCATACCTATTGGATCTAGGCTTTTTAGTCCTCTTTTTTTGTTTGTTTGTTTGTTTGTTTTCCTTGGTGGTAGAGCATCTCCCAGATGCAACAGGTTCCGCAGGAGACCGCCCTTTGAGAACTGATGAACCAGATTCTGCACAGGCCTCCAGCAGAGTCCTTATCCCAGATGGAGCCTTGCCATCAAGCCTGCCCCAGGGGTCATGGCAAGAAGCCAAGAGAACGGCCAGGCTGTCCACTGCGGGTAAGCCGATGAGGGCTCTGTTTCATCCACTCTCTCGGGGCCCCTTTTATGAGGGCTTCTGGGGGAAGTTTATTCAGGGCAAGGACCCACTCCTACCCTCTTGAGTTAATGGTTTGTTTGTATCTTTTATGAGTCCCTCTTTGCTTTGGCTTCTAGGAACTCAGAAAACTACTGCGACCCGCCTCAAAAGAATCTTGTTTGTCATTTGTACTCTGTGAATTCACCTTTATCCTGGTTGTGACTAATTATCCCACTTACATACTCCTTTTGCCTTGTATCCTAATTTTAAAAAATTAACTGCATTATATGTATGCCTGCTAGCTCCCTTAAACTTTTTTTTTTTTTAAACAGTACAGTATAAGCATGTACGTGCACAGATTAAGGGGTCACAACATTTCAGAATCACGTTGAAGGGGACACTGGATGAAAAGAAGACCTTCAGTATGGGCTACTAAAAGAACTAACTTCTAGACAGAGTGAAACTTGGAGAGCTCCCAACAAGTATTTGTACTGTAGCCGAGCCCTCCAAACTCGCTCGCTCACTATGGAAAATTGGGAGAAGCAAGGGAACAGCGAGTGACCCTGACAAACCCCAGTCCTCAGCGCTGAGAGCCAGTGATTTAGTCTGTGGTCATCGCCACAGTTACGAAGCGGCCACGATGTGGTGCATGTGGGCTCCTGGCGTGGCCACGGCAGCCGGGAGCTGCTGGCCTCTGCACTTGGGAACCTAGCCCCACGGGGGTGGCGCACTGTGCAGCTGTTACACTCTGGTAACATGCTGGGGCTTTTACTGGCTCCTTTTCTGGAAGGCTTTGGTCTCACAACCTGCAGGGAGCAGCGTGGCCTGCCAGCGTTTAGAACCTGTGAGACAAATATTTAAAGAGTTCTGCAACAATGGTTAGAAAGAAGCTAACCCTGACCCACAGGAAATCAAGTGCCAGGTGGGGGAGGGAAAGAACAAGACTCCAGTTCATGAGGCTGCAGAATTCCAATTCAGCGCAACGTTATGTAACCCAAATTTCTGAAGGCACATGACTGAAGGGCTTAGTAGAACTTTTTAAAGGGACAGAAAGCTTCTAAGATTGTCCTCCTCAAAGCCATGTGTCCAGGAAAAGAAGACAAGAAAAGTAAGTGAAAGCTTTCTCTAATCCCTTAAGACCTTGCCAAGAATCCCAGGAAATCAAACCATAGAAAGAATTTCTGTTCCTCTGTCACTCACACACTCTTCCTCTGACCCTGCGTCCTCTCCCTCCTCAAGGCACCAGCTCTTCTGGAGGCGGCTGGCTGGTCTCCATGGAAACACTGCCTCACCACTTTGTCACTACGTGACCTCTTCATCTCCTTCACCTCGCTGGAGTCTGGCCTCAGCCCTTACCCCGGTCATAGAAACTGCTCTCCCTGTGGGGCGCCTGGTGGCTCAGTCGATTAGGCTTCCGACTCCTGATCTTAGCCCAGGTCTTAGTGTCATGATCCTGAGTTCGAGCCCTGCGTTGGGCTCCATACTGGGCGTGGAGCCTACTTAAAAAAAAAAAAAAAAAAAAAGGATGAAATTGCTCTCCCTAAGGTCACAAGTACTGCCAGGTTAATCACCTTAAAGCATGTGTCTGGTCAAAAACCTTTATCCACTCCTTACTGAGTAAAATAGAAATTCAGTTTAGAATTCAGAACCTTTCATGACATGGCCCCAACCTGTATTTTTCCAGCTGGTCTGCACAGTCCCAACATGAGTCTTTTGTGCTGAACTTTCCTCTGTGCCCTCTGGTCTCTGAAACACTCTGCTGTTCCTGACATGCAGATGTTCACTCAGCCCATCTCCAATGTCTGGGACCGACCTAGCTTTGAAAAGACTAGCTACACGAAGCTACCTTTTTTCCAGGGAACATTCTGTGGTTCCACCCGGTGGAGAGCGCTTCTGGTCTGCTGTCCCACCCATGTCTGCAGCCTGCCCCTCTGCGGTGGTGCTGGTCATTGTCACCAGCATGCTGGTGGGGACTGAGGGACAGATCTTCTCCCTGTGACAGGGCTGCACACGCCTCAAGGTCTGGCTCTGTGTCTCCTCCAGCACGCTGAAGGCACACATGATAAGCGAAGGAGCAAACGACCAGAAGGTCTCGTTAGCACTTTTCCATTCAACTCTGCTGCGGCATCTTGGGAAATACATTTAGGATTAGAACTCATGACCTCCTGGCGTGCAAGCCTGTGGTCACACCACAGTGTTATTTTTCCCAAGGGTGTCCTTTTCTGTCTTCATCTCATCTTCTTTTCTCATAAAACAGTGTTTTACAAACTGTGGTTCAGGGCCCATCTCCAGACTAACAAAATTTCAAGAGGCCCTCCTCTTCTCTGTCCGTGACTCTCAGTTTATGTCTCCTTGATAGCAAGCAATTCTGCTGTGAAGGATCTGGGTCAGTGCTGGTGAATGGGTGAAAAGGGATGGAAAATTTTTAAGAAATAACCTTAAGAGGTTAAAGAATATTTATCTTTACACAAACACTTTCCTTGATGAGACGAGTCTACACAGAAACCAGAAAATGTTATATAAACTATAGCAGGAAAAAAAGCTAATAGCCAGAGCACTCATCCATGGGCTACCACGTAGAGAGCCCAGCTGGATGGGCGCTGGACAGTCCAGTCGACAAGTCAAATGCTGAATTCATCTGAGCTTCCATTTCTATTTGACTTTTCTGAGGCAAAGGGAGCTGAGAGTATTGTCCAAACTGATGGCCGCCCCCTATGGTGTGGCAGGGCTGGACCTTTATTTTTCCTGATGGCAGCTGTGGAAATGTTAATGCTCTTTCACTCAGCCCTCCCGCCACAACAGATGCTACAAAGTCTGACACAAATCCCAGATTTTTCAGAACAGAAAAAGACTAAGGTCTATTTAAAGCAGAAAGAGACCTTGGTCCGTCTGTCCCTCTCTCCCCTATGAGTAATGAAGTGACCCGTCTGAGACCAGAGAGCGAGCTGAAGAAACAGAGTGCTGCCCTGGGGAGGCTGTTTTGTACGGGACCCCAGGTTTTTAACCTAGGGCCCACAGAAGGCTGACCTCAAGTGTCAGCAAAATTCTAGACCAAGTGAACGTAGTCATTAGGTTACTTTCTAAAGGACAAAGATAGGATGAGACTGAATCAGAATCAACTGAAATGGTCTTCCCCATTACATTCCCTCACTCACTGAACCTCTCATTCTTTGCCATTTTTTGTACTTCAACAATCAACACTCTGGAGCGGAGGTTACGGGACAAGGCAGGCCGGAACTAAGGGAGCCAGGGAAAGCCATGGTTTCAACTCAAAGAACATGCTAAAATTTTCTTCCCCTCAATTTTCATTTTGTTTAAACTTTTAGGGAAGTTGAAAGAACCCTGTAGGATAAACATCCATAAACTTCTCACCAAGATTCATCAAATGTCAACACTTTGCCCATATTTGCTTTATCTTTCTTTCTCTAACCCTTCCCCTACATATATCTAGATCTTTTTTTCACATCTGAACTGTTTAAACTTATGTTGCAGAGATCATATTTTACTCCTCCATACTTTAGCATGCATTTTCTAACTCTAAGGGCCTTCTTCTACAGAACCATAATATTGTTACCATAGACAAGAAGACTAATAATCCCCTATAATTGACTTACAGATCATATTCAAATGTCTTCAACTGTCCCCCAAAAGTTTCTTTAGCTCTTTGCTTCCCGGCTGATCTAGGATCTAATCAAGATTTACACATAGTATTTGGTAGTTATGTCTCTTTCGTCTGTTTGATGTGAAACTGTCCATCCTTTCTTTCTTTTCAATGTAACATTGCTTTTTGAAGAGTCCAGGCCAGATGCCTTGTAGGATGTCTTACGTTCTGGATTTATCAGCTTGTTTCCTCATGGAAAGTAGAAGAAAGGAAGGGGCAGAAGGAAATCAAATGTGGTAAAGTTCATCTTCTCTGAATTTCCCAAATAGAAAGTTAGGTTTTAAGTCTCAACTAGATTCAGAGTGAACATTCTAGGTTGAATACTTCACAGGTGGCAGTGTGTACTCATACTGCCTTTCTTCAGAAGGCACAAACTGTCAGGCTATGGCATTTGATTACTCGGTTAAAGTGCTGATACCCAGTTTTTTCTGTGGAATAATTTCATCGGTAGAATAGAACTTTCAGATAATGTGAATATCTTGTTCTCAAAGAAACCTTCGAGCAATGATTTTAGCATCCACTGGGGATTTTTGCCTGAATTGCTATAACTCTACAAGTTATAAAATGGTGCTTTTCAGCTCCTATAATAAATACATTTACTAGCGGGCTCTCTTCTGTCAAGAGCTTTTCATGCTATGTTCCCAATGTTTGTTTTATTTTGAATATCATTATAGATTCACTGATTTTTTTTTTTTTTAAGAGAGGGAGAGAGTGGGGTGGGAGGTAGGGAGAGCAAAAGGAGAGGGAGAGAGAGAATCTTAAGCAGACTCCATACCCAGTATAGAGCCTGATGCCTGTCTCAAGCTCCAGGATCTGAACCAAAACCAAGAGTCAAACATTTAACCAACCGAGCTGCCCAGGCACCCCCATATTCACTGATTTTTATTTTTGATTCAATGTATTATAATCTATTTTACCATTACTATTCTTTCTGATACTCAAATTGAAGCAAATTAGGCTGGTGGGAGCTCTTTCAAGTGATCTCCTGTGTCCTTGTGGTGTACCTTCCCTAATAAATCCTTGAGCCCTTCTATGCTTTTTTGCATAGGAAATGTTTTAGGCTCACCTTACATATTACCTACCCCAGACTAATAATCACCCACCTCCCTATGGAGCCCTGATTCCTTCTGGCCAGGAATGAATGATATTTAAAAACCAATATAGGGCACTAGATTGCTGTGCTCATTATTACTGAAGTATCATGGCTTCTAGGCCCTTTTAGTAGGACAATTAGAAAATACAGAGTTAAATCATAGAAATTGCGGATTTTGGACTATCTGTGGCCTAAAAATTGGCAATTGTGGTAGTTCAACCGAACATACTTTTTAAAAATCATGAGTTCATATTGGCACTATGATCAACTGATACCTAATATCACAGAGTTCTTCTCATCTTCTCCTATCTTCATTCTCCCAGTGAGAACCTTGGCGCCCAAAAGCCTCAATATTCTAAACCGTTTCAGAATTATAATTCCAATACACTAGCAACAAAGAACCTATTAAGATTTCTTTGGACTTTGATCCTTAGAATATGGTCACTAAGAGTATACAGTTGGAGTGCTGAAATTATTGGAATTAATTCTTTTTTCTGTATGTGGTGATGCTATGCATTTGATAAACTTTGAGACCACTTATTTTTGTTTTATGTCAATTTTAGAGATTTTGCTTTTACTTCCTTTAAGACTTGATTTCATTTTATCAATTTACATTTAAAACATTTAAATAGTTCAAAGTTCAAGTGTACTCACAAAAGTCTTACTGACATCTCTACCTTCCTACCTTGTTCCTGCCTATCGCCTAGAGATAACTATTTTCATCACATTCTGGTGTATCCTGTGTTCCAGCTTTTCTTTTTGATATTCTTTTTCTTTTTTTTTTAATTAAAGATTTTTCATTTATTTATTTGAGAGAGAGCACGAGAGAGGGCACAAGCAGGGGGGAGGGGCAGAGGGATAGGGAGAAGCAGACTCCCATCCAAGGACCCCAGGATCATGACCTGAACCATAGACAGACTCTTAACCTACTGAGCCACCTAGGTGCCCTGATACGCTTTTTCCCTCTCTTCCTTCTTACAGAAACAGTCAAATACTACAAACTCTTCTGCAACTTGCTTTTTTTCACTTAACAATAAATCCTGGAAATTACTTCATATCAGTCCAGAGACTAGAATCATAGAATCATCACAATTGGAAGTTCTTTGGAAGTCACCCTAGTCAAAATTTAATCCCCCAAATGACTCCTGAGTCAATCGGACAGATCAACTCACATCTAGAATATTGGGAATAGGGGTGGGTAGTAAAGTTCATTGCCCCCTTAGGCCAGCCATTCAACTTAGAGAGCTCTATCAGAAAGTAACTTCATATGCTGAATTGACAACTGATTCTGAAAAACTTCATAATTTAGCTACTTGTAGCCCCAAAGAATTAAAGCTGGCTCCGTCTTTCACCATGCAGCCCTTCAAACATGACTCTTCTCAAGAAATAGGCCCATCTCTTTCTTGTTCCAAAGGGTTTATAATTGTGTATAACTGTAGTTATTTTTATAATAATTTTCACTTATTTTGTGTCATGAACAAATCGAAGTCATAAGAACCAGTGGAATATCAATATAAAAAAGGTATCAGAGGTCAAGAGAAAGAAGGCCAAAATTCCTTCACTCAATATCTATGGGGCATCTACTGTCCCAGGTGTTTGGGACACACCTGAGAACAAAGATTCCTACCCACTTATATTCTAGCGGTGGAGGAGACAGAACATAAACAATTACATAATTGTAATTAAGTGCTGTGGAGGGGGGAAAAAAAGAAAAATTAGAACAGAGCTGGGGGTGGGGCAGGTTGTAAGTGCTGATTACAATTAGGACAGCTAGGGTAGGCACCAATGGGATGACGACATCCGACAATGACCTGAAGGAGTTAAGGAAACAAGCCATAGGTTACACCATGGAAGAAAGACTAGGATCAAAGGAAGAGCTTGTGCAATGGCCCAGAATCCACTGAATTGGTTTACCTGAAGGCAATGAACAATTGGGCACAACTCAACCAAGAGAGTTTGTAGGTAGAGCAAAGATGGCTTGGTGTCTGCATTTTTACTTTCTGTCCAAGAAGTCTTAAATCTAGGCCTGCAGGGGTTCAGAATGCAGATCTGTGAGCCTAAGGGAGCAACGAGAGCAGCTGAGTCCACTGGGTCCAGAAAGTCTCTATATCCAAAGCTCTCTCTCTGAACAGCTCTTTTTTCTTTTACCTCTGTGAGTAGTTTCCTATAATTGAGATTTAAAATATCAGAATGGGGTTAAAAACAGGGAATACTGATTGATACATATTAAGTTTCAAAATCAGAGAAAATGAAGTAGCAATAAACTTCCAGGAAATGCTCCTACATAGGAATCAAATATCAAAGGCCCTAAATATCGACTGTTAAAAATTTAAGCATGAGGGGCACCTGGGTGGCTCAGTGCATTAAGCCTCTACTTTCCGCTCAGGTCATGATCCCAGGGTCCTGGGATTGAGCCCCGAGTCAGGCTCTCTGATCAGTGGGGAGCCTGCTTCCCTCTCTCTCTGCCTACTGCTCTGCTTGCTTGTGATTTCTCTATCAAATAAATAAATAAAATCTTTAAAAAAAATTTAAGCATGAAAGGTCTATATGATGTACAAAACCTTTGAGTGTATAAATATATTAGAGGTCTTCAATATATGGGAAATCTGGCTGTCACTGAAAACACTTACACTCTCTACCTCCTAGAAATCACCTCTTAACGAGAACAGAATTATAATAATGGTGGGTATTCTTTTTGCTCTCATTTTGTGCATGGGGAAACTGAGGCTCAGAGAGATTAAGTAATTTCTCTAAGGTCATGGAGCTGCAGATCTTTGATTTAATGGGGCAGCAATTCAAAAGAGACAGTGTTAAAAGAAGTAGACCGAGAAGTTTCGTATCAATGGAAATTGACATCTCTTCTAGTTACCCTTAGTTCCATACTTTATCTCAAGATTTAAACACCCTAGAAGCATTTTGGCTGAAGTAATAAATAACCCAAATTTCTTTCAGGAAAGGTTTCTTGATGTTGACTAAGTTGACAATGACTTCATTTTTAGGTACCAAATACAAATCTGACTATTTTTCACCCTTAACCTGAAAATTTATAGGGAGTACTGATATCAAGTTTATTCAAAGTAGATTACCCCTTGGGGCATCTGCCTTGGCTCAGGAGTTCAGGTTGTGATTTTGGGGTCCTGGGATCAAGCACCCAGGTGGGCTCCCTGCTCTGTGAGGTGTCTGCCTCTCCCTCTCTGAATGCCCTGCCCCCTGCTTGTGCTCTTTCTCTCTCAAATAAAACATCTTAAAAAAAATATATATTCTTAATATGTTAGAAAAAGCCATGTCCCAAGTACTTTCTTTTGGAAAGGGCATACAAAAATAGGAAGAACTAGCCAAACAAAGAATATGCATAGATATATTTTCACTCAAATATACCACACTTATAAATTTGCTTTGCCATTTCCAGAAGAGACATAGTTGATATGTAAAAATAAAACAGAAATTGTAACCAAATTTTCATGACTTTATCAGAGACTTAAACATAATGGGGTAAAGGCCAGTATTTAACAGATTTAAATTGTAGTGGACAGAATTAAGAATAGTCACAAAGTCAAGGAATTAACTATGTCTAGACATCTCTCCTAGATTTCTATTTGAGGAACAGTATTTTTTTTCTCATCCTTTGAATTCCCAAGCTAGGAATTCAGAACCTGCTGTTGAAAGGATCATCATCCTTAATTCTCAATCCATTTATCAGGCTAAAATGCAAATGTAAGTGGTGAATACATTTCAACAGCCCTGAAGCTCCAAAGAGCCTTCTCAGGGAACATGCTGAGCTAACTGGGGAAGGGTTAAGCCACCCCTATTTTTCAGATCTGAAAACAGTTGTTCTGATATGAGAAGAATCATTACAATGGTGCCAGCTCCCTTCTATAAAAGCTATACACATTTTTTGCACAACTGTATGATTGTTATGGCAACCATAAACATGGAACCATCATTCTTCAAATTACACAGTACCCATACAGGATTACCTACCTACGTCTGTTCTACATTAGCCAGAATTTCTTTTCAGAAAGTGCTATGTCTGTCCTATAGATGTTTGGGAGCAAGATAAAGTGGCCTCTTTGAAAGGGAGATTCCACAACAATGAATCTTTCAAAGGCCTAGCTCTTCAAGAATTCTAGGGCCTTCCCTGTCAAGTCTTTGAATCTGATGGTTCCGGGGAGGACTCAAAATATTTTCCCTGGGAGGCAGGGGAACTGCCTGGAAAACGTATTCCCCAAATGATTGTTTTTATTAAGAGGAAGACTAAAGCACCATAAATGGGCCTTAATAGACCTTACACGGTTTGGTAAAATGATGAGAACATTTACTAAAGTCTCGGGTTAGTGAGATGAGAGACTTCTTTAAGAGATACGTATGAGCATTTCTGAAAATACCTCACAAATATGCCAGACAAAAATGCCAAAATAAATTTCAGCTATATTTTAGAATGATCAGGGACTCTCTTATTACTTGAGCTAACACCAGTAAACTTTGCAACTTTTAACTTTTAAAGTGAGAATTCTTTCTCCTCATTAATGGGAGAAGCTAAGACTGGTCCTGTATATCTTTTAAATATTCACTTTGGGCCAAAATTCTGTTTCATTGTTCACAGAGCTGATTCTACAGTTTAAAAGAAAAAAAAAAAAAAGGGAGGCTGGTAATAACTTCCTGGCTGATTTTAATATTAAATACTTAAATTTAAGGCAAAAACCTGTTCATAATTACTGTGTGCTCCAGACTTTCCAAATAAGACTCTGAAATTCATTTAGTTTTCCTTTCTCAAAAATTGAACAAAATTAATTGAATTTTAAAAATTAAGAAACCCAAAAAACACACAGGGTTTTGAGGGGTGCAGGGCAAGTCAAGCTCTAAAGGCAGCACTCTCAGTTCCCGCACGTGCTCCTTGCCGGTAGAGTGAAGGGCACAGCTACTTCCCAGTTCCCATCCCATCTACCGGACAGGAGGAACCCCCATCAAGTCTGCACCTCTTCCTTCGTTTCCGGGGATCAATCTTCAGCACAGTCTTTCCATCTCAGTCCAAACCCCACCACCCAGTCCCTATGATGCCTCTCACTGGTCCTGAATTCATAATCCCAACCTCTTTTCCCAGCTGCCAGGATGAAGTTCCTAATCCTTAGCATTAGATTATGCTCCTTTCTCAAAAACCTTCCCTGGCTTCCAGTCAAGCTGACACTACACTCCTAAGCTTGGCATGCAATATCCCCCATGATCCGGCTTCAAACTACTTTTCCGTTCTCACTTAAGATGACTTAACTTCATCAACATGGGGCCTTAGTAAACCAGTTCTGCTAAACACCCCCCGATAGTGATTTGTGTAGACTTATCATGTCTTCTTCCAGACCATTCTCTTTGAAGGAAAGAATTGTTTCGATCACATATTTTTCAAATCCAACAGTATCTATTTCAGGGTCTTGCAAAAAGTAGTGGTAATAAGTATTTACTAAATTGAATCTTTAATTGGGCCCCTTCAACTCCAGGCCCTGGAAACCTGGCCACAGCTACGGAAGAGCCATGAATAATTTTCACCCACTCTTTTTGTCCCTTTACCAGAAGCACGAACATACATGTGACAGTAGAATACACTTTAGGCGATGCCTTGGGACCTCCTGCCATGGCCTAGGAAGATGGTCCAAGAGAATTTTCTAGGCTTAGAATCAGAGTCCTTTGGATTATGAATATGCTGAAGGCAAGGGTGGATGAGAAGAAGACAGGAAAGTTGGGTAAGGAAGAACAGAATTTAAGAGCAGAAGGTAGTGTGAAATTTTAAACATCTTTTTGGTGGGGCCATGTGCCTTAATCCTCATCAGAAAGAAGACGCACTATTTTATAAAGCATAGAGTAGGTTAGACCCTGTACTGAGTATTAAACATGTTATTACACCTAATCTCTGCCACAACCTCATGAGAAAATCAGTACCTGTACCTCCCTTTGAACTTGTAAAGGAAAGTAAGGCTCAGAGGAGTTAAGTCATTTGTCCAAAAATACATACCTAGTAAGTGTTGGATTGAAGTGATGTTTCAAGCCAAATTTGTCTCTAAAACCTATGTTTTTGTATTTCACCCTTGTGATATCAGGGACATTTAAGATTTTCAGACTCCTGGAACAGAAGAACGAGGGACGCCGTGCATAAATGTGGGTGGGAACGCAGCTGTGGTAGACTGCTGTCTGTCCTGCTCGCCCTCTCCCAAACCAGCATGTAACCCAAACTGAGACAAACTGATCCCACCGGTGGATTTGGAAATGGGACAGAGGAAGGGAGAGGGAGACAAGGAGGAAGGTGAGAGAGAGAGAGAGAGAGAATTCAGGCTCCCTCAGGGTGACTGGGGCCTGGGAGGCGGCAGCCATCCTCTGAGGAGCAGGAAGCACAAGAGGCTGGTCTTAGGGAAAGCAGGAAGCAGACGTGTAGAAGCAGCAGAGGCGGAGATGGAGAGAGAAGGCTTTCTGGGTTTCCTGCCTTACTTCACGCAGTCCCTGGTTCCTTGCCCTTGGATTCTGGGAGTCACCACAGGATCCTTAAAACAAATTCCCCTTTCTGCTGAAGTGAGCTCCAGTGGTTTCTGTTATTTGGGACCAAAAAAAGTCTTAATTAATGCAACAGCTGTGGAAAGTTTCCTAGAATGGCTAAGTCGTCATGGCTTGTGTCTAAGGCCTCCTCGCTAACAAGCCATGACAGGCTGTTAGTTGGTGCTGCCACACGGTGCACTCCTGGGGCAAGCTGCGAGTGTCCACAGTGCGGGGAGGCAGCGAGAGGGCATGGCAGAACGTGGATATCAAGTTTCTACTTCAAAAACCAGTCAACCTAAGTGCACAATGCTGCCACATTTTTTGGCTAGTAGGTGTCTGAAGAAGGTTCTGACTTCTTTCCTCTAAATATGCGGCAGGAAAAGGGTGCGGTGTTCTTGACTGATGTGGTGCTTTGGGTTGACTTTTTTTGTTCAGTGTTTCTTGAGAGTGTAGACACATGAGGATGGTGGGTCAGGGCATCCTAGACAGTGGGCCTGAATTCAAGTCCCAGCTCAGCCCCTCTCAGCCATGGGACCTTGGAGCAAGTGACTACACTTGCCTGAACCCCAGTTTCTTCATCCCTAAAACGGGGCTGATTATTTCGACAATTAAACACTATAATGTATCAAAGTATAAAATAATGATACATATTGAAAGGAATAAAAGAAACACTCAATAAATGAGGTATCTTGGTTTATGTATACTTGGCACATTAAAACAACAAAGCAAAATGAAAACTTCAACCTTTTACATGAGGTCATTTTCCTTATCCTGGATATTTTGGGCTAAGCACTAACTGGTCTTTCTTTTGGTGTGTCCAGTGTGTATCAAGCCCCAAGGCAGAGAAGACAGGGGAGGGACGCTCGGTGAATGCCTGCCATGTGCCCGGCACTGTCTCAGTTCTGCCCGAAGGTCGAGACTGTGCTAGTGACTTAATATTTTCAAAGTAACTCTATTTCAAAAAGAGACGATTAAATATGACTATAGAAAAGGATAATTGAACACACATTTAAAGCATTATTATGCTTGTGGGAACACTCCTATCCTAGGAATTCTAATTACATCTGTATGACCACAGGAGAACTGTTTAAACAATCAGCATGTGAAATTCTCGATTCTCCCATATACAAACGGTGGTGTAATTCCACTAAGTAACCTCTCAGGCACAAAGATTATAGGGAAATTTGACCTTCACATACTGACAGTAATAATGTAAATAATGTAACAAGACCAATTTCTTCACACACACACCAGGACTTCCATGCACATCAGTGTCCTGTGAAAGTCACAAAGGGACGCCGTACACTGACTCACATTGTGCCACAACCGCTGAAAAGGGTTTTGGAATTCTTTAACCACTTTCTAAGCCAATTCATGAGCTTCACAAGAAAATCAGTTTTACTACTTTATAATTATACTTAATTTTTTTTTTTTTTTTGAAGCTTGATCACCCCCCACCCCATTTACCACTCTTGGCTCTATACTGACTTGGCTGTTTCCAAAAATCAAATCCACTCTCAAAAGATGAAGATTTGCCGTTGTTGAAAATGTGCCTTAGGCTCTGAAGGCAATTTCCAAAGAGGAGTCCAAAAATGTGTATGTCCTCCATGGGCTCCTGCCGTACCGCCTTGCCAGCAAGCTCAAAGCCTCCTCCAACTTAAAGCCATCTTCAGGACCCTGCTTTGTTCAAGCTCTCTCTTACCTCTTCTGTGTCACAAACTCCTTAAAAGAGATGTTTATACTTCATGTCCCCCCTTTTTCACCTCCCTTCCTCTCCTTGGCTGGCCATAGTCTACTTGGGCTCCCACCACTCACTAAAACAACGTATGAGATACGCGGGACACAGAGAAAAGAACCTGATGGTTAAATGCAGTGATTTCTGTCCCAGCTTTGCCCTGGCCAACAGTACCACAGCAGGGCACCAGGCAGCTCACCCCTGCTTGGAACTTATCAACCCAGGCTTTGCCTTTTCTTTAATTCTTTGAATATCCACCTCCCTGTACCCCAACCCCACCTTTTCCTAAGAAGCTTTCATCCTTTAATGCTGGAGCTCTTCTCAGTCCATCACTGGTCCCCTTTCTTGTTCAGGTGCCTGCTCCTGGCAGGTATATCCTGGCTTTGTTTTATACACTGAAATATATACCTGTAGCCCAGACCTCTTTCCTGAGTGCCAGGCCTCTTTTTCTTCCTGCGCCTTCGACTTCACCTTTTGGTATCCTAGGCACTTACTATCCACATTTTACTCATCTTTCCCCATCCAAGCATTTTGTTCTTGCCCTCTATTTCACGGTCTCAGATTTTCCTTTCACTTAAGGATGGATACTGACACAGTTCAAAGGCCAAATAGGCATATCCTCCTGAGAGGTCTTCTTGAGACTGTCAGAAGCAGTGTTAGTTGCTTCTTTCTTCCTCCTTCTCAGTAAATAGTAAGACAAATGCCTATGGAAATCCTATTCATCCTTCAAGCCAAGTTCAAAGATTACCTGGCTTTAAAGCTTCCTTGTGCAAAATTAATTACTTTTTCAGCTGTGTTCACCTGGTGCCTATTTTTTTATGTGAACCTTTTATTTTGAGATAATTGTCAACTAACATACAATGACAAGAAATAACAGAGAGATGCTATTACCTTTTACCCATTTTCCAATGGCAGAATCTTACAAAATTATAACACAATATCAAAACCAGGATTTTGCCATTGATACAATGCACTGATCCTCTTTAGATTTTCCAATGTCACTGTGTTCACTAAGCTCCACACAATTTTATCTCTTGTGTAGGTTCATGTAAGCACTACCTCAAACAAGAGACCTGAACACTACCATCACCTCAAGACGCCCTCAAGTTGTCTTTTACTAATAATCATTCCCAGTTTTCCCCCTACAAATCAGTTCTCTGGTTCCAAAATGTGTCTTTTCTAAAATGCTACATAATAGAATCATACAGCTGTCACGTCTCAGGTTGGCTTTTTTCCTACTCAGCATTAATTTCCTTAAGACTCATGCAAACGGCTGTTGGTATCACTAGTTCACTCCTTTTTATTGCCGAGTCCCAGTCCACGATATGGACGTACCATGGTTTGTCTGACCGTGCACCTGTGGCCGGAGATCTGGGCTGTTTCCAGTTTGGGGCCGTTATGAATAAAGCTGCTATGAAAATGTGTGTGCAAGTTTCTGTGTGAACCATAAGTTTTTATTTCTCTGGGAAAAATGCCCAGGAATGCAACTACCAGGTTGTGTGGTGGTTGTGTTTCATTTTTTAAAGAAACTGTCAAAGTGTTTGCAGAGTAGCTGTGCCATTTTACATTTCCACCAGCAGCATGTGAAGTATCTGCTTTCTCCGCAGCCTTGCTGGCATTTGGTAAGGCTGCAGCCTTTCACCGACTTTGTGGGTTCCTTTTATTTTAGCCATTCTGACAGGCACATACTGAGATTTCACTGGGAACTTAATCATTTTCTAATGGCTAATCATGTTAAACAACTTTTTATCTTTATTTGCCATCTGTATGTCCTCTTCAACAACATGTCATTTGCCCATTTTCTAACTGTACCACTTTTCTATTACTGAGCTTTAAGGATTCTTAACATATTATAGATACCAGTCCTTTGTGGGATATGTGGTTTGTAAATCTTCCAGGTTAGCTTGTCTATTTATCCTCTTAACAGGGTCTTGCACAGACAAAAAAGGTTTTAAGTTGAATTTATCCATCTTTCCTTACACGAGTTGTGCTTTTTGTGTCTAGCATAAGAACTCTTTTACCTACCCTTATAGCACACCTAAGTATTTTATGCTCTTTTATTTATTTATGTATTCATTTATTTATTTGAGAGACAGAGAGAGGAAGAGAGGGAGAGAGGGGAGACAACTAGCGGCGGGGAGGGGCAGAGGGGCAGAGAGCTACATAGAGAGAAGCAGACTCCCTGTTGAGCAGGGAGCCCATCCCAGTACCTGGAGATTATAACCTGAGCTGAAGGCAGATGCTTAACCAACTGAGCCACCCAGGTGCCCCTTTTATACTCTTTTCTATACAAGTTTTACAGTTCCACATTTTATATTTAAGTCCATGATCCATTCTGAGTTAATTTTTACATAAGGCATGAGTTGAGATCAGGTTCATTTATTTGCCCGTGCGCCCCCAATTCCTCCAACACCATTTGCTGAAGACTGTCCTTCTTCCACGGAATTGCTTTTGCTCCTCGTCAAATATTAATTTGGCATATTGGCGTGGCTCTAAATCTGGGTTTTCTATTCTGTTTCATTAATTTATGTGCCTATCCCTTCTAGTTCTTCTGTAGATACTCTTTATCAAGTTGACATTCTTCTCTTTCCCTAGTCTGCTGCAGAGTTTGTAGTACATGTGTGTGTTGGACTTTTTCCAAATGCCTCTTCTGTAATAACTCATAGTATATGGTTTCTTATTTTTTATTCTGTTGTTATGACAAATCACATGTATCAATTTTTTTCCAGTAGCTTTACTGAGATATAATTCACATACCATGAAATCTACTCTTTTAAAATGTACAACTCAATCTCTGTGTGGTTGGCAGTACCCATGAGGTTTACCCAAGGTGCAATCGGACGCTAGCTGAAAAATAAACAACTTTTCTGAATGTATGAATCAGAGGTTTTCAGTATCTGTAAGGAGTTGTGTAATCTTTTCCACAACCTGATTCTATATAGGTTCATCACCCAAAACAGAAACTCCATAACCATTAAGTCATTCCATGTTCCCCCTTCCCTGGAGCTCCTAGCAACCACTAACTGACCTTATCACATATGATGTGGTCTTTTGCTCCTTGCTTCTTTCTTTTCTTTTCTTTTCTTTTCTTTCTTTCTTTCTTTCTTTCTTTTTTTTTGATGTATACCCCCCTTTTAAAAAATTTTTAATTTTTTTATTAACATATAATGTATTATTAGCCCCCAGGGGTATAGGTCTGTGATCTTTCATCTGGCATAACGTTTTCAAGGTTCATCCATGCTGTGGCATGCATCATTATTTTATTGACTTTTATGGCTAAATACTATTCCAATGTATGGATATACCACATATTGTTTGCTTATCAGTTGATGGACATTTGGATTGTTCCCATTTTTTGGCTATTATAAATAATATAGCTATAAACTTTTGTGTACAAGTTTTGTGTGGATATGTTTTCAATTCTCTAGAAGTCAAATTCCTGGGTCATACACTCTACATTTAACGCTTTGAGAAACTTCCAAAATGCTTTCCAAAGTGGCTGTGTCGTATGGTACATAGACATGAAGATCACCATGTCTTTTTGGTTGAATGGTCCTTTTAACACTGTGTCCCTCTCTCTCTCTAGTAATTTTCTTTGCCTTGAAGTCTATTTTATCTGATGATAATATCATCACTGTTGCCTTTTTAAAAATTATATTTGTATGGCCTATAATTTTTCATTCTTTTGCTTTAAAACCACCTATGTCACTGTATTCAAAATTAGTTCATTTGGAAATCTAATTACTGGATCATGCTTTTTATCTATCCCCCCAATCTCTGCCTTTAAATTGGCGTGATTAGGCAATTGGCATTAAGGGCAATTATTAATATGTTAGGGGTTACATTGCCATTTTTAAAAAAGATTTTTAAAATTTATTTATTTGACAGAGCGAGAGAGAGATCATAAGTAGGCAGAGAGAGAGGGGGAAGCAGGCTCCTTTCTGAGCAGAGAGCCTGATGTGGGGCTTGATCCCAGGACCCTGAGATCATGACCTGAGCCAAAGGCAGAGACTTAACCCACTGAGCCACCAGGCACCCCTATGTTGCCATTTTTAAACTTTGTTTTCTGTTTGTTTCCTCTCTTTCTCATTACAATGTTTCTTTTCCTATAGGTTGAAGGAACATTTTTTTTTATTCCATCTTCATTATTTATAAAGTTATCACTTTGTGTAGATTTCTTAGTGGTTCCTCTAAGTACCACCCTATGCATAATTTATACAGTCTACTATCAACTTTTTATTACTTCAAGTGAGGTATAGAGACCTGAACTCCCCTTAGGTTCCTTTACCCTCTCTACAGTCTCAGTATTCTTCCACATACACTGGTCACTACATTATTGTTTTAACTTTGGTTCCAACCACCAAATATGATTTAAAAAACTCACAAGGATAGTTCACGACATTTACCCCCAGTGGTACCCATTCTCATATTCCTCCTTCCATTCTGCAATTCCAGGCCATCTTATGTTATCATTTCCTTTCTGTTTAGAGAACTTTCTTTAGTCATGCTTTCAGAGTATGTCGGCTAGAAGCAAATTCTCTTAGCTTTCCTTTGTCTGAGAATGTTTTTATTTCCTTTTCGTTTCTGAAGGATAGTTTTGCTGGAAACAGAATTCATGGTTGACATTACTTTTCCTTCAGTACTTGAAAATTCTGCCATTATCTTCCAGCCTCCGTGGTTTTAAAACGATTATCATTTGAAATGGTGTTTTCCTAAAAGTAATGCATCATTTCACTCTGCTTTAAAGATTTCTTTCTTTGCATTCAGTTTTTAGGAGTTTAAATATGATGTGTCTTGGCATTGGTTCCTCTGGGTTTGTGCTGTTTGGGTCTATGATTTTATATATAAAATAATTTACATATAGAAACTTATAAATAATTTATAATAAGAAATACATATTTAGTCTTCATTCTTGCTCCTAATATAAAGCTCCTACAACTCTTGGAAATTTCCTAAATGATTATGAGCAATAATGATTATTTTTTGATATTCATAACAAATCCCCTTCAATCACACCTGAGTTTATGCTAATGAGATAACCTTTGGAAAGCTTTTAAGTATGGGGGCTGGTTGTCAGAGGAATCAACCATGGGATCAGAGGGCTGGAACGTGGAGCCTCATTCCCCAACCTCAGAGGATGGGAAAGAGGAGCTAGAGATTGAGTTCATTCACCAATGGTCAATGATTTAATCAATCATGACTACGTTACGAAGCCTCCATAAAAACCCAAAAGGATAGGGTTAGAGTCTCCAGGTTGGTGTATTTGCAGAGGTGCTGGGAGGATGACACGTCCAGAGAGAGCCTGGAAGCTCCATGCAACACATCTTGCTACATTTCCTTGCCCCATGCATCTTGTTCATCTACATGTGCCTGAATTCTATTCTTTTCTAAGAAACCAGTAATCTAGTAAATAAGCTGTTTTCCTGAGTTCTGTGAACTACACTAGCAAATTAATCAAACCTGGGGAGGGGGCCAAGGAATACTCAATTTATAGCCTGTCAGCTAGAGCACAACTAACAACCTGGACTTGTGACTGGCTTCTCAAGTTGGAGGGGGCAATCTTGTGGGACTGAGTCCTTAACCTATGGGATCTGACACTACCTATAGGTTGATAGTGTCAGGTCTGAGTTCCACTGTAGGACACCCAGCTGGTGTTCAGAACTGTTTAAGGTGTTAAAAACCCACAGGTCTGACATCAGAAGTGAAGTAATTCTTTACAGGAACCTGCTCAGCTTACTGAAGGCTGATCTTGGGCCGAATTTGGGAAGTTACCAGCCATTACTTCTTTGAATACATTTCCAGTCCCATTTGCTCTCTCCTCTCTTTCTGGGACTCCATTGATACAAATGTTTGCTCTATTGTTATTATCGCATAAATCCTTCTTGCTCAAACTAGGTAAATCCTATTGCTCTGTCTTCAAGTTCATTAATTCTAATTCTATCCTATAATCTCTAATCTACTATTGAGTTCTGGATACTTTTTGTTTTATTTTATTTATTTTATTTATTTTTGGTGATGTTTCTTACTTTGATATATTCCTTCTTTTTAAATTTCTTTGTTGAGATTTTCTATTTTTTTCATTTCTTTCAAGACAATTCATGATTATTTGCTAAAGCATTTTTGCAGAGGTTGCTTTAAAATCCTTATCAGGTAATTGCGACATCTGATTCATCTTGGTATAGGTATCAGCTATATTTTCTCATTCAAATTGTTTTTCCTGGTTCTTGGTATGATGAGTGAATTTTGAATACCCTGTAAACATTTTGGGTATTATACTAGGAGACTCCGGATCCTATATAGTCTTTTGTGGGTCTTTGTTTTTGTTTTTGTAAGCAGTCTCCTACTGAGGTGTAGCCCAAGGGCAAGGTGAACATGCATGTTCAGCTTCCTATTGAATCCTAATGCTACCAACCGAGCAAAAATGACACATAGACTCACGGTGCCTTACTGTAGGTAGCAATCCAGGTCTCCCTTCAGCCCTGTTGACATCTTCCTGGTGAAAAAGGGGCACCAATTCCCACTTTCTCACCGATTCCAAGTGTGGGTATAAATGAAGCTCCCTGCTAAGCCCCACTGTCACCAGGAAGGGGAAAAGCTAAAAGCTGGTATGTCTTGTCACTACAGTTCAGGGGCAGAAGCTCAACTCCCTGTTGACACGTTTGGAGTGGGGAGCAGGTGAGTGCCTCCCACTCCTTGGTTTATGGCGGCAGGAGGTACAGGCCTGGTTCACACTGGGTTCCATTCCAGTGACACAGGGGGTGTGCTGTGGTAACTAGCCCTGACTCATCACATCTCTTTGCTGCCAGGTAGAAATGGTGGCTCCTCTTACCTCTGGGACTCACTGGCCCTACTCCCATGGGACAAGTGGAACACTGCCTATTTTTGCTGGGGGACAGAAACTCAACTCCACCCTTAGCTCTGCCCACACTACCCAAGAGGGGAATCAGAACACAATCTGCTTCTACTGGGTGAGGAACAGAGTCTGCTCCCCACTTGGCCCCACAGACATTATCCCCAAAGGGAAATTGGCACATGCCTCCTTCCATTGAGAAGGGGAAGGCAGAACAGCTCCTTCCTTGGTTCCACCAACACTACCTGAGCCTGGGAATAAGAGCACCACCAACAGCTTCTGCTGTGCTGGGGACAGAAGACTAGCCCTGTTCAGACGTCACACCTCCCAAAGTGGAATCACAGTGTCACCTGCACGTGGCAAGAGGAATCTCTTGGAGATATTTTTTCCTCTGCCTTTTGTTCATTCCAGGGTGGCACCTTCTACAGCACCCTTTCTGGACTATATGGTTGGCAATGAGGAAAACCAGGGGAATCACTGGCATGTTCCTCAAGTTCTGAGACTCCCGTACAATCTGCCTTCTCTTTTCCACCTTTCCGAATCTTCCTATGCTTGTTTGTTATGTCATATCCATTTTTTTAGGAAGGAGGAGGGCTGGGAAGAGTGGGCATACTCAGAAATGGATCCCAGCACTTAGAAACATGTTCTATTCAACCAATTAATACATATTCTGCAAACTCCTACACAAAACGTTGACTTCTTCCTTTTTCTCCCTCCTTTTATCTTATACACATGTATTTACATATACAGTTTATTACATACCAATTACTGAGTTAGATTCGAGAAACAGAAAGACCAGTAAGACCTAACCTTTGTTCTTGAGGGCTTTGCCATCCATCAGGATAGAGTCTCACACAGGAACGTTAGAGGACAGTTTGGCAAGTACCAGGAAACAGATGTGAACAAACAGGGAAGGGAAAGGAGAGTGGTGTTGACTAATTCTTCCAGAGTGAGATGTCAAAGGCAGTTAAGATGGGCCCTGGAGAATAGAAGAAGGGCAGGGCATGGGCAAGACACACAGCTATGGGAGAATAAAATTGTCTAGAGAGAGATGAGGGGCTGAATCAGGACAGGATACTGCGTAGAAGCTAAGAAACTTATTTCCCTCTTTTACTATTATCAATAAAGCTGGTAATTTCATTTTTTCACTTGCCTGATATGAGTATCAAGCTACCCAGCATCTCCTAGTCTTAAGAATGATTTGCCCATACAAATATTTACTTCTCATGGATCTCATTTTCAAACCCTGTCTTCCTTGCCCACTCTCCATTACCTTCAGTGGGAAGCTTGTTTCTTTCCCAAAACTTTCTGCTGGAAGTTGCCTTCTTTTATCTCTAGCCCAGGCATTAAAAAGTGTAGAGATGTGAGAGATCAGTAGGACTGGCAGAGTATAGACCTCTGAGAAGCCACTACTCCATGTAAGCATTAGGACCCATTAATCTTTGTTATTGTCTATGAGTTTCTTGTAATTTCATTAACAGTGATTTGGGATTTACAAGAATAGAATAATATTGCCAGTAAGTTTAAAATGACAAGGACATCTTCCTTCTTTAATGCAGAACAATTTAATTTTGCTCTGTTCCAGGTAAGGAAAGAAGGGATTCCCTTGGCAATGAAGAGGTGAGATTCAAAGCACAATCCTTGGATTTTCTGTGTGGCCCACAGGGAGGCACGATCAGTATATCTGTCAGATAAACATGGCAGATGGTCACCAATGGAATAGTACTTCTTTCCAATGCAAGGATAAGATGACTCTGAATAACTCCAAGGGGACATCTCAAAGAGAGTCATATTCCATCACAGCCAGTACACTTTGAAATATTTAGTTGAACAATTTCAACGTGTAGTCTAAGGAGCACTAGGTCCATGAGATAATCCAAGAGAAGGAATTCTAAGAAATATTAACCCACTGTTTTCTAAAAATATTTGGCCACAGAACCCTTTTACTCTATGACGCTCTATTAAAATCCCAAAGGATACATGATCTACCAACACCTTTTGGAAAATCCTAACCTGATCAAATAATCCATTTTACAAAGGATGAAAGTGCTCTCTCTCTCTCTCCATCTCCCCAAATTCAATTAATTTGCTCAAGGTCGCCCCACTAGTTCCCAGGAGAGCTAGGCTAACTTCTAGTACTCCTTCAATGCTGACACACTCCTTTACCAGAGGAACCTTTTCTAAATGGGAATTTAATCATACTGGACTTCCTGATAAACAGCAAGATCATTAGTCACTTAATGTTAGTTATGTTTGAAAGCTTTCCCACAAAAGGGTTGACCTGAGAGAGGTTAGTATTATATGTCTCTTCTTTCAAGCAGCTATTTCAAGGTTGGTTTTACCTGGAGTAAAAGGAAATTTCTGTCTGTTTGGAAGAGTTCCATCTTGAAGATATTTCAATATTTCTTGCCACAGCACCCTTTCTGTGCTCGGTATTTTTAGCTCACTGTTTTCTATTTTGGCAGCTGAGAAGCTGCAGTTTGTAATTTTACCTCCAGCTTCATATTTCTTCTTAAAAGTGAATACAATGTCCTGTTTATAATAATAAAATCACTAGTTGGCAGAACGACATTAAATGGAAAAAAAAGAGAGAGAGAGAGAGAGAGAGAAAGCAATTGGAAAATTTAGAGCAAGCAATTTTAAGTGCCAAGTTTCACATTTGTAATGGTCCGGTGGAGGTCACTGGGCATCCTTTTTATTGAGGGGATAGTGAAGAAATAGATATCCACAAGTTCTCCTGTGAAAAACTATAGACACCACCTCCACTTCAAGGAAGCTCAGGTTTTACTAAAAAGTGATGTGATCCAAACTTCCACAATATTACTAACTATAGGAAAAATATAAAAATTATTTTAGTGTGGTATTTCCCCCCTCCAATATTTAGGTTTTCATTTTCCACTTTAATTGAGCTTTTAAGCTTCGGTTTCCTATTCCAGTTTAGCAACAAAGGAAACAAAATAATAAGAATGAAATTAGAAATAATTGGAGCCTGTCTCAGAAACAACCTTGGGGTTTCTTGGGCTTCTGGTGCAACCCCCTACAAGCAGTTTCCTTGGATCCAGTCTCTTCCTGATCCCCAAAGCCCTGCCGTATTGGTGCTGCTTGCTCTTTGCTTTTCTTTAACCTCAGATGCCCTGCTGAAGAGAGCTGCAGGTCTAGGCCATGCAAACAGGGATTCTCCAGAGACTGGGGGTGAAGGTCCAGAAAAATGGTGCTCGCGATCAGAAGGGCCAGATCACCCCTAGGAGTTCACACCAGCCTTCCTTCTTGAAAATTGCTAACCAACCATTTTTCTTTTCAAAATAAACACTATTTCTCTCAACTTCAGTTTGCAAAATATTACCCCAATTCCACTGGACTAAAAAACTGGAATTTTACTGACATAATTGGATTATGAGGTTTAAAGATTGATGGAACTTTTCTGTTCCAAATATAATTGTTCAAATACCAAACCTAAACGGGTATGTAGAAGTCCTTATGTAGCTAGAGCCAGAGGAATGCTGCAGGGTGCATCGCAGAGTGGCCCAGCAGCAGGGGTCAAGAAGCTATCAAAAGCATAGGAGTTGTGAGCCCTGGTATTGAAGGATCTGGGAGTCTTACAGGAATGTGTCACCTTTTCTGCAGCCACATCCTATCACTAAATGAAGACTGCTTTAGTCCCTCTAGCTCCCTCTATGCCTGCTCACTTTTCAGATACCGGTTCAAGCACCAATACCCTTGGCAGTGGCTCATACTGGTATCATACTGGTATCATCGTGCCATACTTTGCTGTAATTTGTCTCCCTGAGAAAGAATAAAGTCCTAAAGAACAAGAACTGGGCCTTTTTTGTCTCTGTATTTCCAGTAACTAACTTAGAATTTGGCATATATTACATACATCCATATAAAAATAATATGTATAAATAGATGTATATAGGAGAGAAGACAGGAAAAGGAAAAAGACATAGACGGTTTCATTTAGGAGTTTACAGAATATGTATTAACTTATTCATGTTTTTTAGTGGGTGCTCGGACTCATTCCAAATTCCTGTGACATTCCTAGGAACGTAATGTTGATAAAAACCTCTTTGAAGGCACTGCACCTCTGAGCAGAAGAAATCACAGTACTACAAACGCTTGTACCAAGCAACTCTCCCCTCCGGCACAATCCTACCCAATTATCGAATTTCCACTACCCATGGATGGTATTCAATTAATATTTGTCAGCTGAAAAACTAAGTGAATCTATCTTAAGACTGAAGAGGAGGAAAAGATAATCAGATAAAAGACTTCAGCATACCACAGACTTCTCTTTATGTTCATCTTTTATTGTAAAAATTAAGCAGTTAACTGATTACATACATAAATACATAAATAATTAATCTTGGTGCCCTCATAAGGTATATGGGTCAGGAGATAAGTGCAGTGTCCAGACAAAAGCATTAGTGTTCCAGAACAAAAAGCCAATGACACTTGTGTCCTCATTACTTCCTGTGCTTTCAGCCAACTGGGATCAATGGGATTTGCTCAGGCCCCACACACGGATTTATGGAAATTACTTAGTTTCAGCTAAGCTAATCCTTACAAAATAGGCAAGTGGCTAAAAAAGATTCTTACAAAGATCCACAGACTGAAGATGCTACTAAACTAATAATACTAATTCACTAATACTACTACTAAAACGGCAAAGTTGACATTTCTTCTGCCCCTAATATAAATTCATCACCAGCCACATGTATGTTTCAAAACAATGACTGCCAACCATATGCTACCCAGCAGATCCTTAGAAAAAAATAAAAACACTTAATCTGTTACTTCAAAGTAAAGGCGACATTTTAACAAGAAAAAAAATACTGATTTTTGAACAAAATAAAACAAAAAAACTCAGGTTTTGAAGACAAAATTTTTAAAAAGGGCATTTGAAATGTCATAAACTTGGAGACCTAAAACAATCTAAGCCTAAGATTGCACTACTGCAAAACTACTCATCTCTATACACTTAAACTCTGTGAGAGAATTTTCTACCTATTTTTTCAAGATGCCAACTGAAGAATAACCAAAGACTATGAACCTATTTTTTTAACTCTAAAAATATAGCACCTTTTAATTAGTTCACAAGAACTGACTGACATCATGAAAGATGAAAATTTATTAGCTGGATTGTATTTCTGAATATAATCAGTCAATAGGACTAAAACATGAGTATTATGATTTAGTAATTTCAATTATCTTCTTCTGAGGTATCTTTTTCAGTTATGATAACCATTAAATCTAAAACTAAGTATCAAAATATACAGAACTTATAATCAGAACTTTGTGTTTCTATATCACAGGTTGTGAAAGCAAAAATTTAAAAAAAAAACCATGAATTTCAATCACACTGCTCTCATCAAAAGTAAAATTATGAATGTGAACAGTTTACTATACCTTTTTAAAGGAAAGTATCTTCAAAATTTATTTTATTCTCATTTTTCCACTTTTATGTATATTTATAATGTACATAATAAATAAGCAAAGTGGTAAATATGCTTGTGATTTTAAAATAAAGACATAAATGTTATTGGGAATGCATGTTTCAAAAAACTTTAGAGATTACTACTTTAGGTATTGGGAAACAGTTGAAAGATTTTAACCTAAAGGAGTAAAAGAAATTAGATTTGAATTTTAGAAACATAATCCTAGCGATAATAGGCAATGAAAACGTGTTGGGAGGTTAAAGTGATTAAAAAAAAATCACTGATACTATGCTCATAGCAGTATACTACAGCTCGTCCTATAAGCTCCCTGGATCTGCGAATCCTTGCACAGCACACACAAGCATATTTTAACAGAGTTCTTCTGCAAAGCAAGGCCTCCTGTTCTGTGGTCTAATTCAGAGGCAACTGGGGCCAAAGAAAAAGGCAACGTGGAACCACCCGAGTGGAACTGAGAACACACTGGGCTGGCGGACTGTTGAAATGCCTTATTATTTATCTGTAGGCTAGGAATCAGGCTAGAAAAGATCAAGCACCTCTCTTTTCTGACAGTCCCATGTATAATTTTTAAAAGATATAAAAGTTATTTTAAAAAATAATTTGGGGGCACCTGGGTGGCTCAGTGGGTTAAAGCCTCTGCTTTCGGCCCAGGGTCCTGGGATCGAGCCCCACATCAGGCTCTCTGCTCAGTAGGAAGCCTGCATCCCCCTCTCTCTCTGCCTGCCTCTCTTCCTACTTGTGGTGTCTCTCTGTCAAATAAATAAATAAAATCTTTAAAAAAATTTTTGAAAAATAGAGCAATTTATAAAATGAAGTGAAATACTGCCCCTGCCTACCTCCTACTACCCTACCAAGTCTACCCATGATCACGACTGTCGATGTTCGATGTATTTCCTTCCAGACCATTTTCTATGCATATATATTTTTGTATATGCATATATACGTATGCATGGGTATATGCTTTTGGACAGTATTTTTATATTCTTTGGCTTTATTAAAAATAGGCTCATATTCACGCTGCTTTGAAACTTGTTTCTTTTACTTGACAACAGATGACAACCGCCCCTTTAGGACAGTCCACATGGATCTAGTTCCTTTTGGCAGCTGCAGGTAACACAACCTTGCTGGTATGACAAGGTTATTTAACCATCCCTTTGCTGGGGTGCCTGGGTGGCTTAGACGATTGAATGTCCGATGTTTGCTGTAGGCTCAGGTCATAATCTCAGGGTCATGGGACTGAGTCCCGAGATGGGCTCTGCACTCAGCAGGGAGTCTGACTGAGACTCTCCCTTTGCCCCTACCATGCCTGTGTACCCTCTCTCTATCTCTCAAATAAATAAATATATTTTTTTAAAAAGCCATCCCTTTGTTGAGGGACATGAACAGTGTCACTTTTACAACAGAGCAGCAATGAACATTCTTGTACATCTATCCTTGTATGCTTTGAGTAGGATGGGTTTCTGGAAGTCAAGTTTTTAGGTGAAAGGGTAGGTACATTTCAAATGTTGATAGTTACTGCAGAATGACTAGACTGACTTAAACTTCAAACAATGAAGTTCAACCATTCATTCTTACTAGATTTTTTTTTTTATAGATTCCGAGGTTTAGGGAAAGACCTCAGCAAATGAGCCCTTCAATTTGTATATGAGAAAATGATGGTTCAGAGAGAGTGGTTTGGGCCCAAGATCCCAAAGCCCCTGATGAGATCACAGACCAGCAGGAGTTCCACAAGTGGTGGTTACTATTGAAAGCCAGGACAGCAACTTGAGTTAAGTGACTGCAGATATAAACGTGTGGTCCATCAGAGCTACTAACAAGAAGGAAAGGCGACTGTCATCTCCTTTTCCTTGCCTACCCTTGGCAAGAAAAGAAAAAAAGGCATTTGTATCTTTAAGGAAAAAGATACAATAGCAAGAGGGAGCAGAGAAGGAGGATTCTCGAACTAGATGGAGTAAGGGGCACCAAGAGCGAAGGAATCATAAGTTCAGCTGCATGAAGTGAGCAAGTGTGGTGGAAAAGACTCTGACATGGGATGACCTTAGCAGAAAACCTTCCACAGCCTCAGTGGGTTGTATGAAAAGTTTCTTGGTTCTAAATATCTCCATGTGGCATCCAAAATGAATGCCAGTACTGAAACCAAATTCTGAAGAGAAATATCAGAAAAGAACTAACATCCCACAATGAAGAAACATCTTCAAAGAAGATGTTGTTATAAAAATACCACAAAAGTACTTTCCAACAAATTCCAGACCTAAAAGTAAAGCTTTAAAATGAAGCTCCAAGCACAGAAGCTTTGAATCCTTTGCTCTGTGCCTGAAGAGGCCCATTTAAAGGAAGGTACTTCTGACCAGATAACATTGTTGTTATTCCATCAGACCTTAGGGGACATAACAATGAGAAAAAGAGATGGCAACTGTTACCTTCTGAAATTAGAATGGTCAAGAACAAATGGCAGCAGGCTTTTTCTATAAAGGGCCACAGGGCCCTTTCCAGGCCATATGGTCTCTGTTGCAATTATTCAACCCTAATGCTACAGTGCACAAAGACAGCCATAAACGAAATATAACCAAATAAGCATGGCTGTGTTCCAATACAATTTAATGGATACTGAAATTTGAATTTCATACAATTTTCATGAAAGATTATTTTGTTTTGATTTTTTTTTCAGTCATTTAGAAATACAAAAACCATGCTTAGCTCATAGGCTATTCATAAATAGGCAGCGGGCTGGATTTAGCGTGTGGGCCATACTTTGCCCCCTTCTGGTACAGAGCACTTAAGTCTCAACTGAACTGAATTTGAAAGTTGGTAGAAAGATGGAAACATCTGAGGCCCATCCCTAAGAAAGTGAAGTTAGAAGACAGAAAGGTAGAAACATGTTGTTCTTAAAGAGTTTCAGACATTTACCTTAAATCTCTTCTCTTGCTGAATTCCTCTGGTGGGACTGTCCAGGGCAGGCCTTGAGGGAGACAGTCTAGAACTTCGGAAGAGAAATCAGAGAAATCCACACCATACTCTGTTAGTATTCCTTCTGTTTCAGGCTCAATTTCACCAGCCTGACCAAGGCTCTTAGCCAGCTGCCTGTGAACAGGACAGAGAGGAACAAGTATGTCAGTGAATAAATAGACCATAGGCATCCGTTTCCTCTCTGAAAGTGAGGGTAGTAAGCAAATCTTCAAAACCTCCTGTCCTTCCCCCAGCAAGAACACCATCACCAGTGAATGGGGGCTGAGGGGTAAGCAGAAGAGACAATGATACTCTTATCCTGTTAGATCCCTAACTACAGGATAATTTTAACTTTCTTCAGGAACTCTGATGTGGGGAGTTGGGCCAGATGGCCTCTCTTGGGCTTCCTGCAATTGTTTTTCTTGAAAAAGTCAAATCGAGGGGTACCTGGGTGGCTCAGTGGGTTAATGACTCTGCCTTCGGCTCAGGACGTGATCTCAGGGTCCTGGGATCAAGCCCCCCATCGCATCCGGCTCTCTGCTCAGCAGGGAGCCTGCTCCCCCCACCCCGCCCCTGCCTGCCTCTCTGCCTGCTTGTGATCTCTGTCTGTCAAATAAATGAATAAAATCTTTAAAAAAAACAGTCAAATTGATATTATTAAAAGCTTTTGTCAATCCCTTCTCTTACAAACACCTTTAGAGACAATTCTGATTAGCCCAGTTTGCTGTTAAATCATTAGTTTCACAGTGCCTATACCTTTTTTTTTAAAAAAAGATTTTATTTATTTATTTAATAGAGAGAGAGATCACAAGTAGGCAGAGAGGCAGGCAGAGAGAGAGGGGGAAGCTGGCTCTCCACTGAGCAGAGAGCCCAATGCGGCGCCTTGATCCCAGGACCCCGAGATCACCAACTGAGCCAAAGGCAGAGGCTTAACCCACTGAGCCACCCAGGCATCCCACAGCGCCTATATCTCAAGTCACACTCACTAGATTAGATCAGACACTTATATTTTTTCACAATTCTAATTTTTACCTTAATATTTTAAACTATTTTATCTGAACACACTACTAATATATTTTCACTGTAAGAAGTTAGAAAATACAGAAATGCGTCATGAAGAAAATTAAAATTAATAGCAATCTGCTCACTTGGCAAACTGCCATTCACATTTTGGGGTGTTGGTCCATTAAAAGTAAGTTGCTCCATTAGAAATAAATCACTGCATTTAACAGAATAGCTCTGATGCTCTGAGTAGGGTTCCATCTTTTAGAAGGCAACTATACCTCTTCATCTATGGGTCATCTATAAATATACCAAAATTGATCGTGCTCAATTCTAGTAAGTCCTGGCATACCACATTTAGGACATAAGTCAAAGTTCTGTGTAGAATACAGATAGGCAGCAGGAAATATGACATTCTTCCTGAAAGGGGTTTAGCTCAGGTATTAGGGTTTTCTCTGGAGCCATTCGATTTCTCTGAAGAAGATTGTGTTTCCTACGTAAGGGTAGGTGCCTGGCCACCAGAGTTCTTAGGTGCACCATGGCAGAGGGAGACTGGGGATGAGGTTGCCTCATGGGCAGACTTCTAACAAATTCCCATCTTCAGCCTTGCTACTGGAACAAGGCAGTAGTGGCAACAGGGCTGGCCCCACCTCTCATATGCCAGCCACGAGAAACCAGCCCAGAGTGGACACATACACCTACCCATAAGTTCCGTAGCCTATGGGGTGCCTGAGGGCTCCTCATATACAACATGGGCTCAGACTGAGTGTCATTTTCCCAGAAAGCATTATCAAAAAGCCAAAAGCAACAAAAATATGTGGGGAAAAAATACAGAAAGCTGCCAGGAAGGTCCATACATATTTGGAAATTAAACTAACAGGAGGCTAAATGAGAAATAAAAAGAGAATCAGACATATTTCAAACTGAATAAAACACAATATATCAATATTTGTGAGAAGCAGCTAAAGCATCGCTTTGAGGGAAATTCTGCTCTAAATAAATGTAATGCTCATGTTAGAAAAGAAGAAATGTCTCAAATTAGTGATCTAAAGCTTCTATCTTAAAAAATTGAAAAAAGAAGAGCAAATTAGATTTCAGGTAAGCAGAAGGAAGAAAATAATAAATAAGAATTAAGGGACAGAAAATGAATAGCCATAAAGAAAACCAATAAAATCAAAAGCTGATTCTTTGAAAAGAAAATAAAATAGAAAAGTTTCTAGTGAGGCTAATCAAGAAAAACAAGGAAAGACCCAAATTACCAATATCAGGAATGAGACAGGACACATCATTATAGATCCTATAAGCATTAAAAGGATAATAAGGGAATTATAAATGACTTAAAGGCAATATATTCAATATCTGGGATCAAATGGATAAATTCCCTGAAAGACAAACTGCCTAAGATTATTCAAGCTGAAACCAATACATGAATATTCTGTTTAAAACACTGAATTCACAGTATAAAAACCTTCTCACAAAGAAAACTCCAGGCCCAGATAGCTTCACTGGTAAATGTCACCAAGTATTTAAGAAAAGAATTAATACCAATTATATACAAACTCTTTCAGAATAGAGAAGAGGATGGGACACTTTCCAACTAGGCTCATGAAGTCACCATTACCTTGATACCAAAATCAGAGAAAGGGTGTGTAATATCAATATCCCTCATGAACACATTCTTAAACTACTTATGTAAGATTAACACACAGAATTCACCCTTGAACAATATGGGGTTGAATTGTGTGGGTCCACTTATATGCAGATTTTTAAAGATAAATACAGTACAGTAATATAAATATATTTTCCTTTCCTTATGATTTACTTAATAACATTTTCTTTTCTCTAGCTTATTTTATTGAAGGAATAGAGTCTATAATACATATAACATACAAAGTACATGTTAACTGACTGTTTATGTCATTGATAAGGCTTCCAAACAACAGGAGACTATTACTAGGCAAATTCTGGGGCAATTAAAAGTTAAACAGATTTTCTACTGTGCAAGAGGTCAGTGCATTGTTCAAGGGTCAACTGTATATATATTAAAAAAAGATAATACACCATGACCAAGTAAAGATTTAAAGATTGGTCCAGCATTCAAAAATCAATCAATATAATTCATCATATTAGCAAACAATGAGAAAAACATGCAATCATTTTGATAGATGCAGAAAAGCATTGGACAAAATTCAACATCCACTCATGATCAAAACTCTCAACAAAAGAGTAATGAATAGGAACAACCTCAATTTGATTAGTGGCGCCCAGGAAAACCCTAGCGCTAATACCACAACTTAATAGTGAAAACCTAAATGCTTTCCTCCACACCAGGAAGAAGACAAGGGTGTTAACGCTCACCAATACTATTAAACATGGGGTTGGAGGTCCTAGTAAGTATCATAAAGCAAGAGAAAGAAAGAAAAGCCATACATATTGAAAAAGAAGACTTCTACATTGCATGTAAGTGGGCCAAAGGACTACAATTTCCATTGCAGAAGTGACTAGCCTCCTACATAATGCCAGGCTTTTATAGAACACCCCTCTCACTCTATGAAAACCAATAGCCGGCACCCTGTGTATGACTTAGACTCTTCCTCAACTCATGACTTTGAATGTGGAGAGAATGACACAAAGACAAAAGGCGCTCAGGATTCATTCATGGCAGCTAGAGTGGTTTGTAGTGATAGCTGGTGGAAACAATGTCTAGTGGCAATGTTGATCTGTAAGAGCAGTGGTAGAAGCCATTGGCATTGTGGCCAAACTAATTCTGATAAAAGATGATGGCTGGGTTTCTCATCCTTGCCTCTCCAGATTTGCCTTGGTTCCTATCTACATTGTTTTTAAACATCCGAGACTCTTACTGTTTCTGTGAGTCCTTCAATATCCTTCTGATAAACTCCTTTTGCAACCAGAGTTAGTTTCTCTTATTTGCAATCAAGAAGCTAGACAGGGAGCTCTTGGCTGGCTCAGCTGGTAGGGAAGCAACTGTTGATTTCAGAGTTGTGAGTTTAAGCCCCACATTGAGTGCAGAGCTTACTTTCTTTAAAAAAAAAAAAAAAAAAAAAAAAAAAAGGTGCACCTGGGTGGCTCAGTTGGTTAACCACCTGCCTTTGGCTCAGGTCACGATCCTGGAGTTCCAGGATTGGAGTCCCAGGATTGAGTTTCATGTTGGGCTCCCTCTCCCTCTGCCTCCAGCTCTGCCTAGTTATGTGCTCATGCTCTCTCTATCAAATAAATAATAAATAAAATCTTAAAAAAAAAAAAAGTCCAGACAGTTCAAAGACTCAAGTCTCATTAATTTTCAAAATGATAATTTTTGAAATGACTATATTATTACCTGTGTTCACTAGAATGAAGTTTTTCCATTGAAGATTTAAGGAACCTGTTGTTACTGCCTCCAAGGTCTGAAGGACATTTTGGAAATAAATGGAACCTGAGTTATTTCCAACCCATCTATTATTTTCATAGCTTCCCAAGGTTCTGTTTCCTACATTCATCTTCTAATACCTATGTCTTTAACTGTCTGGGTTCTTGGTTCAAAGTACAAGAAACTAACTGGTTAAAAAAGGAATTTACTGAAAAGATATCAAACAGCTCACAGGAAAGTGAGATGCTTAGAGAACCTGAAAGAGGGATGGAAAAAAAGAATTACATGCTCAGTCTCTAAATTCCTGATTCCAGGCTAAGCTGAAAACTCAGGGACTTCCTATATGCATCAAATATGTATTTTGAATCTCTTGCAGCTGACAGGATAAGCTGAGGGGGGGGAGTTCAAAGGGCAATAAATCATCACATCATTGAATTCAGGATCTCACTAAATCTCTAATGTGAAAAGTGGAGGTACTAATCAGAAAGAATAGACTCAGGAGAACCAGACTCTCTCTTTTTCCCTCTCTACACACACACACACACACACACACACACACACACACACACTCTCTACTATATAGGAGGATGCAGAAAGGTCTGTGGACCTTGAATGTCTAGTTCCAACCGACCTTCCATTGTCATGAATCCTAAGTGGACTATGATAGGGTTATATCCATTCTACGGGTGGTCTCTGAAAAAAAGAAACTTCTACCCTGAGAGCAGAACTTCAAGCAATATATCCACAGTTTACTTTGGCTGAAGAAACATGGCCTGATGGGTAATTGCTATAAGTTTAGCCAGACAGATAGGGACCTGAAGGAAGAAAGATTGGAGTACTGGTGACAAGGACGTCTGGGGAAGAGACATGTGCATGAAATGGGTCTACTGAAATGAGCCCAGAGGATGACTCCTTGTGCACAGCAAAGGACTTCCACGGTGGAGGTAGGATGATCTGTCCAGAGAATGTCAACCAACCTCCCTCCCCAACCACCACTGTGCTTGCTCACTGGGACTACGAACAAAGTACAAAGTAGCAGGAACCTAGCTCCGTGGCATGAACCTCCTCTCACTAATAATGACTTGATGACCACACCTGCAGGATGCCAGCTTGCTGGCAGCAGCAACCAGCTCTGAGCCTCTGACTCAGAACCAGTCAGCACCGACTTGATAGCAGACTGAACTTGCTGAGCCCATCTATGATGCAGAGGGCAATCATTTCTCTCCATTAAAAGAAACATTAACTCTGGGTTGGGGTTTGCTACCTTCATTTGCTCCACCTGCCTTGCTTACAGAAACACAATCCATAGATGTACCAAATTATCTTTTAAGCTATTATGTTATATTACTCAACATCATAATTGAGGATTTCATCTTATAGAAGTAGCAAAGCCCACTGAATTCTCTGATTAGAATGGTGTAATATTGTACCAATGTACTAAATTGGGAGGCAACACATTTTAAGGTTGGAGGGCTATCCTCTAGGATACAAAGCTGCTCTTAATATCCTAAAGCTGAGCATATGGTCTGGGAACCAAGAGCACAAGGGAGGAGTGGGGCCTTTCAATATCATATTTAAGACCAACTTACAATAATACTCACCACTACAACTGAGAGATTTTAATATCTCTGGAGATATAGTCATGATTCTTCTGAATTGGAAGCTAAGACTCCAAGAATCCCAACTGATATAACAAGGCACAAAGTATACTGCCCATTTCCTAAAAAAAACATTTTTGCAATTCAAGCCAGCTGAGGGATGACTCAGAAGTAAAAGATTCAAAAGTTGTAAGAAATAATATAGTGAGACTAATCGTAGATTATGTTGAGACATTAAATTGCCAATATATAACCATTTTTTACCTGTAAAACAAAACTTCATAAGATTCTCCCCTACAGTACTTAAAAATCACATAAAAGAATTAATTATACATAAAATCAAATAGCATCCATAGTTTCTGGTAGAAGTATACACAATGACGTAGATCATATAGAGGTTTTAGAGAATGAAACTAATATGAAAAGAAACATATTCTTCTATGTGGTGATAGCATCAATACCAGTTTTTGTAAGGTAGACTTAAAGCACACTGGCTGCCCTATTCTTACTTGGTGACATTAGAGTGGCCCATTAGAGTGTCTGAAGTAGAAAAGGGCCTAAACATTTAAACAAAAGGCATTTTACAATATTCAACTTTTAAAACAAAATACTAAAATCTGGGAAGACCTCATTACTTAAAGATGGAAAGGCAACATTCTGGGCATTCTATTAAACAAGAAAACACCGAATGTTAAAAGGAAGAAAGAAACAAAGAAAAGAAATTGCAGAAGGATAAAAAAATACCCTGTAAGTATGTGGCTACAGAAATTACTATCTTGACCAAAGATATTCATGAGGCTATATCACCACTATAAGGAAAGAACTCGAAGTAAAGATGCAGGTGCAGAATAAAAAAAAAAATTAATTTCACAAAGGAAATAAAAACTAGTGCTTCAGACCTAGAAAATAAGTAGAAAAAAAAAATAAACCCACTACAAAAATGAAGGTCACACAGGAGGTAACTAATGAAGAACTGACTGAAAAAACATAAGGTTCATCAAGATATAGCTTGACAGAAGTTGAGAGAATTGAAATTGAAAAGTAAAAAAAATTTTAAGAGATTATAGAGAAAACAGACAGATATGAAAGGCAGATGAAAGAGATCCAACATTAGCACAACTGGTATTCCTGAAGGAAGGAACTAGATACATGGAATAGAAAACATTTCAAAGGTACTAAGACAACTTTCCTGAAATAAAAGAAATTTTATACTCTAAGAAAGGGTATATATGCCATGTCTCAGGAAATCAAATACAGAAAAACACCACTGAAACACAGTCTAGTGACATTACTAGATTTTGGAGATGAAGGATTTCTAAATACAAGAAGGAATGAACAGAATACAGTTTTCATAAACCTTTTCTGAAAAACTACTAGATGAAGAACTATGGCCTCCAGAGATGGAGAAATTTCTCCAAAAAAAACACCTAGTGCTGAGTCCTGAATCCACCTCTGTGGGGAAGGGAAGGTGAGAAGGAAGGATGACAAAAGTAGGCAGGTGAAGATGGACCTAATATTAATTGTCTAAACAAGTCATATCAGTTATTGAATGGACCTTTACTGAAATTTAATGAAAAAAACCCTTTTATTTTATTGGTGCTTTTTGTTCTGGCACAAATTTTCACTAGGCTATATTCTGAATCCAAAGAATCTTGCTTTGTTTACTAAAATTACAATATGGCTCATAAATACAAAATTATATTTTGGTTATGACTTCCAAATGTCATCAATGACTCCAAGTTTCTATTAGTAGTAATTAACATTTATTTTACTAAGTTCCAGAGAACATTTCTCAAGTACCTTATTTAAATAAATTTATTATAGATTTTCATTGGAGATACAATTGAGCACAGCCTGCAGGAGACAAAAATCTAACAGGTCAGCGTGCTGAAAGAGCTTAGGCATTTTGGGCTTTAGATGTCCCAGAAAGACTCTCATGCTGTCTCTTTACTCATAAATTCTGCCATTACCCTAAAAATCAGAATACCCTGGGATCTAAACAAAAACAAAACCTACCAGGGAACGGACTCATACATTGTCTGTCTTACAGAAGGGTTTGCTTTCATTTAAAAAAAAATTTTTATTATGTTATGTTAGTCACCATACAGTCCATCATTGGTTTTTGATGTGGTGTTCCATGATTCGCTGTTTATGTATAATACCCAGAGCTCCATGCAATAGGTGACCTCCTTAATACCCATCACCAGGCTAACCCATCCCCCAACCCCTCTCCTCTAAACCTTCAGTTGCTTTCATTTTCTTAATTTTGGTGTAAGTTTTACTTAAGATGAATACTGAAAGTAATTTTCTCTTTCATATGTTATAGTTCAAATATTATAGCTTTCTAAGTTTCTGTCTTCTCATCATTATCATAAAAGATGGCTGCTTCCTTTTGGACAGCTATAATTCAATGTTGCATCAAAATGTCTGGCTGATTCTCTTAAAGACCACGCATCAGCCTGCTCTGCATTAAAATATGTCTTTCAAAAATAACTTTGAAGTTCACAGCCAAGAGATCTTAAGGAGACATGACAACGGCTAAATGTATAGGTATCCTGGAATAGAAAAGGACGTTCAGTTCTTAAAAATCAAGGATTTCTGAAAAAAAGTATGGACCTCAGTTAATAATTTTTAAAATTCATTAAACATTAAAGTTAATAACACTAAAGTTAATTAACTGTAACAAATGTACTATACTAATATATTAATAATAAGGGAAACTAGGTCTGGGGTATATAAGAAATCTCTGTACTATCTTAACAATTTTTCTATGAATCTGAAAATGTTCTAAAAATAAAGTGAATTATGGAGGGCACATATTGCATGGAGCACTGGGAGTGGTGCATCAACAATGAATACTGGAACACTGAAAAGAAATAAAATAAAATAAGATGGAAAAAAATGAATCAAAGGAGTAAAAGAAATAATCTAGATTTCACTAAAAGGTAAATGATAAACTGAATCATAGCATTTTGTTCATTTGTTTATTATTCACTTCAGAAAAATAATTGGAAAATGTAGCATCATAAAAATACTGACATAAAACAAAAACACGAAATATTCAAAAGTATAATATAATTTAACTATGTAAAAACATTTATGAAAAGTTTGAAGGGGAACAGCTAAAAACGGTGTTCGTTATTTTAGAAAGGATGATGAGTGACTTTTTTCCCATTTTCTAAACTCCCTATAATATTGTAACATTTTTTAATTAAAAATACATAGAAGCCTTTATTATAATCCAATAAAAGCCTGTGATGCCCAGTACTGGTTGCCCGCCCAACATTAATCCCCCCCCTTCCTCCTTTCTAAGAGAAACCTAACCTTTTTCATATGGGGGTTTCATTTTATTTTCAACTCCAGAGGTAGATCTTCACTATTCTATTAAAATCAGGGTATGGGTCCCCTGGAGACTGTGATCAATATCATGGTTGGTGGATAGGCTTTTCCCCTTCCTTGCTGGATGTGATCAAGAAAGCATGTAGTTTGACCGTACTGGCCGCCGCGTTTACTACCATAGAGATTCTACCACTAGATCACTGAAGACAGCCAAGGCCAACATCCTTAAGTCACTGAGTCCTGGAACCTGCAAAACCTCTGTATTTCCACCTATGTAAAATATTATGTTCCCTTATTTAAATTTAAATCACTTTGGGTCAGGGTTTTCCATCACATGGTGTCAAAAGCATCCTAACTAATATAAAATACTTAAAAATATCTTCTGTGAGAAGCAAGCTTCTCTTTCCCATCCTTCACTCTGCAATAAAAAAATGTAACACTCTTATTACCAAAAATAAAATCTCAGCACCACTCACATCATATATCTTGCAAGTATCTACTACACATTGAACAAGATACTATTGGTTCCAGAGCATAAAAATACTGTAAGTAGCTCCTTCCTTAAGCAATATATTTCTATCTTAAAGGCACTCCCTTTATGGCTTCCATATTGAAGTAGGCCCACAAAACGTACCACGTTCATTTCACCTTCATGGAATATAGCAGCAAGGCCAGGAAGTCATCCTGTCCTCCAGAGTAGATCTCTCTCCTCAGTGCTATCACTGTACTTTGGTTTTATGTCCTTTCTGGCCCATTCTACTTTCTAGCTTACACTGACACTTGTTCATCTTAGGTGCCCAAAACATGATGGTGTAGTGAATAAATGAACTAATGCTTTTGGGCCTGGAAAAAGGGCATATAATTCCTCCTTGAAACTCCAAAGGAAAATTAAGAAAATTGAAGACAGTAAAAACAAACAAATAAAACCCAAAGAAATGTATTTAGGTATCTAGATACTTTGAAAACTAGTTGCCACATTAGCAAAATTACTAATATTAGCATTTCAAAAATATCAGGGAAAAAAAAAGGCCTGCTACTATCGCTTTCATTCAAAATTGAACTTTCATCACTTATCAGTGGAAAAAATATCTTCTCTTCAATTGTGAGTTGCCAGTTTAGGAAGATAAGAAAAAGAAATAAAAGTTATAGGGATTAGAATGGAAGAAATAAATTTGTTGTTACTTACCAATGATGTGGTTTTCCACATATAAAATCTAAAGAAAACTCTGTCCAAAGTATTAAAATTAATAAGGGCATTTAGTGGGTGCCTGGGTGGCTCAGTGGGTTAAAGCCTTTGCCTTCGGCTTAGGTTGTGATCCCAGGGTCCTGGGATGGAGACCCGCATCAGGCTCTCTGCTTGGCAAGGAGCCTGCTTCCTCCTCTCTCTCTGCCTGACTCTCTGCCTACTGGTGACCTCTCTCTCTCTGTCAAATAAATAAATAAAATCTTTAAAAAAAAAAATAAGGGCATTTAGCAAGATGGCTGGATACAGGATTAATATACAAAAGTTCATTGTAATTCTATATGCCAGTGTCAAAAAAGTTAGAAAATACAACTTAAAATGCCTGTTCTTCATAAGTTAACATTAGTAACATGAAAAAACAAGTCATAAACTTCAGAGAGGATATTTTCCCTACCAGTAACTGCTAAAAAGATTACTTCCTAGAATACTTTTTTAACTCCAAAAAATCAAATAAAACAACCCCCCCCCAAAAAATGAATGTTAAAATGAGGGGGTGAAAGTTAAAGCAGAAACAGAATAACTGGGTAACCTAAAAAAAACTTCCTCCAAATCTAATAATTATAAGGGGAAAACAGTTAAGTTAGGAATTCTGGTAGGTACTTCCTCAGCCAAGTGATCAAGGTTAACATCACCAGTAATACAAAGTGACATCATGTACTTCCTGATATGACGCATATTGCCTCTGTGGTATCCTTCCCAATAATGCCTAATCTGAATCTAATCATGAGAGAATGTTAGACAAAACCAAGTTGAGAAACGTTTTCAAAATCACTGACCAGCACTCCTCGAAAGTGCCAAGGTCACGAAAGACAAGGCTGGCAAATTGTCACAAACCGGAACAACTACAATGTGACAACTAACTGAAATGTAGGACTCCGAACCAGTTTCTCAAATAAAAAGAGGACATTAGCGGAAAAACTTGTAAGATCTGAATAAGTTCTATACCTTTACTTAATAGTATCATATCAAGGTTAATCTCTTGGCTTTCATAAATATTCTATGGTAATGTAAGATGTTAACATAAGGAGCGGCCGGCTAGAGGTATATAGGAAGTCTCTGTATCGTTTTGCAATTTCTGAAAATTTACCTAAACAAAAACTTGACCGTGAAATAAAATGTAAAAGATATGAAGACATTTTCTAGAAAACATAATGACCATAAATATATGAAAGGATGCTTGATCTCATTAGTAATTGGGAAAATATAAACTATGGTCACAAGATACTATTTTACACCCACTTGAATGGCAAAAATGGAAGAGTCTAACTATACCCAGTGTTGCTAAGAATGTGAAGCTACAGAAGCTCTTACTTACTACCAGTAGGACTAAAAACAGGCACAGCCAGCCACTGTGCAAAGTGGTTTGGCTATAAAGTTGTATAGCCTGGGGCGCCTGGGTGGCTCAGTGGGTTAAGCCTCTGCCTTCGGCTCAGGTCATGATCTCAGGGTCCTGGTATCGAGCCCCACGTCGGACTCTCTGCTCAGCAGGGAGCCTGCTTCTCTCTCTCTCTATCTCTCTGCCTGCCTCTCTGTCTACTTATGATCTCTCTCTGTTAAATAAATAAATAAAATCTTAAAAAAAAAGTTGTAAAGCTTAACATGCACATACGTGTGACGCATTAATTTTTCCCTTAAGTAGAGTCTAGAGAAACTTTAGTTAGTAAGCTCTGGAATGTTCATAGGAGCATTATTTCTAACAGCAAAACCTTGGTTCTACCCAAATATCCATCTAGATAAATAAATTGTGGTATATTTCAGGAGATGGAAATATTATGAATTAAAATGAATGAAAAATATAAATAATAAAATATATATTTTAGAAGCAATGTTAAATGAAAAAAGCAAGTCACAGAAGAATATATGTAGCACGCTATTCTTTGTAAGGTTGAAAACAAGCAAAACTAATAGTTTCAGGGATAATAAATACAGGTAAAGTATAAAGAAAAACACGTTTTGATTAGCATGTATGAGAAAGTGGTTACCTCCTGGGGAAAAGCTAGTGGTCAGGCTAGAGAGGAACACAGGGCGCTTTAACAATATTGCGATCTAATTCTTAATCTGGGTGGTGAGTTCGTGGGTTGGTTTTATTATCAATATTCAAAAATTACATAAGTGTTCCACATACACTTTTATCTGGGAAACGTGTTTCGCAATGAATGTTAGCAAATATTTAAAAAACAGTGTTTTAGACAAATATACATCAAACCCTTAATAGTGATTATTTCTGGGGTGAAATTCTAGAAGTTTTTTTACTTTCAGAGATACCTGTTTTAAAGAATTTTAATAGTAAATATATAATATGTATTCCAAAAAAGTTAAATTTTTTTTCTAATTTTGATAATACAATAAATAGTTTTGAGATAGAGAGCTTTCCTCATTAGAGTAATTTGTAATGATTACCACCTCTACATTTCTCACTCACCAGAGTTCCTCCACAAACACCGTTCCCATTCACAATAAATGACATTACAGCTGGGTCCTACTGTAGAATCAATGGGAACAGTGATGAAACAACATTCCTAACTTCTTGTAGTTAATAGATAGGGGTTGTGTGTATGTGCATACATATGTATGTATCTTTGTGTGCTTATAAATATTTTATATGAATATGCATTAGGTCCAAGTAATATACAAGTGAAAAACTTATTGAGGGAAGCGACCAGCTACAGATACAAGAAATGATTATAAGAAAGTCCCTCAAGTTGGCCTCTTTGCCTTAAGAAAACAGAACACTTAACAGTCAACATTAGTGTTCTCAACCATCCATCCTCCTGTTTGCACCACATATCCTTACAAAGTTTTAGCCTTAAAATGAGGCCATCCACAGGAGAACAGACATACATTCTTGTAGTGATTAGCACTCAAATAAATGCTCTCATGCATACTGGTCCATGCTGGAAACTGCACGCAAACAGCTGCAGTGGTATCAGACCCTGGAGAAGCTGCATGGGGAGGACAGTCCATCACCAACTGCTCCTGGGGCCCAGAAGTTGTGTTAACAACACACAGCAAAGAATAAGTGTGGCAAATACAACATGCCTTTGGCTGTATATGTTATATATTATTTTCTTTTTTTTTAAATATTATTTCCTATAATGAGGAGGACAGAACATGTTATTTTCCCTCTTTCTGCCTCATTATCATAACCTAGCAGGACGCGGCAAGTAAGGAATGGGGATGTCAGGGAAAGTGGGCAGATCAGTGAAAAACAGCAGCATATGGAAAAGAAAAAAGGCTCAACGCTACTGCACGATTTTAGGGAAGTCCCTGAAAACTGAGCCAGAAGATCCAAATGTCGATGTGAAGGGAGCAAAAAGGAGGACGAAAGCCTTTAAGGAATGTAAGAGAAAGCTGATGGTGGTAGCTCGGGTGTCTCATACTTTGAGATAGCATTTTCAAGAAGATGCACGAGAATTTGCGGATGAAGTTGACAGCCAGGGAGGAAGTGTTCATGACTGCCCACAGCACAAGGGAAAGAACAGTTTGGTAACCGAAGCCTGGCTCAGGACCATTCTCCTCCATCCCTCTGATTTTTGCTCTGCTGTGACCGGAATGCTCTCAATGTTGAAGATGGAGCTTTTCCCAAAGCTGATCCTTAGAGGCCACCAGGTGGAGCCCAACAGTCACAAAAAAAGAGCCCCCTCCTCAGCCTGATTTGCTGTTTGTCTATCAGCCAGTGAAAGCCATACCCTCTGAAAAGGACTTATAAAGTCTAAGTTTCTTACAACTCAGCCTCTTCTACAGAAAAGTCTTCAGATAAGGGACATACTCTTGATAAGATGGAATATTCCTTTTGCAAAGAGGGAAGGAGTGGAGAGAGCTATTTTTCAATTTGCTAATCTTATAGGCTATGCCTCAATAAAACTCATTTTGTCCTGTCTGTTTTTTCTACCAACCTAGTTACTATCTCATTTTCCTACTAAATACTACTTAATATAATTTAATGACCACCTCCCCAATTCATAACTACCTCGTAAGAAATTCAGCATCTACCAAAACTGAATGGCAAGGTAAAAGTACAGTATTTGCTTCCATCAGTCAGTAAATTTTTCTAATGGTCTGATAACTGGCAACTGACAGGTCAAAGCTGGGAGATGAAGATACCAGAACACACAACACTCCCCACCCCCACACCGACCAACCACTTCCTCCTCCACCACAAGCCTCATCAATCAGAACTTCCCTTCCCTTCATCTCACCCAGTCACTCTCTCCAGTGGAAGCTGTATTCCTTTGCTCTCATTAAAATGAGCAGCACTGTGACCCCTTGTCTATTCCTCATTTCAACAGTCTCCCACTGAGCCTAGACAATCCCATGTTCAACTCAAAATTTCCCCATCCTGCTACACTTGCACTGGCCTATTTATTTTTCCTCCTCCCCATCCCTTAAAGCTACCAAAGTTTGCTAGAGTAAATACGATGTCTATCTGCTCCAGGTCAATTCACATTATGTATCTTCTGTTAGTCTCAAGTGTTGCCAACACACACTATCATGTTCCCTACAGTAGCTCCTATAAAACTTGTCCATTTTCTTCGAGAATTATCCTTCAATATTCAAGAAGAAACCATGACAAATCTAGGAGAAAGTGACTACGATCTCTCCATGCTCGTGACATCCTGGAAGGGGAAGGCTGTGACTGTACGCTGTACTTTAGGATGGCAGATTTCACCAAGGTCTCAGAAAATATAGGCATGAATTCCACTGTAAGAGTTTCTAAAGGGAAACGTGATTTAAGAGGGTTGGGAAGCTCTTAAAACCATAAATCTGATTACATAATTACAAGTCATTCCAGCGAGGAAGTCAATGTGGCTTTTTAAGTATCCTGGACAAGAGCTTTGTACGAAACAGAAGTACTAAATATGTTGTATGTATAACAAACAGTAGTGATCCCTAAAAGCCAGCAAGGGTTCATTAAAAACAGATTACCTTTAGGTTTCTGCTGGCCTTACAGGACTAAGAGTCACGCAAATGTGGCAGATAGGATGTACAGAGGTAACAAGGCTGAACTGAGATCTCTCATGACAGTGCTAAGAACAAGACGAAAACTTTCTAACAGCCAAAGGTCTCCGGGACTGTAGTAGTCTTCGGTCTCCCCTTAGTGGGAGGCACCAAAGTGCCACTAAGGCTGCCAGAGAAGCAAAGTTTCCGTGGAAGGGGACACCAAGATGGATGGCCTCCTTAAAGCCATCTAGCCAGGCAGCAAACGTTCACTGAGTATCCACGTCCTAAAGGAACTCACGGCCAAGTAGATGACCTGTACAAGCAATTACAAGGCAAACAGGACAGAGCTACGATAATGGTAGTATTACAAAACTATGGGAGCACCCAGGAGGGGGACTCAGGGAACATTTTTCAAGTGGACAAGGGAGTTAAGTTTTTCACAAAACAAACAGCAGGGAGAAGAGAAACCCAAGGCTGGGAAAGCAAGCATAGTGTGCAAACGTCTGGAGCTATGAACACACACAGTCAGCTTGGGAAATGGCAAACGATGAGGCATAAGAGAAGGGAAAGGTAGGAGCTGAGGCCGCTCACAGTGCATCAGGATGAAACGCCATCGTGTCTCCCTAACACTCAAGTCAGAGGCCTGCAAGTTCACCCGAGGTTCTGTCCTTCTCATTCATGCCCCATTTCTAATTGGTCATCATCTCTGGGAGAATTCACCTTCCTCATCCTCCCTGAATCTTTTCATTCCTTTTGCTTCCTTCACTGCAATTCATTTACTTCGGATTCTCCCCATCTCCTCTGTGCTAATACAATAGCCCGTTATGACTGTTTGCTTTCAGTCCCGTCCCCTCCTGTTCACTCCGGACTCTCCGTCCAAGTGATCTTTCAGCAAAGAGGCTTCCGTTCTCCCAGAAACAATCCTGGATTTCTCCCTTCACCCATGCCCTCTGGACTTACAGAAAACTACTTTATTCCTATGGAAGAACTTACAACATTCTGCTTCATACTACAGTTAGAGTAAAGAGGCCATTCAATCTGTCTGCTTTATCCATGCTCGTTCCCAGAGACTCAAATCCCACAGTCCCTGCTGACCAGGCAGCGGACCGTGCAACCTTGGACCACTGCTTCTGGTAAAAATTACTGACCAGGGCAAATAACTGTCTCAGGCTAGACCAGTAAAATTTTCTACCCTAGAATTTCTGTATCATGACCTAGACTTCAGTGTGTCACCTGCAGGGGACTGGCAGCACCATTTTGTGGCCATGTACGCTTTTGAGCAGGTAGGCGGCTACGGTGCAGAGTGACACAGTCACAGAGCTCATGTGCAGAAAGCAGGACAGAAAAGATACCAGGTGGTGGCTGGACTTGTCAGGATCGTCAAGAGAGAAGCTGTGATTCTTCTGCCACTTTGTTGGTTCTGAGATCCTCATGAGGCCTGCCTCCATTTCCTTCCCTGGGTTTTAAGAGAACCACCAGTTTCTTATATTAATTTCTACTTTTATTTAAATTAGCTCAAGTAGGACTCCATTTCTTGGAATCAAATTAATCCTCTGACATTTACGTACAAGTCCTTCTGTGTGAGGCTGTAATTTCTTTGAATAAAGAAACCACACTGTGTTTACCTATTTCTCACATAATATAGCTGAGGGACTTACACATAGTTAGTTGATCAACGCCTGTCTCATGAACTGAATTTAACTACAGAAGAAGTAAATGACCTTGGGTTTGAATCATTAGGAGCAATGACAAAGACAGATGAAGGTCAAAACTTTTTAAGAACGGGGGCGCCTGGGTGGCTCAGTGGGTTAAAGCCTCTGCCTTAGGCTCAGGTCATGATCCCAGTGTCCTGGGATCCAGCCCTGCATCAGGCTCTCTGCTCGGTGAGGAGCCTGCTTCCTCCTCTCTCTCTGCCTGCCTCTCTGCCTACTTGTGATCTCTGTCAAATAAATAAATAAATAATCTTAAAAAAAAAAAAAACAAAAAACTTTTTAAGAACAGAGTGTAGGGGCAGGGAAGAAACTCAGAAGGCCACTTCAGCTAACCTCAGCTTTCGGGCACAGTCTCTGGGCAAGTGGACCACAAACGCTCACAGCTCACATCCACAGCAAGCACCACCTTCGTGCTCCTGGTCCAGACCTGGCAAAGTTGAGAGAGCAGGCCCAGGCAATCCTAGTCCAGGATGTTCTGACTGGGAAACAGTAACCTCAGTGCCTAAAGATCAGTAACTGATAGCCTGAACAAAATGGCAAGGCGACCCCCACCAGGCTCAACAGTGGCAGCCCAGACCCCTCAGAAGAGGGACGCCATCTGACAACCTCATCAGGAGAGCCTGCCACATTTTCTTTCTTCTTCAGATAAATTTTCTCTTCTTCACTAAGATCTTAAAAGGCATTATTTCCATAAATGACAACTTTTACTGTCTTTATACTAAGAAGGCAGAGCAAAACTTCGTAGTGTTTTCCATCCAAGTATGAGAACTTCAAATATTTTTGAGAAAAACATGACTAATATATGGCCATTATTTTAGAATGTTCTTTTTTGCAACTATCCTTGCTGCTTCAAAGACCTGAGTCCTTTTTCAACTGTTGTAATTTGCCCGCAAGGAAAAGAGTTCTTGATGAAGTAATGGCACAGCTGTGAAAAAGGAACCTGTAAGACCATTCCAGCAATAAGAGAAACTCACATCATGAAGATTTCTTGACTACACCCTTACAACTTGACGACTAAGGAAGCAGTCCAATCAACTATACACAATGGGATAAGGCAGATAAAAGACGAGGCTGGATTTCCTGCTCTGACGTGAAAGTCTTCCCTTTTCGCTGCCAAGCAGAGTGTGGCAGGCACAATCAACAGGGGCCAGGTGGCACAGCTGTTATCAGGCCTTTGGAGCTGATGGTGAGAAACTGGCAAGCTTCAGAAGACTATTTAGGACTCAAGGGGTTGACGTCACCTTTGGATAACGGGTTAGGTTTAAAAATGATGATACTGCAATCACTCCACTTGAGAGCAAAAAAGAAAGCAGACTTGCTCCTGAGTGGCTCTGAGATCATATAAATCACACCAATCTTCACATCACTGAAAAACTGGCACAAGACAGTGTTTCTTAAACGGCACAAGGTATAACACACAGATCTGATTTGACTTATTTTGCCAGGCATGAGAGGCTAAGTACTGAACAAATCCGATAAAAGCAGTGCATGGTGGCCATCCTTCCGATGTGGGTTCTCACAACCACCATTCCCACAAAGGCCCATCCTGTACATGTCAGATGACCAGCAAGCAAGTCACCAAACTGGCTCAGAAATGTCAGAACAAACTTCTCTAGCTTGTACACCTTTGTTTTCATTTTGTGCGATGCATAAACCAGACACCATCCATCTTAAAGGGCTAAAAATACAGCTAAAACTTACTATTGCTTTTCTTTCAAAATGAATACAATTATAAGAAGAAAACAGATACAGCTTTTGATCAAACAGCTGGGGCCAGCAGTTTCTTCCGAGCAAAATGAAGCGGTTTATCCATGATGCTCTGTGACCACATCATCTATATTTAAGTTAAACTGGTTTCTGCCACCTTCTATAAAAACACGGTACCCTTTCCTACTTACAGTCAGGCAACTTAATTTTTAACACCATAAGTAAAACCTAGGAAGGATAGATACCAACAAAGTGCATCATTAAAATATACTTTCATATTTATATTTTGGCAAAATAATAAATTAATTACATATGATTGGCAGATAGTTGTTGCTGACATATTATTATCTCAACGTTTGTGGAAAATTAATAAAAAATGTTATATACCATACAATCACAGGGGTCCCTGAAGGTCTCCAAACATTTTTTGAACTGGTTGACTTTCACCTACAAGACCTGGTCCCAGCCTTGAAGCTGCGGGAGGGGAAGCTTGCCACCCATGGTGGCTGCAATTTTCCCAGCCACAAGGAAGAGATTCTACTTGATATGAGAGGTCTTTTCTAAAGGGACCAACAAAGCCCCTGAAAGCAGAAAGGAGAGGAGACAGGGCAGAGGGGACTGGGGCTGAATGGGAGGGTAGTCACGGGGAAGGCAAAGAGCCCTCTCTAAGACCAGCCTTCCTCTGTGCTCACCAACAGGGCAAGGACTGCCCTGTAACAGCAGTAGGTAGCTCTGAGGAAAGAACGGTCTTCTAGTAATTTCCAGAACCTGAAGAGAGGGCCCAGCAGGATCCTTTAATGGATCCTGGAGTACCCAGAATGCTGGGGAGGTACTTGCCCTTTGTTAATGAGAAGCCCTGGCCAAAGGTCCCAGGACCTGGAAGGCACTGGTCAGGTTGTTTTGCAATGACAGCCCTTGACTAAGACAGCTGGGACCGCATGACCGCACTAGAATTGGTCACACCAGCTAGCTCCACAGTGACCAGCCCAGAACCGCGTGTCCTGGCCCCAGTGTTCCCAAGATACAAAGCGGACACCCATCCTGACGCTGGAGAACACGTGCAGGACCTGAAAGCAGACATTGTTGTTCCCCCGCTGGACGTGAAACGGGTGTAGCAGAGAATTTATCCAGGGCAGTCTGGCCGGCATCACTCAGACACAAATCTCAATCTTGCCACTATTTAGCAGCTCTGGCCACAAATCCTCCTCCTCCAGGTCCAAGACCTGCTTTTTGCGACATCAGCTGAAGGAATACACAAACTGGTCTGCAAGAGGGCCCCAGGCACCACTGACCTGTTTACCTCCACCACCCAGCCTTCCCACCTCTCCCCCCACCGTGCTCCCTCATATTTTATATTTTAAAGCACAGAGACTGAGGTCCCCTGGAATGCCTGGAATTTTGCATATTTTAATACCAGCATCTGAACAGAAGAGTCTGATTGTTCGATACAATAAATCCCTCACAGTTCACAGGTACAAACAAGGTTCATGACATAATGGGAAACAAGTAGAGATTCACAATGTGCTTATGTTTTATGTCCCAAACCAAAAACAAAAAGAGGTGACTGCCTGGCAATTCAAGGAGCCTACAGGTGACCAAAGTGATAGCTAAGAACAATTTCTGAAACACCAGGACCCAAATATGCCAAGTACCTATGTTTTAATAAAGAAATAATAATTAGAATACACAAAAGCGTTTACCAAAAGGCCACCTAAACTGAGCTCTGTGTGCGCTCTGTGGTTTTTCTTGCCAGAGATCACCTACCCCAGGGCAAAATTGCTGTCCTCCTTCCAGTCCACGATGCGGCAGATGAACAGTGTGTTGGCATAATCTTGAGGCCGGGTCACAAAGTCCTGGGGACAGTCCTTGAGAGGCACATAAATTCTAGGCACTCGGTGGTCCGAGGGAGAAAAGAGGGCGTATTTCCTAAACAGTTCACTGTTCTTATCAGCCAAGAGTTTGAGAAAGCCAGTTGCTGCCCGGGAATGTTTTTTCTCCAAGATGTAAACCACCTGAAAACACCAAAGATATAGTCAAATCTTGTTTATCTACAGGGCTGGATAACAGTTGGGAGAAGTCGGCAAGATATTATTTGGTCGATTAGCTAGGCCCAGCAGTTTCTCTAGGTCCAAACGAAGGGCCTCTCAGTGATGCTCTGTGACTGAATAATGCACATATTTTTAAAAATACTTCATTTATTTATTTGACAGAGAGAACATAAGCAGGGGGAGCAGCAGGCAGAGGGGGAGAAGCAGAAGGAGCAGAGAGCCTGATGCGGGCTCGATGTGAGGCTTGATCCCAGCATGCCGGGATGATGACTTGAGCCAAAGGCAGATGCTCACCAACTAAGCCACCCACGTGGTCCCTAAGTGATGCATATTTAAGCTGCAACAACTTAAGTATCTAGCAAGCATGGTTATCCAAGGCAAACCATGCAATACATGGACATATTACATGAAAGTGCTTTTATTTTTTTTTTAAAGATTTTATTTATTTATTTGACAGAGAGATCACAAGTAGGCAGAGAGACAGGCAGAGAAGGGGAGGGGAAGAAGGCTCCCTGCTGAGCAGAGAGCCCGATGCGGGGCTCAATCCCAGGACCCTGAGATCATGACCTGAGCTGAAGGCAGAGGCTCAACCCACTGAGCCACCCAGGTACCCATGAAACTGCTTTTATAACAAAGACCTTTGTCTTAAGGACGTATGTAAGACTCTAGCAGGAAGTATGGTTCCAAGTATTTGCCCTGCATTACATTTTTCTCACATGAAGAGTTGCTTTAAAAAAAAAAAAAATGTTATTAAACATAAATAAGGAATTGGTCTTTATTATGCCCTTAAAAGCTGGAAACCTGGGTGCCTGGGTGACTAGGTTGGGGCTCTCTTGATTCCAGCTCAGGTCACGATCTCAGGGTTGTGAGATTGAGCCCCGTATCAGGCAATACACTGGGCGTGGAGCCTGCCTAAGATTCTCTCTTTCCCTCCTCCCCACCCCCTACCCCCCAACCCCTGCCACCACTGCTCACCCTCTTTACCTCCTTCTCTAAAAAAATAAAAAAATAAATAAATACAAATAAAAAACCAAAGGCTGGAAACCTTTTCACCTTCCTTCTTTCCAACATTAAACCCATTCTCTCATTTCACCAGGCCAAGACTCAGGCCACCACAGCATTACAAGGACATACTATTTCCACCAAGAGAGACGCATTCTCGAAGAAGCTGAATCCCCCTCACCCACCCTGGGAAGTTCTTCTCCCTGAACTATTCCCCTTTCCCACTGCAGACAGTTTGCACTCTGACCCGCTCACCAAATTACTTGCCAGCATTCCACTCTGACCACTGAGCAAAGGTCCAGACTGCTGGTGAGCTGGCTGCCGCTCTTGTTCGTGTCTCTGACTCCACGTGGGGCCTCAGTCTGTCTGCCAAGAGCCTCCAACCAGGCAGCGTGCCTCTCCTCTGCCCCAGGGACACCTGGTTGCTACCCCGAAGGACATCTGTCCTCTCCGCAAATCTCAGTCCCGTGAGACGCTCTCATTCTCCTGACCCTTCCTTCCTCCTTGGAAAACACCACTGTTTTGAACAAGCTGCCGTGTCCTCTGTACAGGAATCCTTGACTGCGTCCTCACGTGTGTTTGTCTGTCCCAGGCCCTTTGGACAGATGCTGCTCCTTCTCCACACTCAGGCCCTTGTTTTCCTGTACTGTCACATCCAGACCATACTCTTCCCACCTCGTGTGCATGCCTGCAACCTTTCATGGTTCAGGCTGTCGCCTTCTTGTTACTGTCATCCACGGACCTCCTAGTTTTTCTGCAGTACCTGGCTTACACTTCCCAGTGAATGACTCAGCCACTGTCTTGCCCTCACAGTCCCCATACCTCCTCAGTACCAGTGGCCCTCACTTCCGTTCCATTTTGGCAACTCATCCTCACGGCCACCACTCAGCATCCTCAGATCTAATCCCAATCATCTCAGACTGACCCATTGTCCAGGTCCCCTACTCTCCTGGGCCCTGCTCCATGGCTTCTTCACCACATCAAGCCTACTGGCGCCTTGACCGCAGCCTGCTTTCTGTGTCTGTTTGCTACTTCTTCAGCCTGAATCCTTTCCTCCCTCTGAGGGACATCATCTTCCAGCACTTCTAGTCCTCTCACCTCTGTCGTCAAATGCCTCACCTCTCTTCCCCTTCCACTGCACCCACCCTAGAAAATCCTCAATTCTGGGACAGTTTGGCCACTGCTATTCTCCAACCTCAAACACAAGCTATGGAGTCCATCAGAAGAAAATTACAGGGGCGCCTGGGTGGCTCAGTGGGTTAAGCCTCTGCCTTTGGCTCAGATCATGATCTCAGGGTCCTGGGATCGAGCCCCACATCAGGCTCTCTGCTTGCCTCTCTGACTACTTGTGATCTCTCTCTCTGTCAAATAAATAAATAAAATCTTTAAAAAAAGAAAGAGGAGAATTACAATGATGCAGATAGAAGATGGACACCATTCTACACACATTCATGTTATATAATCGTTGCTCCAACCTCAAAATCTCTCGGGTATTTTTAACCTGCTCCCAGTTAGCACAGTCTATAAGCCCCACTCTCCTGATGCTCCCCTCCTTCTAGGACTCCAGTGGTCTGAATGCTGAATCTACCTTATAGTCCCACAACTTCCTGAAGCTCTGTTCACTTTTTCTAGTCTATTTTCTCTCTGTTCAGCGGGGTAAATTCAACTGATCTCTTCTCAAGTTAACTAATTCTATGCTGAGTCACCTTTACTACTGTGTCTGTCCTCTGAGTATTTTATTTCTGTTCCTGTGTTTTTTAGTCCTGTAATTTCCACTTGGTTCTTTTTTTTTTTTTTAATAACCTTTATTTCTTTGCCGAGATTTTCTAATTTCTCACTTGTTTTGAGTTTTTCATCGCTTGTTGAAGCGTATTTATGATGGCTGATTTCAAGTCACCGTCAGCTGCACCGTCTTGGTGTCACCATCAGTTAGTTGTCTCTCCTCACTCAGGTGATGATGTCCTGGTTCTTGGTATAATGAACGATTTTCTTCTGTACCTGGACCTTTTGACTATTATGTTGGGAGATGCAAGGTCTTACTGAAATGTTTTCTTTTAGAAGGCAGGTCACCCTGTCTTGTTTTAGCACAGAGACCCTGAACTACTTTTGTGGGCTCTAGTTCCAATGACAATTTCATCAGCAAAGACTGCACAGTAGCATTTTGATGTCTGGCTGACATGCAACCACTGGGGCTCCAGCCGCTCTCTGCCAGTACTGCCTGAGGGGGTGAGGAGAACTTCCTCAGGGCTGGCCACCTGGTCTCTCCAGTACAGATCAGGAACAGATTCATGTCCATGCAGGGACAAAGAAACTTCCCATCCAGGTTGTTAGTTGTGGTAGGACCCTGCTGCTGCCTGTGTGCCGAGGGTCTCTGGCTGGGAAAGCAGGGTCTCAGACCCATGAGGGAAAAGGTCTCCTGGACCATATACTTGTTGGGGGAGGATCCTCCTTACTGGTGTTCACCAGTCATTTCCTACTTCTGGAGGAGGAGGGAGGAGTCCCTAACTGACTTGCCTTCCTCTCTTCACCCTTCGGAATTCTGCCTCCTGTTATTTTCCAGGGTTTATAGCTGTACTACCAGGAAAGAACAAGGAGAAACGAGTCTATGCCCTCTTGTCTGAACTAGAAGTCCTTGTTTTTTGTTTTAATATCTGACAGCACGAGAAGTATATGAAGTAGCTTGACATCACCTGTGATTCCTACATTAGTTGGAGAAATGACTTGGTCACAGTGTAAATTTTCCATACATGTGCTGCATTGCCTTGTGATTTTTTTACTGAATTCACTAAGAAGCTATCAAAACAAACAAACCAAACCAGCAAGAGAGAGAGTACCATTGAGGGGGCAGCAGCAAACTGCAGAACACAAGTTCCACCTACAGGGGGGGGCCTGTACTCAGCTCGGACTAAAGTCATTGAAGAATGTGGCCCAGTGTTGTCGGATGTTTTGTTTCATCAAGAGAAGCCAGAAGTCTCTCTCTCTCTCTCTCTTTTTTTTAGTAAGCTACTTAGTCAAAATTTTTAAATGCTGCAGAAGTCACACAAAACACAAGTTTATAAGCCAGATCTAGCCCACAGGCTTTTCATTCATTACAATCTTCTATACCTAGCATGCTGCCTGGTATATGGGTATATGATTAGTATTCAAAATGCTTATTAAAACAATTGGTAGGCAGTTGAGGGTAACATAAATGTAATATAATTCAGAAATTCCTCGTGTCAATCTGCAAGAGGTGCTAGACTGAGGGGCAACACTACCACCGCAAGTCGAACATGCTGAAGGGGGTCTGTGGCAGAGAAAGCCTCCTGCTTATTACCACCCACTGAACCACTTCTTCTACCACAAGCTATCTGCACAGCTAGGGTCAGCCGTGTTTGATCCCATATCTGAATATGCCACTAGCATATATAACTGAAAAATAAAACTGAACTATGCAAAACAACAGACAGGATGCAAAAGCAGTTTTTTGTGTCTACAATAACTAAATTAAATACTTGGGGGAAAACTAAAAAAGGCATTAAAAACTTACTTTTGAATTTGATGTGGACATGACAACAATAAAAAAAACTGAAGCAAAAAACTAAGAATATAGAAGGCATCTACATTCATACTGTTTCACGTAGTGCCTAAATTCTCACTCCACTTTACATAACCCGAACTGGAAATCAAAGATGTCACGTTAGGGGAAACTTGGTGGCTCAGTCCTTAAGTGTCTGCCTTCGGCTCGGGTCATAATCCTAGGGTCCTGGGATTGAGCCCCACATCAGGCTCCCTGCTTGGCAGGAAGCCTGCTTCTCCCTCTCTCACTTCCCCTGCTTGTGTTCTCTCTCTGTGTTTCTCTCTGTCAGATAAATAAATAAAATCTTAAAAAAAAAAAAAAAAAGACGTCACATTATGAGTGTGGTTTAAGCAGAAAAAGATAATACAGAACTTCAGTAAACATACCTACACACAAAGGAAAGTCTGTGGACTTTCATCCAAACACAGGCAAATCAACATATATGTATCCCTTTAAAGTTATACAAAATATTAGCTTTTTATGATTCCTTGCTCCCACTGAATTGCATGAGACCCCTCTGACAGGTAGCTCAGGTGACAGTCATTTGGACATATGCAGAAAATCTGTGGGCAATGACCTTTGCTGATCTTTGCAGCGACTTCTCCGGTAAAGCTCTTGGGTCCTGTGATGTGGAGGTGCTCTCATCTTTTGTAACGGGAGCATCAGCATCCTCTTTTCCTAAAATAAAAAGAGAGAGGAAAAAGAGAGAAGAGGAATCAGTTAGATGCCTATCTAATAGGCATACACACTCACAGGATTTTTTTTTAAGATTTTTTTTTTTTTTTTAGAGAGAGAGAGAGAGAGCACGCACATGCAAGTGTGCGAGCGTGAGTGCGGGGAGGGGCAGAGGGAAAGAATCTTCCGAGCAGACTCCTTCCTGGCTGAGCAGGAGCCAATGCGGGTCTCAGTGTCCCGACCCAGGAGATCCTGACCTGAGCCGAAACCAAGAGTCGGACTGAGCCAACCAGGCGCCAGGTGGGATTTTAAATTTGGAGCACCGTTTATTTATCCTAAACTACTCACTTTACAGAAAAGGAAACCCTAGCCCACAGTAGTCAGGAGACTCAGCTAAGGTCAATCACATCACCAACTTGCATGAATGTGCTTACACTCAGGGGCCCACATTTGAGCTATTTAACGTTATTCAAATGCTAAGCATCATATAAGTAGAGATATCGAACTACGCTGAACTGAGCTAAATGGGTTAGGCGTCAAAATGCCAAACATACTAGATGTGAAATACTGCTCCAGCCCACAGTGAAGAAGAGAGATAGGTTAATTTATTATGCACATCTGCTGAAATCAAAATAAATGTTAACTTTTAAAAGTACTTTGGTACCAGCCATAACAAACAAAATGGGGGAAAATAGATTATATTTATTAAATAAATAAATAAATAAGCCAACCCTGATTTTCCTGGCTTTTCTTAGTGACATTATATAAAGAGTATTTAATGTCTTTAAATGTTTAATTTCCTTTCTTAAGAAACTTATAAAATGCACATTCACCCAAGAAACTGAAACCACATCTCCCTAATAAAGAGGGAAGTTAGGCTCTGTACCAGAAGTATTAAAACCACTCATGAACAAATGCAGCAAATTACACACTTCTGAACATTTAATATTTTGTATTTTCATATTTTACTTTAGAGATCCCCCACAAAATAGTCTTATCCAACTATACTGGAGTTTCTGGATTTTAGGGGTCACAGCGCATTCATGTGGGCTCCACTCCAGATAGCTAAGAGAGACTTGTACTTATCATCATTTAGACATTACCAAGGCCAAAATAAATAAATAAATCCTTTTCAGGACTGGCTGCCTCTTAGCCAAAGCTCAGTTTTAAGGCCAAGTTTTACCATTCTGGGCGTACTCTGGAAACACTGACATGATCTGACCTACTGGGGTTTAAGAATGATCAACTGTTTGCTTTTCCATCTATGCTGAAATATGCCTACCATAGTGCCCACTGAAAGCAGAATTCTCAATGTTTTCCCAAAAGAAAAAAACAAATGAGAACTTTCCCATTGTTGATCACCCTGTCCATTAGTAAAAGAGGATATCCATCTTAGATGATATCCACAGTTCAGGATTTTAGACCATAGTTTAGGATTCCAAGGTCATTAGACGCTTCCTGAACCACATCTTTTATACTCTTGGGGAGGAAAAAAACCCACACAACTTGTTGATCTGCTCCATAACGTATCTTGCCAGTGTGCTCCACAGAACGAGGTCATTCAGGAAAGATTAGGAGGCTGGAAATACCATGAACCAGCACATTCTACCTAGATATCTGCTATCTGAACTTTAAGTCTCAAGAGTTGGCAATCAAGGGGGTTTTCTAAGGCATCCCAAATCCTGGGCATGCAACCTTCTATCACAGTCACTGATGGTTCCAACTTAAAATGACTATTGCCTTGGACTCCACCCTAACAACAAGCAAGTCTTCTGTTCCAAAGGTTATGCCAGGTTGCATCCAAAGAAAGAGGAGTAGCCAAGGAAGCGAGCCCAACTGTGATTTTCCAATATCACACCTACACATGACCTTTCCAGGTTCTGAGTTCATAAGGATATCCTGACAGAAACGAAGCTTTGTTCAAAGATGCATTACAATCAATCAAACTGAAGTTTTCAGCCCTGCAGGTGAGCATCAGAGATACGTTCAACAAATGTGAGGAAACACAATTACAGGTTAGAAAGGTGAACCACCTTCATAGGTTTCCAACAACTACGTCTCCCTACCCTAACAGCAAAGTTGTCAGGTTAATGAGAGATCTGACACACTGTTTAATCATGAGATTCTTCATTTATTCATTTATTCCATGTCTATTTATTGAGCAATGCGCATTAAGGATTCAGTGAATGAAAGAAATATGGTTCCAGCCCTTAGAGAACATATACTTTATGCACGAGTGATATTCAATAAATAACCACTCAATCAATAAATCGTGATGAAGGCGAAGAAGGAAAGAACAGTTTCAAGGAGGAAGAGTTCTCTCAATATACAACTTAGATTAAGAGGTCAGGAAAAGAGGCCCTGCATGGAAGTGACATTTAAACTGACACCGCAGGATGGTGTGTTGAGGAATAAAGAAAGGGACAGAAGACCCCAGGTAGGAAATGGTACTGGGAAGGGACAGAGGTGAGAGGTGCCTGGCACAAACGAGGAACAGAAAGAAAACCAGGTAGCTGGAGCATAGTGAGGCTCAGAACGGGCATGCAAGGGATGAGGGTGAGCGGTAACAGGAGTCAAGTCAGCTGACGTCTTCTAGGATTGACACGTCCTAAATTGGAACCTGGATACAAGGGGAAGCTGGCAAGGATTTGTGCATGAAAGTGACACTGCCCGAGGGCAGGTTCAAGCAGGCTGAGAGCAGAGGCAGGGAGGCCAGCGAAGAGCTACTGGAGCAGTCCAGACATGTGAGGATGGTGCTTCGATAGAGGCACTGTAGGGAATGAAAAGGATCAACATCAGGCACATTGTACACTTGAACAAAGAGATTTTAATGGTGATCAGACAGGAAACCCTACAGATCATTAGCTATGAGAAGTGAAGGGTGATTTCCAGCTTTCTGACATCTGCAGCTAGTTTGATAGAGGTATCATTATTGGCACAGGAGAGACTAGAGGAGGAGGTGGAAACCACGAGTTCTACTTCTGAGGTGTTCCTCTTTGAGCTACCTATGAAACCTTCAAATGATGACGCTGAATAAGCAGTTCAATATAAAGGTCTGGAACTCGAAGAGAGGTCCAGGCTGTGGTTTAAACACAGTCTGTAGGCTGAGTCCTTCCATTTCTGTACTTTCCAGGCCAAGCTGGAGAGAAGAGATTCAAACCCAAGTGTGTTCCACTACTAAGTTCAGAAAGCTCTTCTTCCACTGCTATCTGGCTCCAGGAATTAGTGTTATGTTGTCACTGTTAAGGAGATTAAAAAAACTGCCCTGAGGGAGTGACCTGGGCTTGTAAGATGTATGGATGTGAGAGAGATGAGAAAGTGAAAGGACACTGCAGGTAAGGCCCAGAGCTGGGAAAAGGCTTGACAGGGTAAAGGACTAGCAAGAGGTTTATTGTAGCCACTAACAGCCTGAAGATACAAGGGCTGGGTGAGAAGGCTCTGGGGTGCGGAGAGGAAGGAGGATGGCAGAAAGGTCCTGCGGCAGACACTCTGATTACTGCCCAAGATCTAGTCTCTTCTTTCCTGGCAACAAGGACTCCAATTTCAGCTGGGAAATTGGGGAAACCTAGTTAATAGACTACATTTTTCAGCTTTCTTGCAACTTAGTGTAGCCTATATGTCTAAGTTTTAGCCAGCAAAATGCAGGTGAAGGTGTTGTAAGTGACCTCCGGGAAGTGTCCTTAAAAGACGGAGGCCCAGCCTTCCCTCTTTCTTCCTTCTTGCTGGTTGGAATGTGGATGTGACAGCTGGACCTCAAGCACTCATCTTGGTCCCAGAGGCTGCAGGACAAGGGTGTTTCTACACCAGAGAGCAGCACAACAGAATGGGCTTAAAACTATGGAACTACTCTCTGAGCCCTGGCCTGCCTACCTCTGGTCTTCTTTTATATAACATAGAAATAGGTTTCTTTCTTATTTAAGTCACTGATATTTTATGATTTAACTCCATTCTCAACAGAACATACTTTCTAACATAAGATCTAAACCATGAACTGACAAGCCTGGACACTATCCTATTAAGCATTTTGATGGTAAGGGACATATATGTCTCAGGGCTATGAGTTTGGAAGCAATGCTGAATGAAGATCTTAGAAAGCTGGGAGCAGGGCTGCTGTCGAGCTGAGACACAATCAGAATCTGAATTAGACAGTGGCAGTGAGAGCAAAGAGAGATGAAATTGGAGAGACATGTCTGAGAAGAATGACGCTAAGTATATTTCCATCACAATGGATGACTTAGTATATGAAAAATGGGCTTAAATTAAAGGAGCTTTTGATTGAATATCAGGAAAAAATGGCTTGACAGAGCACTAAAACTCTATGATGAAATTACTTGAACAGGGCAGGCTGGAAGTCCTCATAAGGGTGGAGGGTTATGCGTCCCCACAGCCTTTGGTTTTGCCATAGTGAAGGCAGAGATGGCCCATGCACTCTGTGGCCCCTTCTAGTTCAAAAGATTCTAGAAACTAGTGACTACCAAAATTCTTCATCTAAAAGAGAGAATTTTCTAGGAAATAGATAAACTACTAATACAAGCAACTATTCATTATATCCCCCAACACATACTCTAGGAAGGAAAGTCGAGTGAAATCCTAATCTCTTTCTACAGATTGTCTAAAACTTCTATTTTAAACATTTAAAAAGTAAAATGCCATGGTTTGGTAGGGTTGGTATGGCCACTTACATCTATCAAGTGCAAACCTAATACCTGATTCTGGTAAGAAAAATGATTCTGGGGGCACCTAGATGGCTCAGTGTGAAGTATCAGACTTCAGCTCAGGTTATGATCTCAGGGTCCTGGGATCGAGCCCAGGGTGGGGCTCCTCACTCAGCAAGGAGTCTGCTTGATTCTGTCTCCTCTCCCTCTGCCCCTCTCCCCACTCATGCTCTGTCTCTTTCTCTCTCAAATAAATAAAATCTTTAAAAAAAATTACCTTGATTTGGTCCTCTCATATATAAACAACAGACTAACAAGTCTCATGATTCTTAACACTTCACAAATGCATCAAAAGGTCTTCAGATGATTTGACTGTGACGCCAAGTGGGGGTAATGTGAAGAAAAAGGCAAGAAATTGGGCAAAAGGAGTTTCAATCTATCCAGTTAAACAAATGACATCCCAGAAAGGGTGAGGAACATGTGCAAAGGCACACAATTGAGAATAAATGGGAGAAGGAGGAAGGTTCAATGTTCAAATAAGCTGAAGAGACCAGGCATGAAAGGCCTTATATGACATGCTGAAGAGCATGTATTTTATATTATAGGAACAGAAAGCTATTGAAAATTTTGAGAATGCCATGATCAGAATCATATTTGGTAAAAGGTCAGTCTGCTGCTCCTATGAAGAGAATCTTTTTCTCTAGCTGGTTTTATGATTTTCTCTTGGCTTTTGATTTACATCTTGATGCACCTAAGTTAGGATTTTTAAAAAATTTTACTTGCAATCATTAGTCATCTTAAATCTGTGGTTTGGTATCTCAGCTGTTACGGAAAATTTCAGCCAGTACCCTTAAATTTCATTTTGCTTATTTTTTCACTCATCTCCTTCTAAGACTTTAACTTATTTATACCCTTCTTGTCTGTGTTTTCTATTTGTCTATCCATGTTATACTCTGAATAATTTTTTTTTTACTGTCTTCTAGTTTGTTAATTTTTTTTTCAGCTTTATCCAGTCTTCTATTAAATTCACCCACTGAGGCATTCTTCTTTAAACTATGCTATCAAATATACTACATTTTTCCTCATCCACTGAATTAATTTCATTAAAGTTATGCTTATTTCTAGAATTTTTATTAGGTTCCTTTTCCAATTTGCTTTGTCACATATCGTAGTTTCCTACTCTTTGCAGATATGTTCACGCTTATCTTTTATTTCTTTAAATACAGTAGTTGCTTACAGATTCCATGATCTGATAACATGTATGAAGGGCTGGTTCTATTGCATGTGGTTGTTGATGGTTCTTGCCACTGCGATATGGTTTCCTTGGGTGCCTGGTTATATTTACATGCTCATCAATGAATAATTTGAGGCCTGGGTTGAAGAAACTTTCCTTCGGAAAGGATTTCCACTTGGTTTTGCCAGGTGCCTGGAGGAATACCAGCCCTTAAGCCAATTCAAGACTTGAGATTCCTTGGTTGACCCAGTCAGCTTGAACCTGGGTTGTAATTCCATGTGAGCTCACCCACATGGCAGAGCCCTTTGGAGTCCCAGCTTCTTGTGAGACCCCAGCTGCTTTATTTCTGTCCCCCATTACTGCTGGTCAAATACGCAATATTGTCTGCTCTTTAATGTTCAAAGTTTGGGGTCTTTTTTTTTTTTTTTTTTACTTTATGCAAGTATTTTTAGTTGTTTCAGCAGGCAGAAGTGTGTTTGAATGATAGCCCACCATTACTAGTGACAGAAAGTCCCCAGGATTTATATTTTACAAATATTTTTCAGGTGGCACTGTAGAGCATAGTTAGGGAGAGTGACAGGTGAGAACAGGGGAGGGGACAGTTGTGACCTGTGCAGGAAACACAACAGGAGATAGTAAGGAAGACAGTAGGAGATAGTAAGGAAGCCACTATGATAATGCCAAATGTTTCCTAAGGCAAAAGCACGAGGAACAGAGAGAAGAGGCAGGTACTCTCACATTTATTTTTCTCAGCAACCCCATGAAGGAAGTATTACTATTTTGATTTTTAGAGAATAGCCATCAGCCATTCAAAGAGGTAAAGGAACTTATCCCAGGGTTTATCCAAAGAAGTATTTAGTAGAGGGGGTGTCAGAACCCAGCACGACTCCAAGTCCAACCACCACAATATGATAAGATCTGGAAGAAAGTTACGTGTGGGTGGGTTCCAATGAGGAGGAGAGGGTTGCCAAAAATTTTATAATTCAGTTACAGACATTGAAAATTTTTAAATTTTACAAGATGGCAAGTAATAAACAGCTCTCAATACAATTTCACTGCTTCCACCCATAGGAAAGATAGAGTAGTTAAATGCATGAGCTTTGAAGTCACAAGACCTAAATTCAAACCTCCGTCCTGTGACCTTGAATTATGTGATTTTGACACAAGTTATTCCTTCCCTGTGAATTTCCTCCCCAGTAAATCTGGAATAGTTTACATGATTTATGTTTACAGGGAGTACCCTGGCACAAAGTACAATAACCAAAACTGTTAGATACTCTTAATATTGTTGTTGTTATCATTATCATTATCATTATCATTATCAATATTATCATTGTTAGCTCTTACAGTGAGTTTTGAGGGAATACAACCTTGTCATCCTGGGCACAACTGACTGGACGTGGTTGGTGTTCAGGACGATGGTAACATTATAAAATGGGTGACATTTCCTCCTCTGTAAAATGTAACCAATCTTATAGGGTTAATGGGAAAATTAAATGGAGTTAATGTGTGTAAAAGTGCAACAGTGGCTAGAAACAGGAGGCACTCAATGACTGCTATATAATGTATATTTAAAGTACTCATTACTTTTCTGAATGCTTGGTGCCTTCTGTGTGAAGTAAGGAGAAACAAAAGAGCTGGTGCGAGAGAGGCAGGCAGAGGCCAGGTCAACATCAGGAAGTCTGGATTTACTCCAAAGGCAATGCAGAGCTATAGAATAAAGTAGGCAGGAGACTAACAGGACTTATGCTTTAAGAAGCTCACACTAGGGGCGCCTGGGTGGCTCAGTGGGTTAAAGCCTCTGCCTTCGGCTCAGGTCATGATCCCAGAGTCCTGGGATCAAGCCCCGCATCGGGCTCTCTGCGCAGCGGGGAGCCTGCTTCCCCTTCTCTCTCTCTCTGCCTGCCTCTCTGCCTACTTGTGATCTCTATCTGTCAAATAAATAAATAAAATCTTTAAAAAAAAAAAAAAGCTCACACTGGCTGTGTTCAGAGTAGATTCAGGAGAAGTGAGACAGGAGACAGAAAAGCCACTTAGAGGTGTGCCTGGGTGGCTCGGTCAGTTAAGTGTCTGCCTTCAGCCCAGGTCATGATCCCAGGTTCCTGGGATGAAGCCCCACAATGGGCTTCCTGCTCAGCAGGGAGTCTGCTTCTCCCTCTCCCTCTGCCTCTTTCCCCTGCTCATTCTCTCTCTCTCAAATAATAAAATCTATTAAAAAAAGAAAAAAAAGAAAGAAAAGCCAGTTAGCTTTTAATGCTTGAATCACACTAGAGAGGTAGTTAAAAGGCTAAACTGACAAGATTATGTGAATGCTAATTGAAGGGAAAAGAGGGAGGTCATAGGGGAGAGTAAGGAATAGGGAAAACCAGCATCAATTCCTTAAATAGAAGTTCTCAGAGTTCTCTGACCAGCAGCAACAGCATCACCTGGGAACTCCCAGAAGTGCAAGTTCTCAGGCCCCACCCCCAGATGGAGGAACTCAGGACTTCTGGGGGGGTGGGGCCCAGCAGTTTGTTGGAACAAGCTTCCCAGGGGGTTCTGATTCTGAGTCACACTGAAGTGTGAGAGCCACACTGTAGACAAATGGGCAGTGAGCCACCACAGGAAGAGCATCTCCAGGCAACCAGGAGGCGATCTAAGTTCTAGTAGCACTTGGTAAGTCTGAGGTGATCTGATGCTTAAGAGAGAAGTCTGGGCTAGAGGCGGAGATGAGGGCGTCTCCTATGTACAGAGGGCAAATGGATGAGTGGACTGGCCTCCTCAGAGAAGGTTTCGAATTAGAAGAGTCAAAGCAGGGAGAAACACCAATATTTAAGAAAGCAGAAGCAGAAAAGCCTACAAGGAAACTGAGGTACAGTTAGGAAAGTAGGAGAAAAATCAGGCTAATGTGGGGTGAGTCAACCAAAACAAACAAACAAAAACAAAAACCAAAAAACCAACCAAACAAAAAAACTACAAAACAAGCATTTCAACATGGTCAGCAGAGTGGCCCTAGAATAACAAGGTCACAGGCAACCCTTTCGAAGATTGAAAGAAGGAAACACCGCTCTGATGAAATCATCTATAGGAAGTGCCATCAGAAGCGAAAGAAGGAAACACAGTGAAGTCCGAATGCAACGCGTGGGGAACGGAATGAAAGGTAAACGGAGGAAACGAGGGTGTGGACTAGGCTCCGGAAGTCTGACTAGGCAGGACTGGAATAATACAGGGTGGTAGCTAGAGGGGTACAGAGAACTCACGAACTCATTAGTTTATTTTTTTAAGATAAGGGAGCCTTGGTCATGATTAATTGCTGATGGGAAAGAACCACTACAGGAGGTGTGGTTGAAGACGGCACAATGAGGACTGGGAGGAGGCCCTGGGCAGGAAGGGATGGTATCAGAACCCCGGGGTAAAGATTAGCCTCGGGCAGAAGGACAGAGATGCCACTTTCTCCGCAGGAAAACAAATTAGGGAGGGGATGAGTCTAGGCGTTAAGTCGCTTGCGAACGTGGTGGCTGAAAGTTGAGGGGGACCATGGAGGGCGGGGTAGAGCAGCTTTTCTCTGAAACCTACAAGCCAAACTATCTGTTGAGAAGTGCTAGAGGAGGATACCCACTACATTCCAAGCTGGGAAAGACAATTCTGGGGAGGATCAAATGCGAGTGGCATCTCCAAACAGTGGCCCTGAACATGCCAGGCACTGTGCTCTGTGCATTCAAAATAAAACTACTAACTAGTTATTGAGCACCTACTGCACACGTCTGGCACTGTGTTACATGATTTACATACACAACCACATTTTATATTCTCCAATAATCCAATGAGGTAGGCAGGTATTATCATGCCAATTACCCGATTAGAGAGATAGAAGAAATGAGGCTTACAAAGATCAAGTAACAGGCTTGCCCATGGGTGCCAGCCTCATGTATGCGGGCACCTCAGGCCCTTCCCATGATGCCACACAGCCTTCAGGATCCTAACAGGTTTGACGAAGTGAGAATGGAAAAGAAAACAGGATTTCTGAGAGATCTGGCTGAGTGATAAGATAATGAAAGAAGCCAATCACTCTGGGGCAAATTTTGAGTTTGGGATGACAATGGGATACAAGTACGATAATGTCCTCTACGCAGGCTAGAGATAAGGCTCTACATCTCCGGGCAGAGGTTGGGAACATCAGTTAGATAACAATGTCTGAGAGTAGACAGATGGGTAGAGACTGGGGAAAGGAGGACATGACATATTAAGAGAAAAGGATGAATAAAGGGATGAAAAGAGTTAATACTCAAGCAGTAAGAGGAAAAATCCCTTTGCTATCGATTTTTTATATTGTTCTAATCTGCATACTCATTGTGGCAGGTTTGGCCACCCTCCTCACCAGGCTGACCATGCAGAGATGCCTTCAGGTTCCTGATTTGAAGCCAAAACCTAGATAGTGTAGCTTTCAGGCCCAAACTTGAGTTTCTCACAGAGTCATCTTCTCAGATGGGGCTCTGCACTGATTCCCATTCCCAGCTGTTAACTGTATTAATTACATCATCAACACTCTCCTGCTTTACTCGCACTCTCTGCTCCAAATCTTTCTCTTGCCCAGAAGAAATCACTTTTAAATTTCTCTCTACTAAAGCTTTAATTGGCTTTTAGCCTCATGGCTCCCCAAAGACCCAAAATGTAGGCACATAATGTAGCTGGCTTTAACTTACTAATTCTGCATCTTTCCCAGCAGACGGATGATTCCTCCAAGTTTAAGTTGACTTTCATCGGAGTTTTTCTTAAAGGGGCCAACCTTTAAATCTTAATGTGATGTGATTATTTCAACACCAGAACACAGTGTTTACTAAAATCAAACCCGTGTTTCTTTCCCAGACTTCTCAAGACTAGCTATCCATCAAAACTTCAAAAAATGGAAAACCAAAGCTGGCAGCATCACAATTCCAGACTTCAAGCTCTATTACAAAAGCTGTAATCATCAAGACACTGGCACAAAAACAGACACATAGATCAATGGAACAGAATAGAGCCCAGAAATGGACCCTCGACTCCATGGCCAAACATCTTCGACAAAGCAGGAAAGAATGTCCAATGGAAAAAAAATCAGTCTCTTCAACAAATGGTGTTGGGAAAATTGGACAGCCACATGCAGAAGAATGAAACTGGACCATTTCCTTACACCATACACAAAAATAGACAAAAATGGATGAAAGACCGCAGTGTGAGGCAGGAATCCATCAACATCCTTGAGGAGAACACAGGCAGCAACCTCTTTGACCTCAGCAACTTCTTCCTAGAAACATCGCCAAAGGCAAGAGAAGCAAGGGCAAAAATGAACTACTGGGACTTCATCAAAATCAAAAGCTTTTGCACAGCAAAGGAAACAGTCAACAAAGCCAAAAGACAACTGACAGAATGGGAAAATATATTTGCAAATGTCTTATCAGATAAAGGGCTAGTATCCAAAATCTATAAAGAACTTATCAAACTCAACACCCACAGAACAAATAATCCAATAAAAAATGGGCAGAAGACATGAACAGACACGTCTCCAAAGAAGACATCCAAATGGCAAAGAGACACATGAAAAAGTTCTCAATATCACTTGGCATCAGGGAAAAACAAATCGAAACCACAGTGAGTTACCACCTCACACCAGTCAGAATGGCTAAAATTAACAAGTCAGGAAATCAGGAAATCGCCAACAGGTGTTGGCGAGGATGTGGAGAAAGGGGAACCCTCCTACACTGTTGGCGGGAATGTAAGCTGGTGCAGCCACTCTGGAAAACAGTATGGAGGTTCCTCAAAAAGTTGAAAATAGAGCTACCCAATGACCCAGCAATTGCACTACTAGGTATTTACCCTAAAGATACAAATGTAGTGATCTGAAGGGGTACCTGCACCCCGATGTTTATAGCAGCAATGTCTACAATAGCCAAACTATGGAAAGAGCCTAGATGTCCCTCAACAGATGAATAGATAAAGAAAATGTGAGATACATATATATATGAATGATGCACCCATCAAAAAACCCAAAATCTTGCCATTTGCAATGACATGGATGGAACTAGAGGGTATCATGCTAAGCAAAATAAGTCAATAAGAGAAAGACAATTACATGCTCTCCCTGATATGAGGAATTTGAGAAGCAAGACAGAGGATCATAGGGGAAGGGAGGGGAAAAATGAAACAAGACGAAACCAGAGAGGGAGACAAAGCATAAGAGACTGGAAGGTGGGAGGGACGGGGTGGTTGGTGGATGGACACTGGGGAAGGTATGTGCTATCATGAGTGCTGTGAATTGTGTAAGACTGATGATTCACAAACCTGTACCCCTGAAACAAATAACACATTGTATGTTAATTAAAAAAAAAAAACTTAAAAAAATGAAAAAGGTGCTAAGCTATCTTGGAGGATTGAGTAGAGACTGGTCTCAAAGCATGGGAAGCTAGATTAGATGAGTTTTGTTGTGTTCTGAGTCTTCAATTCCACATATATCAAACCTATATCCTCTCTCTCTTATGTTTCAGCCTCTTAAAGCATACCCTACTGAACATCTCCCACAGGAATGATAAGGTCCAGCCCACTGTTGGGAAAAGGGGACAGAATTAAAATGCTGCCCTTCCAAGAGCCAGTCTTCTTTATCAGTTCACTTGCTGTGACCTAAAAAAGCAGGACCACAAAGTGATCATTAGGAGGCAAAAGAAAACAGACAGCTTGAAGAAGTTGATTTTTATAGACTGCATCATTATCTGAGATCCACCAGGCCCCCTTGGAAACAGAACAATGCACCACTCGAAAACAGCTAATGCGTAAAGCATCTCTGATGGAAAATTGTTTCTCTTTAATAAGGTAACAAGCTCTAACTCTAAATGCAAATCAGACTCGTGTGGGTCACTCCAGCCAGGTTATATAGACATGAGTGAGTCACTGCTTTTGATGCCCAACTGGCGAATCTGAAGGTTTTATAATGGCTCCTATGTGGCTGCTGTGGACAGAAAGGACTCTGGTGCTAAGCAAGAGAGCAACTTTGGTCCTTCTTTAGCTTCAAAGAAGGAAAAAATGGGAGACTTTTGCTGAATAGAAGACTCTGTTCTCAGAGTTGCAAGAGGATGAAAGATGAGCAAAAACAGTTATGTGAGGGAAGAAAAGAAAATATTCAACCATAATAAGATCCGTGATGGAATATAAACTGAAAAAAAAAAAAAAAGTAGCTATGAAGAAAAGTCACAGAAGAGAAAGATCATATATTTAGCTGGAAAAAAAAACCGAGGAAACCTCTTTCGATGAGCAGTGTCTAAGATGGCCCCCCACTGATCCTTCACCATCTGGGCTCACACCCTTGGATAACCCCCTCCCTTCGAGTATGGGAAGGGCCCGTGTCTTGCTTCTAACAACAGAATATGGCCAAGATGAAGGAATGTCACTTCTGTGATTAGATTACATAAGACATACCTCCCACCCTGTTAGCAGACTCTCCATTACTGGATCCAGTGAAGAGAGCTGCCACAGAGAGAGGCCCATGCAGCAAGCAGCTGAGGGCGGCCTCTGGCCTCAGCCCAAGAGCCCACAAGGAATCGAATACAGCCAACAACCACATAAGCGTAGCCTTCAGATGAGTGACACCTTGATTACAGCCTTGAGAGAAACTCCGAGCCATGCCCAGATTCCTGACTCAAGGAGAGCCTTATTTCCTCACAACACCTTGGACACCAAATGCATGGGTTTTCCGCACCAAGCAATTCCCTAATTCTCAGGCTGTCCTATAATTTAATTCAATTCTGATGCTTACCTACCTAGGCTTAGCACAGACCTCACAGGTTAAGGGGTCAATCCCATGAGACTGCCCCCAACTTCAGACACCAAATGTATATAGTGGGTTTTGAGGTTACCCACACTTCTGAGTTGGCTACGTATTGGGGAGAGGAGTTCCCATGATCCTCCCTCCTCAGGTTCAATAATTTGCTGTAATGGCTTATAGAACTCATGGCAACACTGGATGTACACTTACAGGTTTAGTGCAAAAAACTTAACAAAGGATATAGACGAACAGCCAGGATGAAGAGCTATATAGGGCAAGGTCCTGAAGGATCTCAAATGCAGGAGCTCTTGTTCCTGCACAGTGGGGTGCCCCACTCTTCCACTCACCAACCCAAACCCTGCTGTTCTAAAACTCTTCTGAGGGCTTCATCACATAGGCATGATCAACTGGTACTCAATCTTCAGCCCTTCTCCCCTCCTTGGGGGATGGCAGGTGGGGCTGAAAATGTCAAGTTTCTAATCATGGCTTGGTTTTCTAGGTAGCCAGCCTCCATCCTGAAGCTATCCAGGGGTCCACACACAGAGCTGCTTCATAGAACAATAGATGCTCCAATCACTCGGCAAGTGCCAAGGGATTTAGGAGCTATGTAAGACATTCCCATCACCCCCACCATTCAGGAAATTAAAGGGTTTTTAGGAGCTCTGTGTCACGAACCAGGGTCAGACCAAATATTAGAACAAAAGATACTCCTAGCACCTCTATCGCTAAGGAAATTCCCAGGGTTTTAGGAGCTTTGAGTCAAAAACTGGGGGCAGAAGCCAAATATATACTTCTTTCTATGCTACGCTGACCCACAAAAAATGCAAGTGTTATTTTAAGCCACTAAGTTTGTGGCAGTTTGTTACACAGCAATAGATAATTAATACACATGTAAAATGACAACTGACATTTGAAGACCAAAGGGATGATTTTCACAGGAGATGAGTAATTAGGCGGCATTCATGGCAGAAAAGAGGAGGCTCAGATGCTCGAAGGCAGAAAAGCACAAGGAGGGTTTAGGAATGATACTCCTACTCAACGAAGCCCAGCTTGGCTGGATCTAAGGTCTGGATGGGTAGGTGCCAGAATATAAGCTGGAGAGGCAGGCAGGAGAGCCCTAGTGGGCACGAACTGCCAAAAGAGCTATCAGAGCTCATCACAGATGTGGTCTGAGAACCTCCACGGGAAGATTCATTGGACAAGTATTGTTCCAAGAGGCAACAGTCTTCAAAAAAAAAAAAAAAAAAATGATTTGGAAATGCCTATAAAGGGATGCTATGCTTTCACCTTTGTGAGATACTTTCCCTTCCATTACCTCATTTGATTTATGAAAGAATCTATGAAGAAGTCGAGACCGGTATTTATGATGAAGGGGTGTGTGTGTGTGTGTGTGTGTATGTGTGTGTGTGTGTGTGTGTGTGTTTATAAAAAGGAAAATGAAGCACTAAGAATGACTAGGAAAAGCTCTTGTTCAGGACCTTTTTCTCTCTACTATGAGTGTTGCCAGATTTTGTTGGATCCCCCCTTCCCTGGTAAGAGATGCAAACAGGCCTCACTAGACAGGTTTGGATCCTGGCCCCAGTGTACCAGAGTAAGCCCACCTGCTACTAAAGGTGCTTTGAAATAGGAGGATCAAAAACAGTGTCAGAGCCTAGGCCACACCCACCAAGTTCATAAGTTATTGTGACTTCTGACTCAAGCAAATGAATCAGAGTTGAGGGGACTGGGCAAAGAGGGATCAGCTAACTGGGAGCAGAGATGAGAGACTTCACTGTGTAGCTGAGCTTTCACTCCAGGGCTAGTGAAAGGGTATGCAAGGGTGGGAGGCTGCTTCCACTTACAGGGATGGGGTAACTCATTCATGTTTGAATTTTTTTTTTTAAGCAATATCTGAAAACCAGGCACAATTTTCTCCTATAAAATGTTAAATAAGATCTGTCCTTAATGGTGGACATTCTATACCCAAGAGTAGGACAGCTGTCAGTTCTCTCTCCCCATCCAGAGCCACACGACCCAATTTTGTTTTGTTTTCCCATAGGACTAGTTAGAATCTTCAACAGCTTTTTGTAAATCTCAGAAGGTTGCAGTCACCACTGCTCTATTAAGTAAAGATTCCTTGACATGTTACTGCATGACTTAGAAAAACCTAGTTGGTAATTCTCAGGAGAGAAAGGACATTATTTAGAGTGACCCAAAGGGGAAATCAATGCCAGGAAGATGGACCTGTAGGCAAGTAATCCTCTGTAGAGTCAATGAAAGGGTCTCTACCAGAAGAAAAAAAATATATCGGAAACCTTAGGTAGCAGATTAAATACGATGCTTGGCCAAAGGGATGACTAGGGAAGATCGACTTGACTGAGCCTTCCCTTCTTAGAATCTAAAGACCAGAAAACTTCACAGACAATCGTGTCCAGAGTCCCAGGGAGAGAGAAGTGGAGATGAAAACTGTCCCCATCTACAGCTGATTTTCAGTTTCCCAGTTCAATGAATAACAAACTGAACTTTTCTCTTTTAATTCACTTTCAATTCAATGCAAAAAAGAGAGAGAGAGCCTCCTTGACTAAAGGTTGATTTTAAATAATTGTGAGAATTAGTCTTTTTAAATGAAAATCATCTTAATCATTTGATACCTGCTAAGGAAAGAGAAGTATCCCTTTATTTCTTGAAAATACTCATCACTTCCCTCTTAGTTCCATGCACTTTTCTGTTAGGTCTTCTACAAAACTCTCAAAATCTTTATCAGTTACTTCCCAACCCCCAATCCTGCCCCTGGCTTTTTCTTATTTACCAGCTTGTGCCTTGGTTTTATAAGACAATGACTACTTCTGGGTAAATTCCAACTGTGGGCCATCTACTTGATAACCTCATCAATTTCCCACAGCTCCAATTGATGACATTGTTTAGATCTGTAATTCTCACCATCCCTCCTCTGCGTCTACAGTTCTATTTCCAGATGCCTACTGGATGTCATGAACTGAATGACCCTCCCATAACTCAAATTCAACATGTGATCAGAAGCTGAATTCATAGTCCCTCTCACCACTGGTCTTGTTTTTTTCTCATTTAAGAATGTAAATACTAGGGGCCCTGGGTGGCTCAGTGGGTTAAGCCTCTGCCTTCCGCTCAGGTCATGATCTCAGGGTCCTGGGATTGAGCCCCGCATCGGGCTCTCTGGTCAGCGGGGAGCCTGCGTCCCCCTCTCTCTGCCTGCCTCTCTGCCTACTTGTGATCTCTCTCTCTCTGTCAAATAAATAAATAAAATCTTTAAAAAAAAAAGCATATAAATACTCATGCAGTTACTAAACTAGATATCAAGTTACTCTCATTCCTGAATGCTCCTCTGCTTCAAGTCCCATATCTGATCTGTCATCCAACTCTGCCAATTCTAGTTCTGAAATATCTTGGTAACCAATCTCTTCTTCTGCATTCCAGCTGCCACCGCTCAGGTCTTCAAGTGCCTCTAGCCTTAACTAGTCCCATGCCATGCCCCAATTTCTCCCCTCTTCCTAAGTCTCCTTTCCTTAACAACCTTGCATAACTGCCACTACCACAGTCTCTTCGTGGCCACAGATAACTGGGCAAAACCCCACCAGGGCCTATTTTTCCAGCCTCCTCTCTAGACTTCCCACTGGGAAGTGCTCTATTCACACTGTAGATATTACTCTACCTATCATCCACTTCTATGCCCCTGTTTGTACCAAGAGTATTTTTTACCCTTCTTCACCTGGCAAACCAGACTCATCCTTCATGGCCCAGAGAATAAACTTTTTTTCTTTTCCTCTCTCTCATCTTCCCTCCTCCTTTCACCTTCCGCCCTTCCCCCCCGAATGGATCCTTCCCTCCTCTGCAAATCTGTTCCTCTTCTCTATGTGCACTGTCCGATTACTAGCAGCCTCTGTTTCCAAGTGTCTCCAGACATCATTCCATGTCACATTTTTAGCCCCAGAGTCCTTAAGCTGTGGAGAAAAAAAAACCTCACTGGTCACTGGCCAGTCAATGTGTTGAAGATTTTTGGGCCAGGAGTCTACTCATGGTCTAACCAAGGCCCTGAGGACAGGGGCAGACTATAGTTCCCACTTTAGGGAAGGCAATTTCCATTCCCAGGCAAGACCCAGAACACATATCTGTTACTGTAACTCCTCTTATAGACTAAGTTCACCTGAAGAACAAGCATCTAGATTTTTACTCTTTAATCATCTTTCTTTTCCAGCAAAGAGCATGCCCTCCGTTATTTGCTTGGATATTCTTGGCTGAAATGACAAAACATTCAACACAAACCAGCTTATATATATTAAAAGTGACTCAGTAGCTCATGCACCTGGAAATCCAGAGGAAAGGCAGGCAGGCTTCAGGGTCAGTGGATCTAAGGCCCACTAATGGCGGGAGGGGCCCAGATATTTTCCTGTTCTCCATTCTTCTATTCACAACACTAATAGCAAGTCCTAGAACAGCTGTCAGGAGCAATTAGAGATAAATGTTTCCTGTTGATATCCATCAGGAAACTACTTACAACCCAGAACTCCACGCAGGAAATCACCCCAATTAGATATGCCTATGGGAAGAGGAAATGGTACGAAGCTACAGTGTCTAATACAGTAGCCACGAATCATACTTAGCTGTTTAAAGTAAAATTAATTTAAGTTAAATACAATTAAAAATTCAGTTTCTTGGTCACGGTAGCCCTATGTCAAACGCTCTACAACCACACATGGCTGGTGGCTACGGTTTTGGACAATACAGATTAGAACATTTCTAATTCTTCAGAAAGTTCAGTTGGCATAAGGTAAGAAAGCATACCAAGCAACTGGTACAAGGCAACCAAGACTCAGCTTGGCAGCTGGGGTCAACTTCACCCCAAGTACAAGGATCTGGGGAAGGAGCAGGTGAAAATCTAGGCACATATGGGAAAGGGAAAAGGGGAAATAGACATTGGGTGGGCAATAAACAATGCCTAACATATTCTTATAGAAAGAAATTCAATTGATCTGGTACGATTTGCTCTTTAAATAATATGATGCATATGTAGAAATTGTCTGTTGTTACTGTAAATACAAGGTATTTTTCTTTTATGAACTCACTAACTTCCTGTGGGACACTGGACAAGCCAAGTAACTTCTCTGAGCCTCAGTTTCCTCGTCTGTAAAACAAAAGGAATGAACTAGATCAGTTGTTTCTAACCTTTTAATCACAACAGATTTTTTATAGCACATTTTTAAAAATTAATTTTTGCCCAGGATCTCACACTTGGAAGTATTTTTAGTAACTTAACTGCATTGAAAATTAATCTGCTATACTGTTGCTGTTGTTATTTTAATCAAAAACATATAGCTGTTAATTAGAGCTTCTGATAAGTGAGAAAAGTCACTGTTACCGTAGTAGGTTTGTATCATTTCTAACAAAAGTGAAGTTTATCTCACAGTCTTACTGAAAGCAAATTTACTATTTTCATTCAGTGCTATGAAATATTTATGATTAATGTGAAGTGCTCCACCAAAAGACCCTAGGGGTAAACTATCACATGTCAAGAACAGCACATGATCTTTTAGGCCCCATTCAGGTCCAGAATTCTACAACTTCAATGACAATGTAACTATAAACAGATCCAACACTTGTAATTAGCATGGAATGGCCTGACCTGGAAAGTACCAGAGAAGGGGATTAGTGGATGCACTGGGAAGAGAGTGATTCCAAGGTAACAGAAATCTAGTGAACAAGGGATAAGAAATAAGGAGAAAATGACACCATTGCAAAAAGCTGTTGATCTTCCCTTTTCATGACCAGTAAGCCCAAGAAAAGTGGATTATTAAATAATCCAGGGAGCCAGGAATAAAGTTAGAAGTGGACAGCAAGCAAGAGAATGATGGGCACCATACTGAAAAGGGTGCTAGAAGAGCCATGGGGAAGGGGACTCCAGAGACCTTCAAGTCTTCACTCACCTCCACTGAGAAGGGCATGCTAGAGTCATGGAAACTCCTATTTTCATATAAAAGCATGAACAAAGTTTATTATAGATTACTCCCTTTTATTTAAATTTCTATTGCAATAATTTTGTGTTAAAAAGGGCAAGAAAGGCTTTCCTATTCCAGGTGCTGTAAGGAAGGGATAGACTGGGGCAGAGTACAGATTATAAAATAAATTACTTGTAATGTTCTGAAACCCAAGCCCCCTAGGCCTGCTGAGGCGTCAAAGAGAAACCAGGCATGTAGGCAGGAGTGATTCCATGATACTAAATGGGAAGAGGAAGTAAAAAGGACATGCTGATGAAAGAACTAAGCAAGGGTGCCTGTGTGGCTCAATTGGTTGGGCGACTGCCCTCAGTTCGGGTCATGATCCCAGAGTCCCCGGATCAAGTCCTGCATCGGGCTCCCAGCTCCATGGGGAGTCTGCTTTTCCATCTGACCTTCTCTCCTCTCATGCTCTCTCTCACTCTCCATCTCTCAAAAAATAAATAAAATCTTAAAAAAAAAAAAAAAAAAAAAGAACTGGGCAAGCTCCAGTTATATTTCAATAAAGAACAGATGTAATTATTATTACTTCAAGATTTCCTATAATTCATCATGATTTCTTGTTTTTGTTAACCCTTCTAGTAACCATGCATTTCATAACAAAAAAAATCCTTTCAAAAACCTCACATTCCTCAAATAGCTAAATAGAGAATTACCAGATGACCTAGCGATTCTACTCCTAGGTATATGTTCAAATGAATGGAACACAGGGTTGCAGATGCTTGTGCACCAATGTTCATTTCAGCATTAGTCACTCTTCAATAGCCAAAAGGTGGAAACGGTTCATGCGTCCACTGATGAACAAAATGTGGTACACACAATGTAATACTATTCGGTCACAAAAAGGAATGACATGCTGATACAAGCTACAACACAAGTGAACTGTGAAAACATGCTTAATGAAATAGGACAGACACAAAGGAAAAGTACTGTATGATTCCACTTTTATGAAGTATCTACAACAGACAAATTTATAAAGAGGAAGTAGATTAGTGGTTATCAGAGGCTGCAGTGGGTGAAATAAGGTCACAGCTCAACAGTTCTAGAGTTCTATTTAGGGTGATGAAAAGTTTTGGGATGGATAGTAGTAACAGTTGCACAAAATCATGAATGTAATTAATACAACTGAACTGAATACGTAAAACTGATTAAAATGACAAATTTTTATGCTATGTATTTTAACACACACACACACACACACACACACACACACACACACACACACAAACACACACAATTTTTTTTAAGCCCACAAGAGCTTCTATTGATTACTTAGAAATAAAGGATAAAAATAGAAATTACTTACAATAAATAAAAACACTAAAAAATAAATTTCTATTAAAAATCAAACAGGGCACCTGGGTGGCCCAGTCGGTTAAGCGTCTGCCTTCGGCTCAGGTTGTGACTCCAGGTCCTGGGATCAAGTCCCACATCGGGCTCCCTGCAACCCTTCTCCCTGCTCCTGATCTCCTTCTCTCTCTCAAATAAATAAATAAAATCTTTTTTAAAAAATTAGGGCACTAGCAATTTCAAAATGAGGGGAAAATTGAAAGAGGTTATAACAGATCCAGAGAAAATTAAACAACTGAAAAGATTTTGTACAACTCTATTCCAATATATCAGAATATGTGGTTTAAATACATGATTTTCCTGGAAAACATGAATTATCTAAATCAATGCAAGAAAAGGAAAAAAATTCCTACAGAAAACAATGGTCATTAGAGATGGAGGAAGGTACCGGCTAAAGAAACCCTAGCCCATGTTCCAAGTATGAGTTCTTTAAATGCTTCAATCATTGAGAAAATTTGATCATTCTCAATGCTGTTTTAACTGCCCCAAGGCACTAAGGAAAAGGCTCCCCAATTCTTCCTACCAAGTTAATAGAACTTAATACCAAAACAACAAAAAGAGAACAATAAAAAGAAACCACACACCAATCTCACATTTTACACAAAGCCCCCAAAATTACAAATAAATATTATCAAACAGAATTGAGTCACATGTGAAAACATGCTATATACCATGACCAAATGAGTGGCATGGTCACATGAGGGATGCAAGATTTATTCAGTGTTTTATGTTACCATGTAAATAAGCCAAAGGGAAAAACAGTATCTTGAAAGAAGCTGAAAGGCACTTGAAAAAGAAAAAAGTCAACATCCATTTCCAATAGAAACTTTTAGTAAAAAAGAAAGAGGACAGTTGGTTAACTTGGTCTCAAGCCAACAACCAGCACTGTACTTGAGGGTTTATTACTGAAAGCATTTCCATTAAAATCCAGAAGACGGCAATCACCACTATTATGTAATATAGTTCTTAAAGCAATGGACAGTGAAATGAGGCAATAAGTAAGCAGCACAAAATTAGGAAGGATGGTGCAAATTCAAAGGTGTAAAATCAAAACAAGCAACTAAAAGATTATTAGAAATAATAAGAGCACTCATTAAGGTTTCCAGTTTAAAAAATACACTAAAACAACCCCAATAGGTTTGTTTGTTTTTTTAAGATTTTATTTATTTATTTGACAGACAGAGATCACAAGTAGGCAGAGAGGCAGGCAGAGAGGAGGAAGCAGGCTCCCTGCGGAGCAGAGAACCCAATGTGGGGCTCGATCCCAGGACCCTGGGGATCATGACCTGAGCCGAAGGCAGAGGCTTTAACCCACTGAGCCACCCAGGCGCCCCAACAACAGGTTTTTTTAAATATATCAATAATTACTTGAAGGAAAATGATAGAAAAAAATTTCCTTTCAAATTAATATCAAAACCCACAAAATACTCATTTTTTTCTAGTAAGAAATGTGCAAGATAATGATACATACAAACTATTAGGCATATTAAGAGGATCTAAGATTTTATAATTCACATGTGAATAGGTTGGATAAATTAAGATGTACATAGACCAGGCTACCGTCAAAACAGCAAAACTGGGCACAAACCGTCCCCCCAAAACACCCCACAGCTGAGAAAGGGATTGAGGTGATAGATTTTTAGCCTGCATTATTATAATTAGCACCCCACAGGACCAAAAAAGGGGGACAAAAACAATCCAATAACCACTTAAAGCAAGGAACTAGCTGTTGAATTTCCTAACAGTAAAAAATAATTAAAACACACTAAAATCCTGTTCAGCAACTATCAGTTCCAACAGTTTAAACCAGTGGCTCTCCACACGTGGTTTGAGACCCTGTTGGAGGGACCATAAGATTAAGACTCTTCTCAAAATAATTCTAAGATGTTATTTGTTGTTTTCACTCTTACTCTCTCATGGGTGTAAAGTAGGGATTAGCAAACTAAGCTGGCCAGCAGGCCAAATGCCCCATGTCCATTAGTATTATGCCTCTGTGTGTGGCCCACAACACTGAAAATATTTACTGTATAGCCCTCTACAGAATACCTTTGCTGACCCCTGCTCTACTGACTAATTGAATGCGTGCTTATATATTCTTGTGTTTTCTAGAATTTTCTAAGATATTAGATTTAAAATATAAACAAATACATTTTAGAGGTTAATTCCACTTTTTTCTCAGTATTCCAACTGCGATTGTATCTACTATAATTTCATTAACACTGAATAAATCATTTTGAAATCTGAAACTTTCCTTAAATGTACACAGAAACACAACTAGAAATAAGTATACTTATTTTGCAGTAATACTTTCAAGTTTTCTTAGTTTTAATTTTAAAAGAAATGTTCATAGATATAACCCACATGCACAAAAGCACTTTGGAGTCTTCAATAATCTTTTAAAAGATTTTATTTATTTATTTGAGAGAGCACACACACGGGGGAGGCAGAGGGAGAGGGTAAGCAGACTCCCCACTGAGCAGGGAGCCTGAAGAGAGGCTGAATCCCAGGACATCAAGATCATGACCAAACTTAAATCAGATGCTTAATCGATTGAGCCACCCAGGTAAATTAACCTGAGTAAATTTACTTTAAAGTGGGAACCAGGGGCACTGGATGGCTTAGTCATTAAGCATCTGCCTTCAGCTCAGGTCATGATCCCAGGTCCTGGGATGGGGTTCCCTGCTCGGCGGGAAGCCTGCTTCTCCCTCTCCCACTTCCCCTGCTTGTGTTCCCTCTCACGCTGTTGTCTCTGTCAAATAAATAAATAAAATCTTTAAAAAAATAAAATAAAAAGGAAAAAAGTGGGAACCAAATTTTATAGATCATGGTGGGAAAAATTACCTTTATTTTATAAAAATAAAAACATGTTACAAATTTGGGGTCATCGATGGGAGCATATACTATGTAGAACAAAGATTACTAGAACAACAGGATTTTTATATAATTTTATTACTTTTTTAAATTTTTACATAATTTAAAAAAAATTATATGCTATAGTCTCATTCTGTTTGACATTTATAGTACATTCATCAGAACAATAATTTTTGCAAAAATATTTAAAGGTTTCGTTAGTTCTTCCAAGGATCTTTCTTAATCTACTCTTATTCAAATAACATAAAATCTAAGATTTTCTTTACTGACACTTTGAGCAATTACTGGTATTTGTAATGGAAAATAAAATTGCAATTCTTTGAATAAAATTAATTACTAGGAAAAACACCCAACTGAAAATAGCAGATCTAACTATGTTAGTTTTTAACAATAAGTAGTACAGACTTCATACTCTAGAATACCTTGGAGCCAAAGCCTGGGGCAGATCAATGACAGGTCTTCAACCACACGCTTAAGCTGTAGAACATGACAATTCTTCCCTTTCAGTAATACATGGGTTTTTTTGCCCATTTTTTTTTAAGATTTTTTTTAATGGTATTTTTTTAAATTTCTTTTCAGCATAACAGTATTCATTGTTTCTGCACCACACCCAGTGCTCCATGCAATACATGCCCTCCCTAATACCCACCACCTTGTTCCCCCAACCTCCCACCCCCCACCCCTTCAAGACCCTCAGGTTGTTTTTCAGAGTCCATAGTCTCTCATGGTTCACCTCCCCTTCCAATTTCCCTCAACTCCCTTCTGCTCTCCATCTCCCCATGTCCTCCATGCTATTTGTTATGCTCCACAAATAAGTGAAACCGTATGATAAGTGACTCTCTGTGCTTGACTTATTTCACTCAGCATAATCTCTTCCAGTCCCGTCCACGTTGCTACAAAAGTTGGGTATTCATCCTTTCTGATAGAGGCATAATACTCCATAGTGTATACGGACCACATCTTCCTTAATACATTCGTCCGTTGAAGGGCATCTTGGTTCTTTCCACAGTTTGGCGACCATGGCCATTGCTGCTATAAACATTGGGGTACAGATGGCCCTTCTTTTCACTACATCTGTATCTTTGGGGTAAGTACCCAGTAGTGGAATTGCAGGGTCATAGGGAAGCTCTATTTTTAATTTCTTGAGGAATCTCCACACTGTTCTCCAAAGTGGCTGCACCAACTTGCTTTCCCACCAACAGTGTAAGAGGGTTCCCCTTTCTCCACATCCTCTCCAACACATGCTGTTTCCTATCTTGCTAATTTTGGCCATTCTAACTGGTATAAGGTGGTATCTCAATGTGGTTTTAATTTGAATCTCCCTGATGACTGGTGATGATGAACATTTTTTCATGTGTCTGATAGCCATTTGTATGTCTTCATTGGAGAAGTGTCTGTTCATATCTTCTGCCCATTTTTTGATATGATTATCTGTTTTGTGTGTGTTGAGTTTGAGGAGTTCTTTATAGATCCTGGATAACAACCTTTTGTCTTTACTGTCATTTGCAAATATCTTCTCCCATTCCGTGGGTTGCCTCTTTGTTTGTTGACTGATTTTTTAAGTCTACTAAGAAGTTGAAAGAGTGATATTACAAATACCTGTTAAGTCACTAAGTGTTAACATTTTACTATATCTGCCTTCTCTTATTATATCTGCTTTCTCCCCCATGGGATGCACACATGTGCACACACACAGTTTTCTTTTGCTTTTCTAACCCATATAAGAGTAAGTTAAAGACATCAAGATACTTCACCCCAAGCACTTTGGTTAGTAATTCCCTAAGAACAAGGATATTCTCTTATATATCTTCAATACCATTATACACAAGAAAATTAACAGTAATTCCAAAATGTCATCTAATATATAGTCTAAATTTAACTTTCCCCAATTGTTGGGGAACCTGGGTGAAGCAGTCAGTAAAGCACCCAACTCTTGATTTCAGCTCAGGTCATGACCGCAGGGCTCACACTGAGCCCTGCATCCAGCTCCATGGTCAGTAAATTTTCCTACTGTCCTTCCTTCCACTGTGCACTCTCTTGCTCTCCCAAAATAAATAAATAACTCTTTTTTTGAGGCTACCCTTAAATTTTTAGGATGGTTCAACATCAGAAATAAATTTAGAGAGAAACCAGATAATAATCTCAATCAAAAAAGAATACGCACTGTAAGCTTAAGCAAAAGGCAAAACTGTAGCATTAACAAAAGATTACATGGGAAAATACCTATCTGAACTAAGAATAGGGAAAAACTTAAAAACCCACAAAGTATATGACTAATTTTTATCCCATTTAAACTAAGGGCTTTTGTTCGATAAAAGACACCGCAGACAATGATAATGTGAAAATGACTAACTGCCAGAATGTGAGAAGAGATTTATAATTCCAAAAATGGAAATGGGATTATTATAGAGAATAGATAAGAAATTCCTCCAAACCAACAAGAGAACAGTAACCCTGATAGAACAATGGGCAAATGCTATGAAAAGGCCATTTACAGAACTTAAACTAGAATACAAAAATGAGAAAGCTAGATTATTCTAGCTGTTGGCAAGAATGAGAAGATGTAAGAAGCCTCGGGCTTCCTAGTGGAAGCTGGACTGACGTCATCATTCTGGCTTGGGTCAAAGCCTCGGTCAATAAAAAACTGTTCCTCTGCCTTACTTTGTCCTTTGTGCATGTATTTCTTTGGGGGATTTCACAGGGAGAAATGGCCAGTCTAGCACAGGCTCTGGGCCTTAGACACCGTAGGTCCTGACCAAATGCCTCTACCTGAATCACACCTGATGTGACTGCATTGGCCACTCAGTCTAAAAGGACATGGAAATCAAAATTCTACTGCCCCTTACTCACAAAGGTCTGGACATGGCTTTACCTTTTCCTTTTTTGAGGGACCAAATTTATTTTTATTTTTCTGAAAATATCAGGAACTATAAAAAACAAGCCAGTAGCTGTAAAGCACCATGTTCTGTTGGAACCTGAATTCATTCGTTGGTAAGTTTTCAGGTTTCCCAACTTTACAGTCGTTGACATTTGAGCATGTTGTTTTATAAATGATGGGATTCTGGGGTGGGAAGTGAGTTGGCTTTACCTTTTTTTAAATGACATTTCAAAACATTTTCCGAAAACTGTGGTTGATAGGAAATTCCTATGTATTTAATGTTTAATATAATTTCTGAAGCAAACATAATTCTCTTCTTGTTGTACTAATCACCATTTAGGGAAGATTTGATTTCAGAATCTGGAAACAGAAGAAATTGAGCTCTAAGAAACAATGGTCAGGAGAAAGCGTTCTTGGGATTTAAGTAGCCTAGAAGTATCACAAGAGAAAAATCATATGGGTCTGCTTTTCTTAGCCAAAGGGAAATGCAGTCACTTTTCATCCAAGGGAAGAGCACATAAACATGGACACTGAGCAGGACCGTCACGGAAGGAGATAAACTTAAGTGAGAGAAAAAGTCTCATCCTCATCCTGGAGCTGACCTGGGCAGGCCTCAGAAGAAGCAGTTAGATTTCACACAGATTCTTCCTTCAGAGTAGAGCCGGAGGAGGCCAGGAGACAGAAGGGAGAAGTGAAGGGGTCCCGGACTCCATTGTCATCAGGGTCCTAGTGGAAGCTTGTCTCCAGACCCCAAAACTGAATAAGATCTCTGGCAGACCTAGCTAGGACAGAGAACAGGAAATGTACATCACAACCTCAGGAGGTCATGATCCCCAAGATTCAGAGGCCAAAAATGCTCCTAAAGTTCCTCATGATGAAAGAGGAGAGCCACATTCAGCACCATGTCACCATCATGATTTTTGTCCTCTGGCGTTTGTTAACCAGGCAACCAATAACCAAATTTTCCGATACCAAAAAAAAACTGATTTGGGCCATCCCCAATCTCTACCCAAATTTAGAGATGGCAGGTTTCTGTGTTGACAACACTACTGCCTGGACTATGGCAAAAGCTCGGCCTCAGGAACCTGCAGGGCTGGGCCTGCGAAAGGGACCTGGGTCTTGGGCCCACTCTCTCTCAGGGGCTGAGGATGGCGCAGATCCAGGCTGTCTTCCTAGAAGAAACTACTGGCTAGGCCTCAGGTGCCCAGAGAAACTTTTCTCTTAACGTAACAACAGGTACTGGTTGCAGACCCTGGGGTTACCTCACTTACCAGAGAAACATAGTTATGGGATAAAGAGGAATGTTTCCTGGGCAAAGAGGGATACATAATGCGTACACATGCAAAAAGTAAGGTTTGCTTTAGGTAAAACATGATATTGAAACAAAAATAAATAAAAACACTCATTGGAACACCAGTGTGAAATCCTACTGGAACACCACTAGGATTAATAACTATTTGCAAATACAACACAAAGCAAAGAACCTTTCTAGAAGTCTTAGGAAAAGTTTATGATGTTCTTAAGGTTATGGTTTGTTTCAATAACAAATTTCAAAACCTTAAATGGTGCAAAAAGTACCAACATCCTAACTGTAACCAGATTTTATATCATCCAGAGAAGAGAAGTGGGTTGAAATATCCTAAAAACACCATAATTTTTAAAAGAACAAATTGCCATTTTCCTAAATATCAAGAGGGCAAGAAATGAGAAACAGCCATGTGGTTTCACAAACTCTCTATTTAGAGGCTAGCAGGAAAGAGAAATTTGTACCGCAAACTGAGGAAAGGATGAAGGCTGTTGCCTCAGTCAGGCCTAGTAAGGAAGGAATATAAACAACAGTCAAATAGGAAGACCATAAAAAGAGTAAGAAAAAACCATGCATACAGTGGACATGCAAGGGACTCGATGATATTCACTTGTAAAAGAGAAGGAGGGGAATTACAACAGAGAACAAACCAAGAGCAGGTCTGGCATCAAAATTTCCCAAAGAGCAAAGAGCAAAGCAGATTATCAGTATCCACTCCAGTATCAATTCTGTCATCCCTCCCATCCATCAGTATTTCCTTGCCCTTGTATTGGTACCAACCACTAACAAGAAATCAGGGAATCTAATCCCTTCGGTTTGGGAGCCCAGGGAAACAGAGGTTCCTGAGGTCTGTTAAGTCCGAACACCAGAGCTAGGTTTCCATGAAGCAGTTTTGGGCCAAATACTAAGTAAGTTTTAAAGTGCTCCTTTGCCTGGTTTTGTTCTGTGAGATCTCCCTCCCTTTGTCCTGCACGATCTTGTTGCCAGAGGATCTGGCTACATAGGGTCCTGGTTCTTTCCCTCTCTTCTCACAGAGAAAACATCATTCACAATAGTGACACCATGATAATATAAACGCACTCTTAGAAGAGCGTCACATATCCCACTGCTTTTAAAGGAAGAAAGAGAAAACATGAGAGGAATGAAATTTCAAGGAATAACATCCAACTAATATTGGCTGAGCCTGGAACAGTGAAATCACTAGTTAAGCAGGCCACAAAACAAAAGGAACCTGAGTGCCTCAGGTCAGCATACCTGGAGGGCCACTGATGAAGCAGTAGTCTCTTCATTCAAAAAGAATTTCACAGTTGGAAATTCCTTCTGAATGAGGAGTACTTAGCACCAAAAAGTGACCCATGTTTTCAGAAGATGCTCACCACCCCAGGTCACTACCTCATCAGCAGTGAAGAAACAGAGGGATCCGTATGCAGTCACTTGCTGAAATCACCTCTAGCTTACTTCAGAATGTCAGTGAGGCATGCCCACCTGCCCCTATCACAGTGTGTCTACGGGACATCCTCTCTTACTCCTCTTCTGGCATTTCTTCTAGTCTTTCAAGGGGACAGTATCAGAAACTTCTTCCTGATTGAAAAAGCTCATAATCTAGCCAGCCTAGCTAGGTCAAGCGTTTCCATGTCAGAGTATAGATAAAACTCAATTTGGCTGGAAAATATACTCCCTGCACTTAAAACTTCTTAGCAATCTATACATTAAAATGTTCCAATTTTCACTGCTACTTTGGTTTTCCCATGCGTGGTCAGCTAGGGCCCTTGGTCGTAGCTCCTTGCCCATGTGTTTGCACCTGCTTTCTTCTGCATCCAGAGGACACATAGCTTAGATCTGATCAGAGACAGTAAGACTGGCCTTTTTTCAAGGTTTAAAATCGAAACACTTTGTAAAGATAATCTACTTGTCAAATTTAAGGTGATTCATTCCCGCAACCTATGATGGAAAATACTTTTAAAATGTACTGAATTAAAGCAAAATCCAGGGTAAAGTGAAGTGCTTTTTTGGATTTGAAAGATCAGTTTAATTCTGTTCCTGTCAGCTACAGGAGTGGACTGCGCTCATCACAGGAAATGTCAAGGTCAGCTATTAACACAACTCAAGATCTATTAGGGAAGGACAAAGAGCACCTGCTGGCCACAGGAGTCACCAGCAGCATCTCCCGCCCCTCCTGAGAGCCCGCAGCCAGAAAGGGTCAAAGATTCTCCCCCTCCCACCCCCACAGCCAGAAAGGGTCAAAGATCCCCCCTTCCTCTAACAGCTGCCACTCCTTAGAGGTTGGGAAGGTCCCAACCGCACTGTGTGATTAAGTCTGTAGCACAAAGAGAATCCCAATCCTTAAACCAATCAGGTTAGTAAAAATGTCAGACAGCAATCTAGCACTCACCTTTGTCATGAACACAAACTGAGGGTTTCTTGACACCATCAACCATAACATTCTGTGTGTTGCCATGTCCATCTTCTGAGTCGCTGTCTTCAAACTGAGCCTCTATAATGACATCAGGACTGTCATTATAGCCTTTCACGGGCTGCTGCAGGAGATGGCTTCCACAGAGCTCCTCAGGGAGATCTAATTCATAGGCACCTTCTGTTTCTTTGTCATTGCTCTCTGGTTTAATTACCTGAAGAAAATAGAAAAGTTCTGCTAAATCACTGGAGGGAAGAACGGGAAATAACAGATCTTTCTCTTCTCGTTTTTCTTTCCTAAGGAAAAAATGCACATTCAGAAGCTCACGGCAATGGTCACTCACCATGTAGTTTGAAAAATAATATTCATTTTCCAGCTGCACAGACAACCTTATGGAGATGACCAATCCAGCACTGCCAGAGTGGCCGTCAGCTCCTCAAGATGCCCAAGATGAATGCGATCTCTACTCCCCATTTTTCTGATGTACCTACCTGTTGTTTATCCACTCTCCCCCAGAGGCCCTGAATACCACAAGTACTAAGCTGCTTCATAAGCGTACATCACATGGGTGAGTGAGTATGTTCACAGGGGATAAAACTCAGCAGAGTATGTTACTGCACTCCATGTGAAACCACAGAGAATGATGAAATGGAAAAAACAAAATTAAATGTAAATAAGCGTTTTTAATGTTCTCATAAAAAAATAGAAGCCCTTAATTCTCCATTTTGAGGCTTGAAATTGGTATAGAAAGCACACAACTGATGGATATTTATATGAACACTAAGAATGAAGCATTATATAATATGACAAATATTTTCAATTAAAAAAAGAATAAAGCAAATATGAGAAGAGTCTAGATACTAACCCACTTAGTGAGTTTGTCACATAAGTCATATGTCTGTACTCTGATTTCTATGGCATTTGATTTCTATGGATTTCTCCAGCAGTTTCTCTATGGGTTTAATTTTGAGAGGTCTAACATTTTTCTGAGTTTAACCTTGAAGTTTCAAGATAGATGCCTGGCTTCAACAAGCCAGATTACCATTCGAATCAGACCACACAAAGATCCTTTAATAAAGGATCTTTATCTTATACAAGGCAGAAAAAAATTACTGAAAGAAATCTTTCCCAAGACATTTTCACACCACAGATTTCAATTAACATAACCATCCCCAGACAATATTATATTCGCCCAGAAAATCAAAGTAAAATATTACAAAGGCATTCTAAAGATTCTAAAAATATATTACCAAGTTTTTAAAAAAGTGACTTCATGAAAATGTGGAAACAGAAAAACTCGTAGACAGCAGTTAATTTTTCAGAGTAAAATTGTGCCTTTTAATAACATTTTTTGGAACCTTGATTCCCAATTTCTGAATATATATAATGAAATTTTCTTTCAACTCTTGCCATGTTTTGACTCTTGTCATATCCATTCATTCATCTGATCACTCTTTCATTATGAGAAGGTTGAAGGTTCCTTTTCTTTGAGAGTAAAAGAAAAAAAACTCAACTGGCTAGGCCAGAAATCTCCAAAAAGATTCCCTCAGGGAAGAGGGAAGCCACAGTTGGTCTTTAAATTATAATACAATCATAAAATCCAGCTCTCCTCTGTGCATTTCTGCCTTGTCACAAAAGTTGGTTTTCATGCCTGACCCAAAAGAGATCACTCAAAAATAGAGAATTCAATGACAAGTTAGGAAAGAAAAAGAATTTGACATCACTCAAATCAGCAAACCTAGTCAATGTCCTTAAATGTGCCTGGCAAATTCATCTGCCCCGACCATCCTTGAAGAACGAACACACACCTTGGGCATTGTCAGAACAGCCCAAAGCATGGGGCACCGGATGGCTCAGGCAGTTAAGCATCTGACTCTGGCTCAGGTCTTGATCTCAGGGTCCTGGGATCGAGGCCGGTATCAGGCATCTCACTCAGTGGAGAGTCTGCTGTCCCTTCCCTGCCTTGTCCTCTCTCTCAAATAAATACATAAAATCTTTGGGCGCTTGGGTGGCTCAGTGGGTAAAGCCTCTGCCTTTGGCTCAGGTCATGATCTCAGGGTCCTGGGATCGAGCCCCGCGTTGGGCTCTCTGCTCAGCGGGGAGCCTGCTTCCCCCTCTCTCTCTGCCTGCCTCTCTGCCTACTTGTGGTTTCTCACTCTGTGTGTCAAATAAATAAATAAAATCTTTAAAAAAAAAATATATATATATATAAAATATTTTTTAATATATTTTTTAAAATATATTTTTTTAAAAATAGCCCAAAGCACAAGCAGGAGGTATAAGTGCACCCTCTGTGTCTAAAGCATGGTGGCTATGACAGGATCACTTTTGTTTTTTCTATGTCACTCCCACGCACAACTTCTCGCAGAGAGAAGAGGTGGGACTGGGGCTGAAGGAGAATGCCTAGTGTGCTAGAGTTAGACTCACAGGTAACAAGCAGTCTTCCGGAAAGATGTTACACAAAGGGTCCATGCTTTCAGTTTCCATTATGTATTTACTTCTCCCATTAATAGTTTCACAAAGGATTTGGTTCCTATAGGCCATGGAGAAAATCGTACAAGGGGAAACCAGAATTCTGACATTGTCAAATTTGAATGCTCAACTACTCTACAGTAAAGAGTAGTCTTTCTCCATATGCATATATATATATGTGTGTGTAAGATATAACAAGAATTCTGTAATCACCATGATTCTGCTACTTAGTAAGAATTATGCTATGGGTCACAGATAAAAAGTTCAAATAAAAGTCAAAAGGAAGAGGAGAGCAGGAGACAGCAATAACCAGAGTACACCAAGCCTAACTGTATAGCACATTTTAAAACCAGCCCAGTTCTGGGATGCCTGGGTGGCTCAGTTGGTTAAGCAGCTGCCTTCAGCTCAGGTCATGATCCTAGTGTCCTGGGATGAAGTCCCACATTGGGCTCCTTGCACGGCAGGAAGCCTGCTTCTCCCTCTGCCTCTGCCTGCCATTCTGTCTGCCTGTGCTCGCTCTCTCTCTCCTTCTCTGACAAATAAATAAATAAAATCTTTAAAACCATCCCAGTTCTGAATTCATGATAATCTCCATGGTTTAGATTAATTATATTTAAGAATTAGTATTTTTCAAGGCGCCTGGTTGGCTCAGTGGGTTAAGCCTCTGCCTTTGGCTCAGGTCATGGTCTCAGTGTCCTGGGATCGAGCCCCACATCGGGCTCTCTGCTCAGCAGGGAGCCTGCTTCCCCCTCTCTCTCTGCCTGCCTCTCTGCCTACTTGTGATCTCTCTCTCTCTGTCAAATAAATAAAATCATTAAAAAAAAGAATTCTTATTTTTGGCACTAAATTCACCTTTGAGTTACAAAATTTAAAAATGTAATGAAGCAGGAGTTAACAAATAAATCAAGTCATTTAAAACTGTGTAATTCACATATAAATTGGAGTGCCTGGGTGGCTCTGTCGGTAAAGCATTGGACTCCTGATGTCAGCTCACATCATGGGATGAAACCCCACATCAGGCACCACGATTCTAAGATTCTATCTCTCCCTTTCCTTCTGCCCTTCCCTGCACCCTCTCTAAAAAATACATATATATATGCACATATGTACATATATATATACACATACACATATATATAAATACATTGCATTTTAAAAGTACATTCATTCTATTTTGTTACACCAGTACACACAAGAACAGAAATATATTCTGAGAAAAAAAGATCACCATAAGACCACAGGATACAAAAGTCATTTTACAACTACTCCATACCACATACTGGTTAAGAGTGAGGGTTGCAGAACCCTTAGAGAAATGGCTAATTCAAGTCTGGAGCAGGAAATAGATAAGACAAACCTGGAATATCGTGTCATACCAGGAAAACACGGAAGCTATCAAAGGCTTCTAAGGTCTTATTGAAAAAACTCAAGAATCGCCGTGAAAAATCAGCTCTCTCTGGTCAACCTTAGAAAATTCCAAGCATTTATCCTACCTTTCCTGTACCAACCATACCTCAGGTTAACCACAGAGTTGAGGAGGTAAAGATCTTCTTTACTGAAGAGTTTCAGCTAATTGAGAAAGAAGGAAAGACTTTCGGTATCACCAGTTTGCCATCCCTATGGAAATAATGGATTCAGGAAATGATCATTAATGGTTGCTAAAGCCAGCTAATTCATAACCTGATGGAGATGGAGTTTTATAATAAATGGATCAGAGTGGTAATACTTAAGAAGAGAAAGAAACATAGTGCTTCCTGATGGACGATAATAGTAAGTCCATAACACTATCCATGAAGTACTTTCCCCCAAACTGAACTTGAATCTGATCTGAAACTGGATTATAGGAGCATGTTAAATAACACCAGGGAGAGACCCATTTACACTCACTCACCAGGTGACTTCATCCCGTCTCAGGGCTTTAAATCTCTCTGTAGCCTATTAACTCTCAAAATTAAATGCCTAGCATCAACCATTCCCCTGAATGCCAGATTCCTATCCAACTGCCTACTTTACATCTTCCTTTGGATGTCAGTTGGCACCTCGAACAAGAGAACCCTTGCCCCCCCCAGAACGCACTCCTCTCCTAGTACCTGCTTTCTCAGCAGATGGCACCAAACTATGGCATCTTCTTCTCATGCCCCACATCCAATACATCAGAAGAGCCCACTGGCCCTTCCTTTAAATATTTTTTTCTTACCATTTGCACTAATACTGCACAACCAACCTCTATCTCCTTGCTGAGATAACCCATCTCCTGATTTCCATTTTGGACCAAAGCAGCTAGAGTGATCTTTTTTTTTTTTTTTTTTTTTTTTTTTAATTATTTTACCCATTCACTTGACAGAGACCACAGGTTGGCAGAGAGGCAGGCAGAGAGAGAGAGGAGGAAACAGGCTCCCTGCTGAGCAGAGAGCCCGACGCGGGGCTCGATCCCAGGACCCTGGGATCATGACCCGAACCGAAGACAGAGGCTTTAACCCACTGAGCCATCCAGGCGCCCCTAGAGTGATCTTTTAAACATAAATCAGATCATGTCATTCTCTCAGTGGCTTCCCAACATCATTCCATCACCACCCACAAGGCCTTGTCAAATCAGGCCCATATTATTGTTCCATTCTCATTTGCTATAACTTTTTCCTTTGCAAATTACCCTCCAATCTAGAAATCTTCTTGTTATTTCTAGAATACTAAAATCTTCCATCCTGGGGTTCTTGTGTTGCTATTCCCTCAATCTGGAAAACTCTGTGCCTGGCTATTCTTAGGGCTAGATCTTTTCATTTTGTTCAGGTCTCACCCCAAATATCCTTCTCTCAGAGAGGCCTTTCCTGATCACATGAAACAGCCCCACCTGGCTGTCACTACTCTATCCTCTTACCCTGCTTCATTTTTTGTCACTGTTCTTACCCCTACCTAATACTACATTACACACTTACGTACTTTCTGTCTCCCAAATAGAATGTAGGTTTCAAAAGCACGGTGGCTATTTTAGTCACCGTTATATTCCAAGAGTACATTTAGTAGCCACTCAAATATATGTTAAATAAATTAATACAACCATTTATTAGGAAATAACTTGTTCAGGGTCTATCTTCTCAGATAAACTACAGACTCCAAGAAGTGAGCAAGGCCAGAGCTGACATCCAGTATACTCGATCTCATTTGAGTGAACAAAGAACCGGAGGCAGCACAGTGCATCCAACATCTCCACATGTCTGAAACCTGTCTCTCGAGACCATGTCCAGTTGGCTTGGATCTTCTATAACCCAGAGTCCACTGCACAATCTCCCCAGCTCCTCCCTAGCCTCCACTACCTGCCCCAGACAAGAGTAAGTTGCTCCCTCTCCTGAAGTCCCAAAGCAATCCGTATGTATGCCTTCTCTGCACTTCACAATTTCTTCACCGTTATTTGTGTTATCTACGTACAGGATTTACCTCATCTGTTAAGACTACACGCTCACCAGTTGTATCTTATGCAACTTGTATAATCAATCTAGGTGCTCCATATCTGATAAATAAATAGGTAGATAAATGGGCTAAAAAGTCAGTATAAAAGACAAGCGGAACGCAAAAGAACATTCAGAACAATTTCCAGACACCGGAGTATGTGGGTTAGAAACCAGTAGCTCGGTTATCCACAGCTCTGTGAAGTAAGAGGTCTTCTTCTGTGGGATTGACCTTAAAAATGTTGAGAAGTCCAGTTGAGGGGGTGTCAACTCTGAAGTTTAGCAGACACCTCTGAGAATCCAAGGAAAGCTATAAACCCTTCCTCCACAGAAAAATGCACATCTATAAATAGAAAGAAAATATTCCACAATAAAGCACAAGAAAGGACAGTCAAGGTTCTGGTGCTGAAGGCCACCTGGCCAGGTCAGTCAGTATTTTGGAGCTCTGGGCTCAGAGTGAAAGGAGGGAGGCCTGAGGAAAAGGATTTATTACTGACCTGTTAACTGAGGACTTTAAAAATTCCTCTGGGTTCCTCCACAGACCTGAGAGTGAGGCAGCTGACTGCACCTATTACTCCGAGTGCGTGCTGCCCCTGGGGTTATTGTCCCTTGGAGGTTTAGTCTAGTCTCTAGAGGACAGGACAGAAACGGATTAGTGAGGGAAGCAAATTGCTGGGTCACACAGAACTTTGTCACTCTCAGTCTTGTTCTATGAACAGGATAGGATGAACATCACATAAACCTTGCTAATGAAAATAAACAAAGGAAATATAAGCAGACATCAACTGGGGCATAGAAATATGAAATGGAAGTGTTACTTGAAGGTACAAAAATGCTCAAAAAATAACAGCACTCTACAATACTTAATAATTTTTATTTCCTTAACTCCTCCCTTCCAAACACAAATGCACATACACATACACACAGAAATGTTTGTCAGATATACCCTTCAGTTAATTTTACCAAGTCTGTCATCTACCTATTGTCTCCTTTCAGAACGTAAAATTGGGCGACAGAGTGGTGTGGCAGTGCAAGGAGAGGACAAGATGATCCCCTTTCTCCATTAGGCTATAATCCTTATGCTCTGAGGGATGGGGAGCAGTAATCTGGCCTTTTCAGCTGTATCAGGGAGGAACCCTGACAACCATTACGATGAAATTAAGGGGAGGCTACAAGAAGCTTACCATTGAAAGGAATAGGGTAGAGGCCTAAGCCCAGAATCTTGAGTTCAGAGAGCATGAGAGGAGACACACCTTTCGGAAAAGGAGACACACCTTTCGGAAAAGGAGGGTGCGTGTAGCTTGACTTCTGTACTTTAACAGAAGTATGACCCCTGTGCTAGCAAAGAAATGACAAAATGCGTTGTAGAATTCCCCTACTTCAAAGACAAGATGTTTGCTGAATCAGATACCCTACGAAACTATGTAAGTAGAAAATGGCTAAGGAACACACTACTCTAAATGCCTGGCAGAATTTAAGACTTTGTTTCTTTATTGGCGAGCAGGCAGGGGAAGGGTAGAGAGAGAGAGGGAGAAACAGATTCCTGCTGAGCATGGAGCCTGACTCGGACTCCCAGGACTCAGGAATCCTGACCTGAGCCAAGGGCAGTTGCTTAACCAATTAAGCCACCCAGGTGCCCCTAAAAGAAATTTTAAAGATAAGCCATAGATGTGTTTCATATCCAGAATACATAAAAAACTCCCACAGCTCCGTGAGAGATAGACAATCCAACAGAGAAATGGGTAAAAGGGTTAAAGGCACTTTATCAAATAGCCTAATAGCCAATAAAGATAGGAAAGTGCTCAGTCTCCTTAGTCATCAGAGAAATGCATATTAAAACTATAATGAGATATTACTATAAACCTACAGATAGGCAAAAACTAAAAATCCAGACAATACCAAATGTTAGCAAGAATGTACAACAATGCACTGCTGGTCTGAATGTAAACTGTCTAGTGAAGTAGAAAACAGATCCACTCGATTCCTGCGCAGACTTACACCAATATGCTGTCCTGCCTCCCTCCAGATTTTGACAGGTAAACCCATGAAGAAAGAGAAGACAAAATTGGGAAAGGGTATTTGTACAAAGGAGAGGAGATAAGAAAATGTAAATTCTCCTTTAGTAAAGGCAAGTAAAGGTGACAATGTTAAGAGTGAGAGTAAGAGTGTAGTGAGTGACAAAGAAGAATGAAGGAGCAGATTCGAAGAGCCCCGAATGCCAATTTAATGAGCCTGGTCTTCACCATAAAGTTAATGAAGTGGGGAAGTAGGAAAAAGTGGTCTTTAAAAGAGGAACGCTAGTCAACACAACTGAGCTTGCATCACGACTCTGCCACTTACTAGCGACAGCACTTAGGGAAAGTTATTTAATCTCTTTGAATCTGTTTTATTATCTTTAAAATTAGGACATGAGTATCCAACATTATAAGGTTATTACGGAACTGAGAATTTATGGAAAAACTCTTTGCACAGGTGTCTGGAGTTTAATATTTGTCTAAGGGAGAACAAATCTAGTCTTTAAACCGCAAAAGTTCAAGGTGGTGAGGAACATCCAGGTGATGGCCAGAAATGCTGGTGTGGAGATCGGAAGAGTGTCCTGGGAGGCAGAAACTGAAAGCTTAGGGAGCTAAACACAGTGGGAAGACAATTAAGCAAAGGTGTCCCAGGGCCAAGTGTCAACTGAAAAGAGAAGCTGAGAACAGAACCCTGAGAAAAGACTCATTTTTTTTTTAAAGATTGTTTTAAATTTTTTTTTTTTTTTTTTTTTTTGAGAGAGAGAGAGAGAGAAGCAGAAGAGAGGGTCAGAGGGAGAAGCTAAGCGGGGAGCCTGATGTGAGACTCTATCCCAGGACCCTGGCATCCTGGCCTGAGCTGAGGCAGATGCTTAACTGACTGAGCCACCCAGGTGCCCCCAAAAAGACTCATTTAAAGAGGGCTCAACAGGAAACATGAGTTAATAAAGCAGGGAGAATTTAAAAATAATTATGAATATGTTAAACACCAAAGCTTTTATTGTGGCTCTTCATGCTCTTTTTTTCTTTTTTTTAGAAAGGCTCCAAGACCAGCATGGAGCCCAACATCAGGCTTGAACTCCCAACCCTGAGATCAAGACCTGAGCTGAGTCAGATGCTTAAACAACAAGCCACTCACGCGCCCCACCACTCCTCGTATTCTTCATGTACAACCTTCCCTGTGCATTTCGCATATCAACTGATTTGATCCACACAATGACCCTGAGTGATACGCAGAAGAGTAATTATGTCCATCTTAAAGAGAAAAAAATAGCTCCTAAATGGCAGAGCTGTGACAGGCACACAGATCTAGGGTTCTACATCCAGTGCCCTTAGTCCTGGACACACCTATAGAAGATTTCCTGCCAATGGATTCAGAGTCATCTTCTGCACATACAGCTCCCACCACTAACATCCATTGCATGAAATGCCTCTACATCTTTTGCCAGCCAGAAAATGCTCAAAATTCAAGATCCAACTCTTGGATGAATGCCTCTCTGAGTAATCTCCCTCTCTTAAGAAATGTTCTATTTCTTTCCTTTGTTCTGCTCTTATTCCTTAACTATTCTTTCACTCTAAGATTTCTTGATCAGGCTATATTCCATTTATTTGTTTGCATATTTCTCACTTCCATCAGACAGCAAACCGTGTCACATTCATTTCTTATACTCCCCTGAGGATTCTAAGGTACTTGGCATTTAAAACATGCTCAATATTCATTTCCTTTTCTTCCAAAGAGAATGAGAAAAACTTGAATCAATTATAAAAGAAGCATTCTTTTAAAAAAAAAAATGACAAGAAATAAATAACTACCACGCAGCAAGAGGCAACTAAATTCAGATGCCTGCCTACATGATATTGCATCGCCCTCCGTGAACGCACTTGTCTGCAAACCAGGCCAAAGTCATCAGTTACTTTAACACAGGTGAAACTTATCACCATAAGAAGCAAATATAAACATATATCCCATGGAGCACTGGGTGTGGTGCATAAACAATGACTCTCGGAACACCGAAAAAATAAAATAAATAAATAAAAATACAAAAGCAAATGAGTAAATCTGTAAGACATTTAAGTAAATGCACTTTTCTAAAATAATTCTAGGCCTTCGTACCTAAATTACAATTCCAGTTTCAATATAACCATAAACTTCATGCCCCAATTTGAAAACAATAGCTTAAGCAAGAAAAAGCACAAATGCCTAGATAAAAAAGAGGAAGCCCAGATCTGGGCATAGCCTCCAAGGGTAATTCCGAATTGCTAAAGAGTTGTGAGGTACTAATCCATCCCTCAGAAGGGTACAACCACATCATCTGCAAAGTGCTACTGAAACTCACCAGAATCAAGAAACTAGTCACTTCACCAACTGTCTGATATGGATTAGATGTCTCTTTCCCTTCCTTTTATAATTAATATGATGTATTTCAAAACTAGGGAGAAACAGAAAGAAAGAATTCCTCTAATGAAACAAGTCCAGTGGAAACCTAAATACAAGTGCCAAGTAGCATTTTCATCATGCTGGCCTACCCAAATTCCAAGCATGAAACATTTCATAGTTTTCCCGTTTACTGATAAAGAAAAACCCTTCCTTAAACATAAAAGCCATCTTTGAAAAGTGCTATGTTACCTCTTATAAAAATGAGCAAGTCCATATTAGCACTGGAAACTTCTGTTCCAAGCAAATAAATTCTATTACACTTCCCGGGGGCAGGGGTTGCTATCAACTTGGTATAACAAGCTTTTCCAAAAGATTTACATATACTTATGTCTACACCCGCTTTCTGCCCTAAGGGCTGCTTACCCGACAGTGTCAGCTGAAGGCTTTGTGTAAGGACATAATGCCCTGCCTTTCCTACTACCTGAGCCTCTGATTCAGAGCTAATGCATGTCATGAAGTCTACCTGGGAGCTGCTTTTCATTTTTTGGCTGCTCTGACTGGGCTTAAATGACAGCACTCACTTGCCACACATGTTTTAACAAACTTTCAAATCCCTTAATGGCACGCTTGGGACACAGTATAATACACGGTTCAGGAAATACGCTGGAGCCAAGAAAAGCAATTGATATTTCCACAGGGAGTTCTTGACAAGGCTTGCCAATAAGCTTCTTTCATTATAAAGTATGACCGTGGACATATCATTTTAAAGACATATTACAGACATTCTTAAAGGCATACGTGTTATTGGGAACTTTGTTTCCTAAGGTAGTTCATCAAAAGTACCTTTTTATTTAGTTTACAAGAACAGAACAAACTATTTCCATTCTACTGGTTACTCAGGCAAAAAATTCTTTATCTTTTTCAATCAATCAATTCCTTCCTCTCTCTCTCTCTCTCTCTCTCTCTCACACACACACACACACACACACACACACACATACACCATCACATCCATTAGCTCATCCTATCAACTCTATCTCCATGGCTATCACCACCACCCCCAGCTCAGGCCCTACCACCTCTCACTTGAGTATAGGTAACAGTCTCGTAAGGGGTCTCCCTGCTTCTACTCTCACCCTTTCCATCTGTTCCCAACCCAACAGAGTGAGCCTATGAAATGTAAGCCCTATCATGTCAAATTCTTTGCTCTAAACCCTCCAAGGCTGCCCACTGCCATCAGAGCTAAAACTCAAATCCTGGCTGATGCACAGGCCCTCCCTGACCCGTACTCCCACCCCGTGAGCCCTCTGATCTCACCCCAGCTACTCTCTGCTTCAGCTCTTTGCTATTCCTTGAACACGGCAAATACATATTTGTTGTTCCCGAAGATCTCCACAACCATAGCTCCCTCACTTCTTCCCATTCTTACCCAAAGTCACCTTCCCGAGGAAGTCCTCTTTGGTTGCCCTACTTAAAATCTCAACCCCAAGGGGGCCTGGGTGGCGCAGCTGGTTAAGCATCCAACTCTGGGTTTTGGCTCAGGTCGTGGTCTCACAGTCATGAGATGGAGCCTCACATCCAGCCCTGCCCTCTCCCCCTCTCCCTGGGCCCCTCCCGCTCATGCCCTCTCTTCTCTAAAAGAAATATATAAGTCTTTAAAAAATAAAATAAATAAAATCTCAGCCCTATCCCCAAAACATAGATCTCTCTTCCATATTTTCCTTTAGTACTAAACACTATTGAGCATGCTACACACAGTATTTTATTCACATCATTATATCCTTCCCAGTGAGACACAAGCTCCACAAAGGCAAAGACTTGGCCTGTTTGCTCACCATTACATTCCAGCACTTACTATGGTACCTAATATAATGCCTCCCACATGATCCCATCTTAATGTGTTACTATCACCTTAAACTCAAAACATCAAAACCACTCTGGTCTTTCCCTCAAAGCACTCCTCTTTCCTATTCTTTTTCTTTCCAACACCACTACCACTTTCTTCCAGGCCTTGTAAACTCAGAACTTCACAACCACACTGACTCTTCCCTGTTGCTGAATATACTGCTTCAACAAATACTTCACTTGTCTTTTTACAAGTGCTATTCTATCTCTACAAATTCCATGATATTCTCATGATGCATCCTACACATTCCCAGAAGCAAACAAAAAAATCTCATTAAGTTACCTTCTTATTCAAAAATTTTCCATGGATTTTCCCTCTCTAAAGAAACGAATTCTCTGTTTTGGGGCTTACCATTCAAAGACCTTTTGATGTCCACTGACCTCTTCAGACCATTTTTATCTTACCTGCCAATCCCTTCTATTATACACCATTCACGGGCCACAGCAACTTCTTTCCTCACTTAGATCACAACTCAAAAACAGGTTTCGAGCAACTCAGAACAGCAGGATCTGTCTTCCTCTATTTATCCGTGACTGCAGTAAGGAAACGAATACAACCCCCTTTAAAAATGGTTCAATTTTGATTTAAATATTTTAAGAAAAAAAGGGAAAAGTGCTCTTGCAGAAATGACCTGTTATCTGTCAAGGAGCAGACAGAGCAGGCTGTGCAGACTAGGCTTAGATTGCAGGAGAGGAAGAGAGCAGAAGTCTGACTAGTCAGGGCTTAGGGTCTCTGGACATTGGTCCTAAGAGATCACGGGACTTGAAACAGAATTATGGGTGTCCTGTGACACGTCCCCTCACTCCTCTTTTGTATGGCCACCGCAAGCAACTAACCAACCACAACCCAACTCTGGTACCACCAAGCCTGTGGACCTAGTCACCTAGAACAGAAAGAAGCAAATATGCTTCTCCTTTGAGGAGACACAGTTCATAAAACACAGTAGAATCCGGCTGGAGTAATCTCGGTAGCAACGTTTGAAATATTCTGATGCCAGAAATGAGCAGAGAGATAAGGAACAGAATTTGGCAGAATGTCACCCCAAGTTCTGAAGCTCAGACACAAATAAAGAGAAGCCAGGCAAGAAACTGGATAGAAGCAAATGTGGGAAAGCAGACCCTAGGGAAGAGTTCCCAAGAAAGACAGAACTGGATGAAAGATCTTCCAAGAACAGAGTCCACGGAAGGAATGGCCACTGAGATTTAGTGAAAGAATGTATACGGGTACATGTAACTCTGTACCGAGGGATTGCTTTCTTTTGACTCTGAATCTTTACTATATTTTTGACCTAAGTCTCTAAAACATACTCAATGTATTAATAATGACTAGGTTAGCTGCAAGAAATGGAAAAAAAAAAAAAACTTGAACTGGTTCTTTTTAAGTATTATTAGCTTATATAATTGAGTCTATCTGTGAGTCTACCTGATCAGAGTATGAGGCTCATCTGGTATTTGTGAGAAAAAGAGAGAGAGAAAGAGAGAGAGAGTGAGTGTGTGTGTGTGTGTGTGTGTGCGCGCGCGCGCGCGTGCTCAGATGTCCTCAATATTAGCTCCATTATCAGGGCAGCCTCCTCCTCGTAGTATAAAGAGGGATTCCAGTAGATTCGGAATTATATCCTAGGGGAAAAAAAGGGAGCAATTCTTACACAGGTGCTCTGCAAATGGTCCCAGGAATACCCAGCTGGGCTGGATTTGGGCTGCATGCCCATTCGTGAATCAATCACTAGGACAAGGGGGTGGACTAGACCAACACATCCCTGTATGAGGAATGTGACCAATTTCTCAATACTAGTAAATAATAAAGCTAAAGTCTCCTTAGAAATGCTCGAAGTATGGGGTACTTAGATGGCTCAGTCAGTTAAGCATCTGGCTCTGGATCTCAGCTCAGGTCTTGATCTCAGGGTCATGAGTTTAAGCACCATGGTGGGCTCCACGCTGGGCATGGAGCCTCCTTTAAAAAAAAAAAAAAAAAGACAATAAAGAAAGGAATGTTCAAAGTAGGTCTCTTTTTTTTTTTAAACAACAATTATCTATATTTTTTCACAGAAGCCTACTGATATCATTTCCAACTGTTTCCCTGAATCAAGGATCATTCCCCTTTCAGAACCGTAACAATTTTTGATATGAAATCAAAGCAGGGATGTAACATCATGCAGGAAAGAAAATACCCCAAAAGTTTAAACAACATGTCAAGAATATAGAGTACATGTCAAATAAAGATTATTTGTATTTAAAATTTTTACATGTATAGACACAGCTACAGTATCTGACCTCAGATTCCTTCATATCACAGCAATCTCCAGCAAAATGGATTTCACATCCTTGACATACTTCAATATCCTGGACCTCACTGAAAAATAAGCTCAATTTGCAGGCCATTTCAGAAAACTACGAGTATACAATGAAAATTTCTCAGAGCAAGGGAGATTCAGAACATTAATAATGTAAGGGGTACAACCCAAGAGCCTAATGATGTTCCATACAGACAGTTTACTACTAGTAGATTAACCACAATCATCTAAAAAGTCGACCAACGTCTGAACTACCACCTTATTATCAATAAAAACTGAAACCGCGTTTCTCTGACTAGTGCTTGCTGGCACATAAACTCTGTACCTACTGCTAGATTTTTTAAAGTAGATTTAAACTCCAAAAATCTACTTGTATCTGCAACTATCCTTTCCTTCTTTACACCTGAAGCACAGACATAGTGATCTAGCTTTGAATACTATTTCTCGCCTTGAGGGCTTTGCTTACTGGGTCCCCCCCCAACACTATTTCATTTCTCCCTCCCACTCTATGAGAAACCTTTGTAACATTCATCTCCATTTCTTTGAGAAAACATTCTCATAAAGCTGGAGTAGTTATATTAATATCAGAGTCAATTATTTTAAAAAAGTATTACAGGGGTCAAGGAGGAATTTTTGTTAATAAAAGAGCCAATGCATTAGTCAAATAGAATGTTTCTAAATGTATATGCACCTAATAAAAATGCCTCAAACTGGATGAAGCAAAAAACTGACAAAAGTAGCAGGAGAAATGAACAAATCCCCAGTTGTAGAAATTTTAACAAATAAGAATAAAACAACTACACAAATATATATAAAAACAACAATTATAAATGTCAAAGGACTTTATTTTTTCAAAGGACTTTCACTTACCTTCTATAAAGTCTTAATTCATTAATGCAAAGATAAACCAATTTAATAACTGGGTAAGAGACTAGCACAGATATTTCAGGAAAGACTATCAATATATGTAAATGGCCAATGAACACACACCAAAAACTGTTCAAGCTTCATTCTGTTGTCAGGAGATGCAAAACAAAAGATAACAAACAACTGCAACAACAAAAATCTATACTCCTATGGGCTCATCAGAATGGTTTAAAACTATACTGCTATGCCCTGCTAAGGATACAGAGAAACAGATTCTCTTATACATTTTTTTTAAAGATTTTATTTATTTGACAGAGAGAGATCACAAGTGGGCAGAGAGGCAAGCAGAGAGAGAGAGAGGAGGAAGCAGGCTCCCTGCAGAGCAGAGAGACCGATGTGGGACTCGATCCCAGGATCCTGAGATCATGACCTGAGCTGAAGGCAGAGGCTTAACCCACTGAGCCACCCAGGTGCCCCTCTTATACATTTTTAATAGAAGTAAAAAATGGTACAACTACCCTGGAAAAGAGCTTCATGGCTTCTTATAAAGACAAACACGATGGGGCACCTGGGTGGCTCAGGGGGTTAAGCCTCTGCCTTCAGCTCCAGTCATGATCTCAGGGTCCTGGGATCGAGCCCCACATTGGGCTCTCTGCTCAGCAGGGAGCCTGCTTCCCACTCTCTCTCTCTCTGCCTGCTGCTCTGACTACTTGTGATCAATCGATCTCTCTCTCTCTCTCTGTCAAATAAATAAATAATCTTTAAAAAAAAAAAGACTCACTTACTGTATGATCCAGTGATTCTATTTCTTTAACCAAGAGAAATAAAAAACATACGGCCATACAAAGACATGTACAGCAGTGGTCACAGAAGTTTCATTCTTAAAGGTCAAAAAAATGAAAATGATCCAAGTGTCCTTCAACTGGTGGATGGGTAAACAAACTCTGGGTCATCTATATAGGGGAACAGTATTCAACAACACTGAACAACGGGGACAGTCTCAAGTGCCTTATGCTAAGAGAAAAAGGCCAGACTCAAAATAATTCCATTTATCTGACATTTCTACAAAAGGCAAATTCCATAGGGACATAAAACAGATTCGTGATTGGAAGGGCTATGGGGAAAGAGTAAGTAGACTAAAAAGGGATGCAAGGGAATCTGGGGTATGATGGGACTGCTTTCTATCTTGACTATGGTAGAGGCTACACAAATCTACACAGCTTTTTAAATTCATAGAACTGAATGCTAAAAAGGGAGAATTTGACCGTATGTAGACATGTTAACCAAATAAATCTCCTTTGTACCCAAGCCAAACAAGCTTAGCATCTATATGCACCGGGGAGCAAAAACTCAATTAAAACACTGAAAGTATGAGCCAAGGCAATCAACTGATATCAAATATTTTTCATTCCGCCAAAATCTGAAATCCCATAAAGGTTTATTAAAATTTTATAATGTTAAAAGGCATCTACTAGGCATTAAATAACCCCTCCTTAACAAAGTGGTGATACTTAATAGTTAACAAAACACTCAAAGATATCCTCACTCGTACCAGGATACTGACACCTGGAAATAAGTAGGACCCACAAGGCGCATCCCCAAATATCTGTAACCAAAAGCATACATCATTCAAACGGCATAAACCCTGGGCAGTGAAAGGGAATGACTGCTTCCTGCTGACATGACCAAGGAAGGGCATATAAAAGATGGTGAGAACAGCACAGGTCAAGAGGACAACATTGAGGAAAAAATGGTATGTAAAAAGTCCAGGAAGTAGGCATGTTGGAGGAATAATAAGCAGACAAGTATGAGAGCCTCCCACCACTTCCACCACCATACCCACACATACACAAAATCCACAAAGGAAGATTAAGCCCTTTCTTGCTAGAGAGAAGCCCGAATGTCATTCAGATGTAGTCTAAAATGCACATGCGTATAAACACAAATGCAGAACTCGTTTCTTTTTTCTCAATCTGATGCTTAAAAAAAGAAAGCTAACCCTTGAGGCAGATATTAATATAGAAATGATATATAACACTCCAAACACAATAGAACTGAGGTTTTGTACACTGACGGCCACTGATCAACCGGTTATACGATTCCATGCAGAAAAGCTCTAACTCCCACCCCTGCTCAAAAATAACATGTAAGGGGCGCCTGGGTGTCTCAGTGGGTTAAAGCCTCTGCCTTAGGCTCAGGTCATGATCCCAGGGTCCTGGGATCGAGCCCTGCATCGGTCTCTCTGCTCAGCAGGGAGCCTGCTTCCTCCTCTCTCTCTGCCTGCCTCTCTGCCTACTCGTGATCTCTGTCTGTCAAATAAATAAAAATAAAATCTTTTAAAAAATAATAAATAATGTGGTAAAACAGTGGAGAATCCAGGGCCCGAGTGAGGAGGCAGGAGCCCAACAGCGTGCCCAGCAAGAAGGGTGACCTCGCGGTAGAGCAGGCCAGTAACATCAGCATACTGGTTACAAACGGGATGAGCAAAAAAGTAAATACAATGTGGACAATAAGAATCATGTTTCTCACTAGTAGAAGGAGTCAAAAATATGGAAAGGGGGAAACTCTAAGGAACCCTGTGGTGTTGGAACTATCAATGTAAACTCACAGTTTTCCCCAAGAGAGGTTGGTGGGTAGACAGAGAGACAGATGAAAGGGGTATATACACACACATATACTTCCTAGTTTTGTTCATGGAGAGGACTTGGGAGCATCTGGATTTCTCTACTAAAAGGAATGAGGACTTCCTACAAAACAGCTGATTCCATGGCACAAGCAGGGAAAGATGAGGCTGGAGCATCTCCAGAAAATAAAGAAGTGTTCAAAGAAGGATGAGAACATGTCAAAATGATACAAAAGCCAACTTGGGAGCTTCTATTGGCCAAATCTGGGGCAAATGGAATAAAATAATGATAGTAACAGATTATGCCTCTGGGAAATTCACAATCTGCTCTTTCCTAAAGAGCATCTATATACTAAACATACCCATTTTTCAGGAACTGTGAATTCAAACATTTGCTGGATAGTATGGTAGCACCCTTCTGTCCCTTTAAGACTCCCACTATCACTTCCACACGGGTGGGTCATGACAATACGAGTGCCTATCTCTCCCTATAATTAAACTACATAAAACTGAACCAGGCAAGGCTAAAGAAGGCTTCTCAGAAGAGATGACTCTGGAAGAAGCAACATGTCTCAATCTCTGAAACAAGGCAGGCTTTTTTCTGCCTCCAGCACACCCAGGACCAGAGTCCCCCAAACAGGTAGGCAAGATGACTCTAAGAATCTAAAGCAAATTTCCCAAGATCTTTGAATAAACACTGACTTGATTTTAAAAAATACATTTGTCTAAGGACGTTGTTTTCTTTAAGAGTGAAAACTAAAGCACTGTTGTTCTTTTCACTTTATTTGGCCAGAAATACAGTGTACAGCATCATCATTACTTTACGACGGTGGGGGGTTGTCTTTCACTAACGAAGTAGTTCCTCCCCTACCATGGAGACTGAATTTCTGAACAACTCCAATACAATTTCCAATTTCTAATTCATATTTCACATAAAGTCATGCTTCATTCCAAATCCAACAAGACCTCAAATGTGCCCTTGTGGATTCTATGCCCATGAACTACGCGTCCATGGTTCAGAAGCTGACACAACAGAGGAAGCTATTGTGAACCCTGAGACCGGTCTGGTTGCCACATACAAAATTATCCCTGGAGGTAATCTGCTTATGAGATTTAACTTTGAAGAAGTAGAAAAGAATAAAAAAAGAAACCTGGCCACAGGCTGTAAAGTGCAGAACTCTATGTGCATGAGTGTTCACAATAGTATAAAAGCAAGGAGCTTATCTACATTGCAGTGAGTCTTTTCAAGCTAAGACTTGCGCAAAGCTTTAGGAACAAAGCTACATTAACAAGAAGTTCTCTAGCGTCACTGGGTAGTTCTCCAATCATGCAAGAAACGTGTCTTTGCTCTCCCATTAGCACTTCCTTCCTTGCTTTGCAGATAGCTAAGCCCAGGTAACAAACAAGCTATATTTCAACAAGAGGGGCCCAAAAGAATTCCTTTGGGGTTACAAAATGAGCAGCCCCAGATACAGCTTTCAAAAATCAGCTGCTAAAATCTGGTCTTAAAAGAGTTATTCTAAAGTCATTTAAATTTTGGACTTATGCTGATTTTGGTGGTACTATTATTTTTGATACTTAAGCCAGTGGTGAGTCTTCTGATGCTAACATTTTTTTAAACCAACAATTTTCTAAGAGCACGAGGCTGGAAATACAATTTTCATATTGTTTTATTTGAATCGTTTTAAAAGCTGTCATCTTTCCCCTACCTTGATAGAAGCATAAAAAATGAGTTCAATGTAAGCTAGTTCGGCCATATAACCTCACAGTTTATGCCACTAAAAAATTCTTCTGAAAATTATCCTGGGCAGAAATTTTTGTATACAAAGTATCAGCCAAGAACAAATTTTTACAGCTGACTTCTAAACCCTTTAAAATTGTATTTTATAATGGAAATACTGAGAGATAACTTTACCCTAGAAGCACTATTTAATATTTCTAGCTTTCCCAAAATACAATACTATGAACTCAGAATCAGAGATATAAAAAAGAAAAAGTCTTAAGTTATAAAGCTATTTTTAAAAATAGGCATGAATAAAAATGTTTTATGGATCAAACACGTTTACATGCACTCAACTGTCATAACTACTACATTTAATTTTGCAAATGCTTTCTTGAACCACTTAGAATTTCAATCTGTGGATACTTCACCCCAAAGATTATTTGTGATCAGTGATTTGATCTCAGCCTGGCTTTATACCCATTCATCCATATACAGATGGAGTCCAAGTCCTGTTTCCACATGCAGGAAAAGTAAGAACATTATCTAACTTCATATCAATTCAAGCAGGAGGAAGGTTATAAACCACAGTGAGCCTTAGAAAACTTGGAACAGTAGGAAGCCATTTCCAGGAAGTAGATACCCAAATCAAAGATAATCTGTGACAAGGGCATCCAAATGCACCACATAAGGACAGGTACAGTACACATTTATAATTAAATTAATTTTTCTACCATACTTCCTACCACCTCAATATCATCCTATAGCTCTAGAGAAAGTCACCCACTTTCAATACCCTCCATCCCAACCCAAACTGCATCCACTAAATGACATGCACTTATAGCCTCTGGATTCCAAAAGGTTGGTGATATGAGGAAATGGACACAAAACTAGAGACCTCTAGAACTGAGGTACTGGCTTTGATGTTCAACACTTGAAGCATGTCATGTTACTTTTCACTTGAAACATGCTCGAGTTGCATCATCTTTTAAAATAAGATTTAAGGGACACCTGGGTGGCTCAGTTGGTTAAGAACCAACTCTAGGTTCCAGCTCAAATCGTGATCTCAGAGTCATGAGATTGAGCCCTGCACTGGGCTCCATATTTAGCATGGAGTCTGCTTGAGACCCTCTGTCCCTCCTCTGGCATGCACTCTCTCTCTCAAACAGATAAATAAATCTTAAAAAAAAAAATATATATATATATATAAAATAAGATTTAAGTTATACACAACACTAACAAAATGAAGGATAAAAATCATACAACCATTTCAATGGACACAGAAAAAGTATTTGATAAAATTCAATATCCATTTATTATTAAAAACTCCCAGCAAAGTATAGAGGAAAACATACCACAACATACTAAAGACCACACATGACAAGCCCACAGATAATATACTCAATGGTGAAAAGTTTAATGCTTTTCCTCTAAGATCAGGAACAAGACAAGGGTGCATACCCTTGTCACTTTTATTCAATAGAATATTGGAAATCCTAGCCAGAAAACCAGGCAAAGAAAATAATTAATTAAAAAACACCCAAATTGCAAAGGAAGAAGTAAAGCTGTCTCTATTTGCAGATGACATGGTATTTTATATATGAAACCCTAAAGAACTAATTTAAAAACCCTATTAGAACTAATAAATGAATTCAGTAAAGTTGCAGGATACAAGATCAATATACAAAAATTTGGTTTGTTTCTATTCTCTATTTCTAAATTTTTTTATTTTTAGAGATTTTATTTATTTATCTGAGAGAGACAAAGCATGAGCAGGGGGAGGAGCCAGGGGAGCGGCAGAGGGAAAGGGAGAAGCAGACTCCTCTGCTGAGCAGGGAGCCTGGCGTGGAGCTCAATCCCAGGAGTTCAGGATCATGACCTGAGCCAAAGGCAGACGCTTAACCGACTGAGCCACCCAGGCACTCTGGTTTGTTTCTATTCCTTAATAATGAACTAGTAGACAGAGAAATTTAGAAAACAATCCCATTTATAATTACATCAAAAAGAACAAAATATCAGGTCACCTGGGTGGCTCAGTAGGTTAAGCATCTGACTCAATTTTGGCTCTCTCTCAAATAAATAATTTTTTCTTTTAAAAATGGCAGAAGACATGAACAGACATTTCTCCAAAGAAATATAAATGGCCAACAGACACATGAAAAGATGCTCAACATCACTCATCATCAAGGAAATACACATTAAAACTATAATAAAATATCACCTCATACCTGCCAGAATGAATAAAATCAAAAACACAAGAAACAACAAGTATTGGTAAGAATGTAAAGAAAAAGGAACGCCTGAGCACTGTCAGTGGGAATGCAAACTAGTGTGGCCTCTGGGGAAAACATTATGCAGGTTCCTCAAAAAATTACAAAAAGAATTACCTTACGATCCAGTAATTCCACTATTGGGTATTTATCCAAAAAATATGAAAGCACTAATTCAAAAAGATACGTGCATCCCTATGTTCACCGCTGCATTATTTACAATAGTCAAATTACAGAAGCAGCCCAAATGTCTATTGACTGATGAATGGATAAAGAAGATGTGGTAAATATTTACAATGGAATGCTATTCAGCCATTAAAAAAAGAATGAAATCTCGCCATTTGCAACAATGTGGATCGATCTAGAGAGCATAATGCTAAGTGAAATAAGTCAGTCAGAGAAATAAATATCATGTGATTTTACTCACATGTGGAATTCAAGAAATGAACAAATAAAAAATGAGACAAACCAAAACAGATTCTTAAATAAATGGGTGAAATAAGTGAAGGGGATCAAGAAGACACGTATCATGATTAGCACTGAGTAATGTACAGAATTGTTGAATCACTATATTGTACACCTGAAACTAACATAATATTGATTGTTAACTACACTGGAGTTAAAGTTTGAAATAAATTCCAACGGCATTTTTCACAGAAATAAAACAAACAATCCTAAAATTTATATGGAACTAGAAGAACCCTAAATAGCCAAAGCAATCTTAAGATGGAACAAAGCTGGAGACATCACACTCCCTGATTCTGAAGCTCTGCCATCAAAGCAGTACGGTACTGACGTCAAAACAGACACATAAGTGAAGTCTTGCCATTCACAACAACATGGATGGAGCTAACAACACTGACGCTGAGGGAAATAAGTCAGTCAGAGGAAGACAATACCATATCACTCCACTTAAACGTGGAATCTGAAAAACAAAACAAATGAACAGACAACAACAAAACGAGAGCAAACTAGTGGTTGCCGGGGGTGGGGGTAGGGGTATAGGTGAAATACATAAAGGGGCTTTAAGAGGAACAAACTTCCAGTTATAAAATAAGCAAGTCACAGGGATGAAAAGTACAGCATAGGGAGTGTATTCAATACTGTAATGACTTTGTATGGTGACAGATGGTAACTATACTTATTGTGGTGACCATTTCATAATGTATATAATTGTCAAACCATTATGCGCCCATCTGAAACTAATATGTTATATCTCAACTGTACTTCAATTAAAAAAAAAAAAAAAGAAGACACATAGATCAATGGAAAAGAACAGAGAGCCCAGAAATAAACTCACACATAAATGGTCAATTAATTTATAACAAAGGAGACAAGAACATACAATGGGGAAACATGGTTTCTTCAATAAATGGTGCTGGGAAAACCGAACCGCCACATGCAAAAAGGAATGAAACTAGACTACTATCTTACACCATACACAAAAATTAACTCAAAATCCATTAAAGTCTTGAATGTAAGACCTAAAACTATAAACTCCTAGAAGAAAACACAGGTGGGAAGCTCCCTGACATAAGTCTTGGCGATTATTTTCTGGAAATGACTCCAAAATCTAAAGCAACAAAAGCAAAAATAAAGTGGGATTACATCAAACTAAAAAGTTTCTGCATAGCAGAGAAAATTATCAACTGATTGAATGGAAGAAATATTTGCAAATCATACACCTAATAAGGGATTAATATCTAAAATATATAAATAATCCATGCAGCTCAATAATAAAAAAACAAAAAAGCAAAACCCCAAACAATCCAATTAAAAAAAATAGGCAGAGGATCAGGGCACCTGGGTGGCTCAGTCAGTTAGGCATCTGCCTTAGGCTCAGGTCATGGTCCCAGGGTCCTGAGATTGAGTCCCACGCTGGGCTCCCTGCTCAGCAGGGAGGAGTCTGCCTCTCCCCCTCGCCCCCCACCATGCTTTCTCTTGTTCTCTCTTAAATAAATAAGTAAAATCTTAAAAAAAAAAGGCAGAGGATCTAAATTTTTCCAAAGAAGAAATATAGATGGCCAGCTGGTACATGAAAAGACACTCAACATCATTCATCATCAGGGAAAGCTAATCAAAACCATAATGAGATATCACCTCAAACTTATTACAATAGTTGTTATCAAAGAAAAAGTGGTGGTGGGGGGGACTCCTGGGTGGCTCAGTCGGTTAAGCAGCTGCCTTCAGCTCAGGTCATGATCTCAGGGTCCTGGGATTGAGCCCTGCATTGGGCTCCCTGCTCCTTGGTAAGCCTGCTTCTCCCTCTCCCTCTGCCTGTCACTCCTCCTGCTTATGCACTCTCTCTCTCCGACAAATAAATAAATAAAATCTTAAAAAAAAAAAAAAAAAGTAACAAGTGTTGGTGAGGATGTGGAAAAAAGGGAACCCTTGTGCACAGTTGGTAGGAATGTAAACTGGTACAGCCACTATGGAAAACAATATAAAGGTGACTCAAAAAATTTAAAAAAGTACTACCATATGATTCAACAATTCCACATACATACAATGGAATACTATTCAAGCATATAAAAAGAATGAAATCTTGCCATTTGTAACAACACAGGTGGACCTTGAGAGGATTATGTAAGTGAAAAAAGTCAGACAGAAAAAGACAAAAACCATATCACCTCACTTACATGTGGAATTTAAACATACAAACACACACACACACACACACACACACACACACACACTGAGTTCATAGATACAGAGACCAGACTGGTGGTTGTCAGAGGTGAAGGCTGGATCGGGGTGGGGGCGGGGGGAAAAATAGGTGAAGAGGTCAAAGGTACAAACCTCTAGTTATAAAACAAAAGTCAGGGGGATATAATGTACCGCATGGTGACTATAGTTAAACTGTACTGCATATTCAAAAGTTGCTAGGAGTAAATTTTAAGTCCTCATTACATGAAAAAAAATGTTGCATGTGACTACCTACATAAGATGACAGATGTCAGCTAGACTTGCCCCAGCGACGATTTCACAATATATACAAATCAAACCACGTTGTACATCTGACACTAATGTAACGTTATATGTCAATTATACCTCAAGTTTTTAAAAATGGAAAAAAAGACTCCAAAATTAGACTGGAAAATTATTACATCTCCAGCTTTCAAGAGTCTGACACTTGGGTTGGAATTTGGAAAAATATCCATTTATCAGAGTGAAACAACTGAGAAAAGAATGAAAAATGTAAGTGACGTGGCAATAAGAGAGAAGAGACAGAAAGTGAGTTCACTAATAGAAAGGGATATATAAGTTAATTTCATGACCAAATATGCTTGAGTTCAACAGGATGAGTATAATGATAACATAATTACTTGATTATATTTGTGTACTAGTCGAAGGTAATGCAGAGAGTGCTATTAAATTTTTCTTGTTTTAAAATGAACACTTTTGAGAGCCTGGGTGTCTCAGTGGGTTAAAGCCTCTGCCCTCGGCTCAGGTCATGATCCCAGGGTCCTGGAATCGAGTTCCGCATCGGGCGCTCTGCTCAGCAGGGAGCCTGCTTCCTCCTCTCTCCCTCTCTCTCTCTCTCTCTCTGCCTGCCTCTCTGCCTACTTGTCATCTGTCTATCAAATAAATAAATAAAATCTTTTTAAAAAATAAACACTTTTATTGGATATAGCCCATTTTTGCTTACAAACAGAAAAGTACACAAATCACAAATGCATAATATAGAATTTTACAAAGTAAACACACATGGCCATGTAAGTAGTACCAAGATGAAGAAACAGTGTTGCCAGTGTGTTTGTTTTCAATGCTGCCCAAGAACTTACCACAAATTCAGCAGCTTTAAAAAATGATACAATTCTCTTTGGGTCACGTATATACAGGAGCTGCCTAGTTCGGCCCTGTGCTAAGGATCTCCCAAGGCTGCCATCAAGATGTTGCCCAGAGATGTTATCTCATCTCTGGTTTAAGGATCAAACCCCTCTTATAAGCCTGAGCCACTGTTGGCAAAATTCATTTACTTGCCAACTGTAGAACTCACAGCAGCTCGCTTCCTTAAGGTCAGGAAAAAGTATCTCCAACCTCTGGACCTTTTAAATGGCTCATCTGATGAGGTCAGGCCTATAAGGATAATTTCGCTTTTGGTTAACTCAAAGTCAAGTGATTAGGGACTTTAATAGCATCTGCAAAAATCTCTTTACTTTTGCCAAATAAGGTAACATACTCATTGGAATGATAACTTATCACATTCACAGGTCCCACTCACATTCAAGGGGAGAGGGCCATATGTGGTGTGTATATCAGTGGAGGGCTCTTAAGACCATCTGAAAATTGTGCCTGTGGGAACCAACACCCCAGACACTGCCCTCCTGTCCCTTTCATTCATTGCCTCTTCAAGGGTAAATGCCCTGACAAAACCATGACATAGTTTTATGTTTATAAGAAGAACACTACCATAAATCCTCTTTTGTGTTAGGCTTCTTTGGTTCAACGTTTGTGAGATTTATCCTTAATTGTTACGCATAACTGTACTCATCCCTTCCTACAGCTCTAAAGTCTACCATACACATATACCACAGTGTATTCACCACGCTACTGCTGTTGAAGACTCGAGTGGTTTCTAGCTAGGGCTATTTTATATCATGTTGCTTTGAAGATTCTTGAATGCGTTTTTTTTTTTTTTGGTGCACAAGCGTACCCATTTCTGTTGAGCATAAACCTAGGAATGGAACTTCTGGGTCATAAGGTTATCTGCAGCTTTAGTTATACTGACCAACATACCCACTTGCAGAGCATGGGAGTTCCATTTCCTCCAGCCCTCTCCAATTCTCAGCATTAGCAGTCCTTTGCAATTTAGCTGGGTAGTGTAAGAACTCCAGCTTTGTTCTTCAAAATTACCTTCGTTGTTTTTAGCCTTTACATGACATCTATACTTAGAACCAGTTGCCACACACATGAAAATGCTTGCTGGAACTGTGTTGAATCTATAGGTCAATTTGGAAAGAATTAACATTTTTGCCATACTGAGTCTTATGGGCCATAAACATTTAGTTAGGACATCTTTAATTTCTATCAACAACACTATGTAGTTTTTAATGTTGAGGTCTTGAACATCATCCACAATACTTATCCTAAGGTACATGTTTTTCTATGCTAACGTAAAGGGTGCCATTTCTTATTATTACTATTGGTTTGTTGCTGATATAGAAGAATAAAAATAATTTCTGGAGGTTGACTTTGTATGTAGCAACCTTCATCCTTTAGGGTTTTCCATGTATATAATCAAGTATCTGAACATAACGACCACTGACTTCCTTCCCCAGTCCTTACACATTTTCCCCCATGCTTTATCATACGTCCCCTGGTACAATGTAGAATAGAAGTGGTAACAGCATCTTTGTTTCACTCCCACTATCAGAAGGAAAGCTTTCACTGTTTCAGCATTAAATATGATGTTTTGCAGGCTTTTGTTTTGTTTTATTTGTAAAAAGCCTTTATCAGATTAAGGAGATTTCCTCTGCTAATAGTCTGCTAAGAATTTTTATCAAAAATAGGTGTTGAGGGGCACCTGGGTGGCTCAGTAGCCAGCCTCTACTTTTTGAAGAGTTGAAAAACGTCTTAAGAGGCCATTTGGCTCAGGTCATGATCCCAGGGTCCTGGGATGGAGCCCTACATCAGGCTCTCTGCTCGGCTCAGGTCATGATCCCAGGGTCCTGGGATAGAGCCCTACATCAGGCTCTCTGCTTGGCGGGAAGTCTATTTCTCTTCCCCTCTCTCTGCCTGCCTTTCTGCCTACTTGTGATCTCTGTCAAATAAATAAAATAAAACTCTTTAAAAAAAAAAATGGGTATTGAATTTTACCAAATACTTTTCTGCAAAAACTGAGGTAATCGTATGATTCTTTCCTTTATTCTGTTAATGTGGTTCATTATAGAGGCGCCTGGGTGGCTCAGCTGGCTAAGCATCTGCTTTCAGTTCAGGTCATGATTCCAGGATCCTGGGATTGAGTCCCGAGCCAGGATCCCTGCTCAGTGGGCAGTCTGCTTCTCCTTTTCCCTTTGCTCCTACCCTCAGCTCATGCTCACTCACTCTCTCTCTCAAAAAATAAAATAAAATAAAATGGCCTCTTAAGACGTTTTTCAACTCTTCAAAAAGTTTTGTAAAATTGAGGCTATTTTATGGTCATAAATATTTGAAAACATTCACCCGTAAAACCATTTGATCCTGGAGTTTTCCTTGTTTTAAAAAAAAAAAAAAAAAGCTGAATTAAAGATTCAATTTCTTTACTAGATATTAAATTATTCCATTCATCTATTTCTTCTTCTGACCATTTTGCTGTATATATCAAGAAATGTATTTATTATATCAAATTTGGCCTTTACTTTTGAAATATACTTTCACTTTGTATAGATACCTAGGTTAGCAATTGTCTTTTTCTTTTTTTTAGATTTTATTTATTTATTTGAGAGAGAGAGAGAGAGAGCATGGGCATGAGCAGGAGGGAGCAGACAAAGGGAGAAGGAGAAGTAGACTCCCTGCTGAGCAGGGAGCCTGACTCCAGGCTCGGTCCCAGGGCCCTGGGATCATGACCTGAACCGAAAGCAGATCCTTACCCAACTGAGCCACCCAGGTGCCTCAGCAGTTATCTTCTTTCTGCACTTTTTTTTTTTTTTTTTAAGTAGGCTCCACACCCAGCATGGAACCCAACACAGAGCTTGAACTAATGACCCTGAGATCAAGACCTTAGCTGAGATCAAGAGTCGGATGCTTAACCTATTAAGCCACCCAGGCACCCCATCCCTTCTTTCTGTACTTTACAAGACACCATTCTATCATCCTTTGGCTTCCATCAGATTCATTTGAAAAGTCAGCTGCTGTTCCTTTGAAGAGATCTTTCCCTTCTCTCTCTTGTCAAGAGTTTTCTCTTTGGATTTCATTAAGTTTTACTCTAGTATGCCCACATATGATCTGCTTTCTATTAATCCTGTTTGGGCTTTCTTGAGTTTCTCAAATCTGTGGTCAGATGTCTTTTATATATTTAGGGAAATTCTTAGCTGTAATTTCTTAAAATACTGTTTGAATTTCATTCCCTCTTTCCTCCTTAGCTCAAATTACATAAATATAAGGTGTTTTCTTTGCATTTAATATCTATTTAATCCTTTTATTTTCTCCATGCCTTAGTCGGGGTATGTTTTACTGCACTATTTTCCAGTCTACTAATCCCTTCTTCTGTGGTATCTAATTTTATCTAAACACATAGACTGAATAAATCAGTTTCTATTATTTTTTCAGTTTTAGAATTTCTATCTATTCTCTTTCTATAAGTAACAGTTCTCTGGTGAAATTCTCTATCTTTTCATCTATTATCTTGAGCATATTGGCTCAGTTATTTTAAAATTAATTTCCTATAACAGCAAAATCTAAATTACCCATGGGTGTGTTTCTATTGTTTTTTTCTCTTGGTTTTTGATAATTTCTCATACATGATGCTCTTTTACTAAATGCTGGATGTCAATGCAAAATTGTAAGAGCTCTGAAAGATATTCCCTCCTTCCAAAGAAGATGCACAGCTAGAATGGGAACAGATCATGCTGATAGAATCGGAAACTGATGTGATTTGAGGATAGATTTTCTGCCTTTTTTAAGTACACACCATCAGCCAAACATTTTTACTGTGGGGTACAAAATATATACAATACAATAAAAGAATTATAATTCAATAATTAGTTGAGTTCATGTAACTTATAAGATGTACTTGGGCAGTTCCCATACATAGGTGTTCTATGTGCATGTTTATATGAATTTTATCTTTCTTGTTTTTCTTTTTTTTCTCTTCTGAGCCCAGGCCCTCTATTTGCAGGTACCCTCCAAATCCCTAAAAAAATCTTCCCTGCAATGCATATAAGCACATGTGTACGTTCTGTGTCTCAACCCATGTTAGAGATTCAGGATGACAGAGCCCAAAGAACAGGAATCCCTTCCCCAGTGCTACTTCTAAGTAATAACAGCTATCAGTGGAAAGCTTCAAGGCAAAATTGAAGAAAGAAAAATAAAATGAACAGTGATTTACTTTTAATCAATTTTAGACCTCAAGAAAGTGTCAAATGGCTCTAAAATGAATGGGCTAATGGAAGTCATTTAATTTATTAATTTTTTTTAATTTTTATTTATTTAACACACAGACAGAGATCACAAGTAGGCAGAGAGGCAGGCAGGTGGGGGGGGGGAGGATCAGGCTCTCCGCCGAGCAGAGAGCCCGATGCGGGGCTCGATCCCAGGACCCTGAGATCATGACCTGAGCTGAAGGCAGAGGCTTTAACCCACTGAGCCACTCAGGTGCCCCTAATTTATTAATTCTAAGACAAAAATTACACTGCAGGTAACTTTTTCCAAAGGAACTTAGCTAAGGAGATGATTTATTTTCTGCTGAATGAACGGAATTTTCCTTTCAAATTAGAAAAATTTAAAGCACTCTGGCTTTTGCATTTGTTAAAGTAGTTTCCAGTTAAGATATTCCTTATGGTTCTAAACAAAGAAAAAAAAACGGGTTTTGAAAATAAGACTTCCTGGTTCTGTTCAGGTCTAAAAGAGAATATAAACTTCCTGTATGTTCCATGAGGGCACCACACTGTTTGCTATATTCAGTGACATATTATCCCCTTATCTGGTGTGCCACAGATGTCCAAAATAATATTTGTTAAATAAATCATCAAATCAATGAATTAAGAGAAAACTGACATATCAATACCTTCTTGCTTTAATTTTCTGTAAAAAAAAAATACATATTTTAAACTATTTTTAAATAATAATAATAAAGCTGACATGAATATATTTCCTAAATTCCATATAGCCTTAAGAGAATTGAAAGTTGGAAGTATGAACAAAAACTCAAATTCAAGAATTTTACAATTTAGGGATTGACTTTTCCGCTGTTGCCAGACACTGCCCCCTCATGAATTATATCAAAATGCTCCAGCGTGTTTAGAAATGAGTACATGAACAATGAAATGGAAATACTACAGTTCAGTCCATCTTGCAAAGTAATCTACACCAGCGATATGCAGTATTTACAAAGGCCCTAGAAGTGTGCCTCTCACACAAAAGGTACTCAATAAATGCTAGTTGCCATTTTTAACGTCAAATAGTGGGAATCATTCATAAGAAGCAACACAAATAATTCCCAGAAGAAAATATCAAATACCACTGGAATGTGAACAGAGATAGTAATAAATGACTCTATATTACAGGTGAGAAACACCTGAAGGTTTTTCAATTAAGTAAAACAGAAACCTTGAGTAACAATTCTGGAGATACAAAGAAAAGGCCTCAACCTGTGCAGGGTAAAGACAAAGAGACACAAGCAGAGAACCGCAAGCAAAGGAAACCATGTGTGTAAGAAGAAAATGCAGACGTGCAGCCAGCCGTATGGTGCCTATTCAAAGACCTTCCCTCCGTGGTGCCTGAGCTAAGGGTACAGTGAAGGTGGCCTGAGAGAGCAAAGGGCGGGTCACACAAAGGCCTTTATGTTACATGAAGAAATACAAATGGAAACAAAGAGCTAAAAGATTCTAGTCTAAGCTAATATTAACTGAAAAGTAGGTGAGGATGGCATCTGTGGCCTCTAGGAAAAAAACAGACTATCTGGGAACAATCAAAATCTATAACCATACTTACTTAACTCTCTACACCAAAGGAAATTAAGATGGAAACAAATAAGAACCAACTATAAATATTAATGAAGAAACATTAGAGAAGACATTTATAACCAACACAGTCCATCTTTGATTTTGGGGGCGGGGAATTATATCCAGCTCTCATGTGCAAACATCAGCAAACCTGCCTTGATCCCATGCTGTATTTTCTCTTCCAATTATAGTTCTGAAGAAAACAAGTTTTTGCTTTGAAAGACCACTAAATTTAGTAAATTCACCCATGTTCTTCAGTCATAAAATTCTGTATCACAAGATCATTCTTCTTATGTTGTCTGGAAATGATGAAATTGTTCAACAAGTATTTATCCCCAACCGCTGCATGTCAGTTACAGCTGCTAGATGCAAGGACAAGAAACTGAAAGAAGAACTCACATTTTAAAAGTACCTATTTGCCAGACACTATTTTGGGTGATTGTAGCTCTTTAATCCTTACCAAAAAAACTTACTTTCATTTATACATGAGGCTTCTGGGCCTCAGGGCCATTAAGTAAAGGGTCTAGAATGTAGATCCTAATCTGACTGGAAAAGACCATGTTCTTTTTCAAATTCCATGAAGATAAACATAAATAAAACAAAACTCTTGCCCTCCCCAGCTGAAACTTGGGAGGAATATATGCTTATAGTCCCTTTGCCTAAAATATTCTCCCCTCCTCTGAATTTTCATTTGGCAAACTCTTCTTTCAAACTGAAATTCAAATGTCAACTATTTTAAGAAATGTTCACCAGTTCCCTTAGGCAGAGCTGTCTTTGCCCCTTCTCTGAGCTCTGACATCTGTCTTCAAGTCCCTGTAAGGAATATATCAGATAGCACCATGGCTGCTCTGTTTATAAATCTGATCTTGGGCAAATTGTGTTCATTTTGCTCCCCTGGGAACCAGCCCACTGCCAGGCACAAAGTGGCCAATGAAAAAATGTTGGGTAAATGAACAGATGGTGGAAATCACCTAAACAGAAGTGCCAGTTTAAACTCTGAATGTACATAAAAGCCTCTGTGAAAAGTGTATAAAGAAAGAAAAGATGGCTCAGGGCAAAAGACTGGGAAAGGTCTACAACAAGGTGGAGGAAAGAGAGAAATCAACTAAGAAAAAGTAAACCAAGGAGAGAACCAGAATTGGGCCACAGATCAAATGGGACATTATTACAAAGAGGATGGAAATCAATGGTCTTAAATCACTGTAGAAGCTCAAGGAAAACGAAAACTAAAAAGTGACCAATGAAAATTGATAGGAAATCAGCAATAACCATGGAAAGAACAACTTTAGTAGAATAGTGGGTCGGAAGTCAAACTGCAGAATCTAGACCACTGTCAAGAAAGAGGCAGTGGATCCAAAAAATCTAACTGTAAAGAAAGAGGAAGAGGAACAGAAGCACAAAAGACAAGTATGCGCAAAACTGAGATCTATATTCAGAGAAATATACCCCTGTTCCTGACTTCGAAGTACAGATTCAACCTTATGCCTCAGTATCCACCAGAAAACTGAAATCCGGTCCAACTCAATGTGCCAAACACAGAAAGAACACATAGGAGAAAAAGCTAACATTGAAGATGATTAAACCAATGTTCAAAGAATCAACAAGGTCAAAGGATGGATGGAAAACAAAAAGCAAAATTTAAATAAATGCAAAGTCTTTTTGAGTGTGGTTTCAGTTATTTACCTAAACGATGGGTATGACCTGGCAATACACAGATACAATTTGAAAAGTTATCTCATCTTTTGACCCAGTAAATTGCACTCAGAGAATTTAACTTAAGGAAACAATCCTAAAAAATAAAAGTTATGTATTTAAAGGTGTTCTTCACAATATTATTTAGATAACAAAAAATACAAACAACTAAATGTCCTATAACATAGGGAAGTTATTAAAAATAAAAAACATTCACTCAATGAAATACTATGCAGTACTTAAAAGTGACAATTTATTTAGACACTTTCTCAGTACATTAACTTGTGCCTAAAAATCTTGGTAATAAAATAGGACAATGTTTATAGTAAATAAAAGCTCACAATACTAAACCACACACACATAATATGAGTATTGTATACTCATTGTATAGAGGCACTTTGAAAAGCAGGGAACGATGACACAAAATGGCTAAGAGGAGAAGAGTACTTGTGTTTGGTAATGAAGGGAATGTACTTCCCATACTGCATTCAGTAATATACTATCGCAAAACAACAATAACAGTAATAAACACCCTTCATCAACAACAGCAACAAAAACAACTTGGGCATATCCAATTCAGTAAGTGCCCACAACATTTTTTCTTTTTTCCCACTCTGACAGCATCCCCTCCCTCTCGCCCTCCCAAAGGAAGAGAAGAATGAGCATCAGTGCCAAAGGCAGCTACAGAAGCAACTCCCAGAAGCCTGCATCACACTCAGGAGACGCCACTGCACCTAATTCTCATTTTTTCAGAAACACTACATGTTCAGAGAAACTTCTCTAATAACAAATACAAATACAAATCCAGAAATGATCCCTGAAAGCACAGTCTTCCCACATACAACATCTTTTTTCAAGAGTTTATTTATTTATTTGACAGAGAGAGAGACAGCAAGAAAGGGAACACAAACAAAGGGAGTGGGAGTGGGAGAGGGAAAAGTAGGCTTCCTGCCGAGCAAGGAGCCTGATGCGAGCCTCGATCCCAGGACCCTGGGATCATGACCCGAGCTGAAGGTAGACGCTTAACTGAGCCACCCAGGTGTTGCTCATGGCAGCATTATTCATAATAGCCAAAATGTGTAAGCAACCCAAATGTCCGTCAACTAATGAAAAGATAAAATGTGGTACATTTATACAGTGGTATATTATTTAGTTACAAAAAAAAAAATAAATAAAAGGATGAAGACTTGATAAATGTTATAATATGAGTGAATCTTGAAAACATGCTTAGAACCCAAACACAAAAGAGGAAATATTATATAATTCCATTTACATGAACTGTCCAGAATAATCTACAGAGACAGAAAGACTAGTGGTTGCCAGAGTCTGGGAGGGAAGGGGAATAGGGAGCAAATGTTTAATGAGGACAAGGTTTCTTTAGGGGATGATGAAAATGTTCTGGAATTAAATAGTGGGGATGGTTATATAACATTGTGAATATATTAAAATCACTGGATTGCACTCTTTAAAATGATTTTAAAAATAAAATGATTAAAATGTGAATTTTATCTCAATAAAATCATTAATTTAATCATTTGTGGCATAATCTAACCTCTTACCAAAGTAAATGTCAGAATGAAAAGATAATTGCAATTAAATGATAAATAATAAATCATTTTTAAAATGTGGGTACCCTACTTATTAAAAAACAATATATCCTTTTAATAAACCCCAATTATAGACATTGAACAGTTTCAGACTACTTTTGTTTATATTTGCTTCGTCTAGCTCTTTACCCTTCCAGCTATGTTCTTTTTCTTTAAAATCTCATCTGATGTGGGGCACCTGGGTGGCTCAGTTGCTTAAGCATCTGCCTTCCACTCAGGTCATGATCCCAGAGTCTATTTCTCCCTCTGCCCCTCCGCCTGCTTCTGCACTCTCGTACTCTCTCTCTCTAATAAATAAAATCCTTTAAAAATAAATAAATAAAATACAATCTCATCTGATGCAACAACATATGACACTACAACAGCACAGGGGAAAAGGGAAAAAAATAATGCTCACATTATTGGAAGCTTATATTGTGGATTGTTTCAAGATACAAAATTCTGAACACTGAAATAATTTTTCAAAATCCTATAGGTTTACTTTTCAAAAAGACTTTAACATGTTGGGAACTACTAAAAGCAGGCCTCAAACAGTGGTTTAGGAAAAAAGAAATAGAAAGCGTACCCCACAACAAACACGCATTAAACAGAAACATGCATAAAAGCACTAATGAAACTGGAGACTAATGGAAATGACATGATTATTTGACCTTAACATAAAATGAACAACTAATGATATGGATTGAAATCTGTCTTTTTTTCAATAAACTAATTAGGAAGTTTTTTCCAACTATACCTACAAGAATAACCCCTCAGTCCTTCATTTTGCTCTAACTAAATAGAGAAGGGAAGAGTGGGGTGCGTGCGTGCGTGTGTGTGTGTGTGTGTGTGTGTGTGTGTTGGTGGGGGAAGGTAACCAGAGTCTGATTCTGCTAAAATAAGGAAATCATGGGGCACCTGGGTGGCTCAGTAGGTTAAGCCTCTGCCTTCGGCTCAGGTCATAATCTCGGTGTCCTGGAATCGAGCCCCACATCGGGCTCTCTGCTCAGAGGGAAGCCTGGTTCCCTGCCCCCCTCTCTCTGCCTGCCTCTCTGCCTACCTGTGATCTCTCTGTCAAATAAATAAATAAAATCTTAAAAAAAAAGAAGAAGCCCTCCTTTCTTCTTAAAAAAATAAAATAAAATAAATATAATAAAATAAAATAAGGAAATCATTACTTCAAATCTCTAAAGACCCAACGAGTTGCTACACTGCACTCACGACTCTCCCCTAGGACTAGCTACAACAGAGTAATGCCATATACAGATGCTCTCTCTAGAGTGCCAAAGTAGTTTTTATTTTAAAAGAAAGAAGAGTTAATTAGCCACCATCAGTGGTTCTCAAAATTTAACATTCATGCAAATCATTTGGGGATCTCATGAAGAGACAGGTTCTTCACACTGGTGGTTGCCAGAGGGAAGGTGGGTGAGAGGATGTGTGAAACAGGAAGAGGATTAAGAGTACGGTATCTGGATGAGCACTGAGAAATGTACGAAATTTCTGAATCATTATATTACACACCTGAAACTAACACAACACTGTATGTTAATTATAATTGAATTTTAAACGGAGCTGAAAAAAGAAGCAGATTGTTATTCAGCAGGTCTCAGGGAACAGCCTGAGATTCTGCAGGGCTGCTAGTACCTAGAACACACTTCAAGTTGCAAGGATCCAGAAGGAATACCACATGTAACACCAAGAATGTCCTGAAAGGCAAAAAACCCAGCTTGCAAGGCTTAAGCTCCTCACTGTCAAAAACCACCTAGATCTTATCCCAGAAGATCTGAGACTATGGTGCTTACAGACTGGAGATACTCCACCACAGGGCATTATAAACAATGAGACCTCACTCCGCCAATGGTTCCAGAAAAAGAAATGACAGTGCACCAATGATTCCAACAGTTCCCAGGTTCGTCCTAGCTTCACCCAGAAAGATCTGGGTCTTCAACTCTACAACTGGTCTCAGCCAGCATCAAATGAGCAGGAGCCTCTGGCGAAGTTGACAAACACTTACTCTAGCCATGTGTCTTCCCCTCATAGCCTCCATTCCCACTCTAATAAACAACCTCTCGGATTGAGAGCAGGCCAGGTTCTCCTCTCTCTCCATCAAGCCTTCTGGTTCAAACTCACTTTACATTCAGACTTCATTTCCTCCAGAAATGTATTTCCAGAAAGCATTCTGTGACCCTCGGCAGGCGGGCAGGGTGTCCGTACTGTGCGCTCGCACCGCACTCCAGGACTCGCCCACTGCACTCACCACTCCACACTGCTCTGCAAGGCTGGCCGTCTCAGAACGCTTTTCTCCTCAAGAAAATCCAGCCCTTCCACACTAAGGCACCCACCGTACATAATGAGTAAGCTTTCCTACTCTGCATCTAGAACGGCACTCTGGAAGTACCACCTCTGGGAGAACTGACAAAATAGCCACTAAAGTCTCTTTCTACGCTCTGTGGTTTAGAACCAGATCTTGCCTATCTTATTTCATACCATGTTCCCAAGGTTTGTAGCAAGCACTCAACAGCGCCTTCACAGGGCGTAGCATGAGGGAAGGAGCCCACCCTTGCTGACAGACCATATTCGAAACCATTTACCTCAATCATTCGTTCTGTGTTTCTAACCCATTAGAAATCTCCTTGGTTCCTGACCATCAGCTCACTTCCCGCTTAGAGCCTTACACTCCTCCCTTTGAACTGATCTTTGTCACCTGCCTCAAGCACAGACCTTTATCTGACCTACTAATGCCCTCCTCTACCACATCCCGTACCCCGGACAATTTTTCCAATGACAAATGCGCCTAGTTTGACACTAAAAAGGACTGAGTGGAGAATCACTTATCTTCTCTCTGATCACCGCAAACGCCAACTCCATGCTACCCACTGCTCGAGTAAATGGCAACAAAGGCCTGAAGCATAGGGGCAGAGCCCGGGAATACTGGATGAGAAACCGAGTAACGCAGCCGTAAGGAGAGAAAGCCACGGCAGCAATTAAGGTGGCCAGAGTGCTCTGCATTCACCTTCCCCTGCTTCCAAGAATATTATAGACCTTAATCTGCAACATTGATTTCTAACCTGATCAAAAAGGCACTCTAACTATGCCAAACACATATAAACTCTTACTGCAAACAGCATTCACACAGATCATTAAAGAGGATAACTAAAAAATAAAAAACAAAAAACAACCAAAAACCACAGAATCCAGTCCAATAACTTCCAAGAACCCACAAAGGTAAAGACTCTTTAGAATTTTCTGACTTAAAAACAAAAGCCTCAAGAACTAAAAGCTTGAATTGCTGCCCTGGAGTCAAAATAGGAAGACACAGTTGTAGTGCTGCTAGGCTGAGAGCGAGGGGCGTGAGCCGAGGTGCCCACAGTGCTCTGCTAGGGCAGGGGCAGCGACGGCCTTCAGGACGTCTAACCGCGCCTCTAGAACACAGGTCCGCCAACGATTGCTCATGAGCCAGACCTAGCCATCTTTGTAAATGAAGTTTCACCAGTACATAGCTGTTTTTACGCTATGGAGACAGAGTTGAGAAGCTGCAACAGAAACATGGTCGGCAAAGCCTAAAACATTCACTATCTGGCTTTTATAGAGGTTTGCCGACTCCTACTTTAGGACACGCTACCAAAAAAAATCACCATCAGGACATCTCCCTGCTCCTGGCCAACTGTCCCCAGTGTACTGTGCTGCTAACACCTGATCTGATCTTCCACAGAGCAGCTCCCTGTTTGCACGCTCGGTTCTGTGTGCTGCGCTCCCACTTCACCCTTTTACCACCCAGAAGCACCTGCATCCAGCATTGATCTAGTTCATTCTCAGTAACACATTCTCAAATGCTAACTCTGGATCCATGTTGTGATTCTACTAATTAAATTTTTAAGTAACTTAGGTATTTTAAAAATCTTTCACAAAGACATATTCGTGTGAGCAAGAAACTCCACCAGAGGTCCCATCTCTGGGAAACCCAACCTAAGATAATATATAGTTAGGTCATGATTCTCTCACATCAAAAACAATTGTAACTGTCATCTCTGGGTCTTTTCTTTTTTCTAAGTAGGTTCCAGACCCAAGGGAGAGTTTGAACTCATGACCCCTGAGATCAATAGCTAAGATGCTCAACCAACTGAGCCACCCAGGTACCCTGGGTCTTTTATTCTTGAATCACTCACCACCCATTCTTAACCTCCTTCAAGCTCCCTAGTGCCCGGATGACAACAGCTGAACTCCTTCACCAGCACGAAGACACTTCAGGACGTGAGCTCCCTACCCTCCCGACCACCATCTACCAGCCTGGCCTGGTCTCCTGCCACAATAAATTCTACCTTACATTTTAAGCTCCAAAACACTAAAATCTCTGTACTTCTCCAAATCTACCATGTCCCTCTCCCTAGTTGCCTAAATTTATAATATAGTTATATACATGCCGTAAATCATTACTAGTTTCTATAAAACATGGGATAAGATATACCTTTTGCAATTTCTAAAAACTGAAAGATTTAACAACAGCAGTAGCAAGCAATAACTTCACAATACTACTAGTAATGGTAATTTATAAATATTAACAAATGTCAGTACATTCCCTTAAAACCTAACTTCCTTGCCTTTCACAAACAAAAACTGTACCATTAACTTAATTCAAGGATGAACAAGTTTACTTTGCATCGCATATTTTACTTTCAAGCCAGAATTATATAATTAAATGTGATCTTAAAGACCACCTAGATCTTCCAGCTATTTCTGAATTCTTTTTTCATTAGTGGGGATGAATTTGCAGTAAGTGATACAGAAACTGTTGCCTGATGTCCCTAATGACCAATGGCACATACTCATCAAGGCTATTAAGAACGCAATGTAAGAGCAATCTAATTAATGCAGTGGGATCGTCATTAGGGCAGTTCACCAGCTATATACTGCCATCCCTACTTGCAGACACTTGGGAGGATGACACATCTTGGCCCTCTTGAGGTTGGGGAGGACCAGGTGAATCATTCTAGCCAAAGATTGTAAGTGGAACTGATGGAGTCATTTCTGGGCAAAGACATTTTAAATGTCCAGGGCTCCGTTTTCTTCTGCCACAGAAAAGGGGAACATTCCTGATGGCAGCTATTCCATTCAGCCTGGGCTCTGGGGTGAAGATAATAAAAAGCGAGGCCCTAGGTGATCTTGATGGGCAAAGAGCATAAGAAAAAAAAAAAAAATGTTGCTCCACAGTATAACCTTAGCTACCACAGAACTTTCCAGCAATTTAGACACTTCAAAGGAATGCATAGTGACACACCAACATTTTACATCAACATTTTATATCTACTATGAATAAATGTTATCAGTGGTAAATTCAAGAGCTGGGAATAGTAAATGTGAGTTATTACGTGCTCTTAGCTAAACTAAGGGAAGAATAATCATAGTATGTGGCATTTCTTAAGCAATTAAAATGTGCCAGCGTTGCTGTTAAGTCCTTTAACTACATTAATTCATTCTGTACAATGAAGGTGAATTTCATGAAACCATCTCCATGGAGTTACAAAGGACTGAATTAGTTTTCTAGCAAATAATCCTGAAATATTAATTGGGAGTTTCCCAGCACAAATAAGCTACTCTATCCTTAAATGATACATTCCTTATTTTAGACATTTCAATTTGAATTATGGAGATCTGAAGGCATGTTTAGAGCAGGCAAGAACCTGAAATATTTGATCCCAGAGCTGGCAATAATGAAGAAGAAAAGATGATTCTTAAAAATAGGCTTGTGTATATAACAATTTGGGGAAAATCTGATCATGGTAGTAGATATACCTTACCTACCATACTCCTGTGGGTGGAGGCTTCAAAGACCTTGCCTTCCATCATTAAGTACCTTCCAAGTCTTTTTCAGGCCTGCCATACGGGCCAAGAAACCAAACAGTTCTAAGAAATCCTAATTCCACTGGAATTGAGAACAATCCAAAATGATAGTGGTTATATAAGAGATTGGATTAAATATAATCTAGTATGATGGGTGCATATTTAAAGAAGAACTTGGAAGACAAAACTTTAAAACAATCACTTGAAGGAAAAGCTAGTTGTCAAAGGAAACAATTTACTGTATGAGACCAATTTCATGTGACCATAAGAAAGTCTGGAACAGCCCCTGAAAATTGGGGATTAAATGTGCACTTTGATTTTTTTTTGTTTGTTTAATTTAGAACAAGAGTAGTAACTCCTATCAACACTTCCTTTGTTCTTTCAAACTCGTTATTTCTTTCTGTGCCAATCTCTTCTAAAATACCCATCCATGCTTCTATTATTCTTCTGCTGAAGTATAAGTTTGCATAAAAAAAATTTTCTTAGTGACTGTATCATAGACATTTTAGAAAATATAGAATAATTATCCCCACTTCTCCACCCTCCTTAATTCATGTATAGACTTTGCTCTGTTGTAAATTAAGTGAAATAATCCTGTCCCAAGAGGAAATTAGACTTTGCTAACAAAGTGCTTAATTGGTTTATTCTGACTGTATCTTCTCAGTCTGATGGAAGTTCTCAACAGATATCTGGAGGATAAATGAACAACATTATAGGTTCCCAGTGGGTATCAATATATCAAATCAACTTCAGCCTTTCTTACCATAATTTTAAGTATTCAGACAAAAAAATATATAGGAGCTAATTTCCTTTTTTATTTTTTCTTTTGAACATTTTATTTATTTATTTGACAGAGAGAGACACAGTGAGAGAGAGAACACAAGCAGGGGGAGTGGGAGAGGGAGAAGCAGGCTTCCTGCCGAGCAGGGAGCCTGATGCAGGTCTTGATCTCAAGACCCCAGGATCATGACCTGTGCCAAAGGCAGACGCTTAACGTCTGAGCCACCCAGGCGCCCCCAAAGCAAATTTTCAACTGTTATGCCCCAATAATGGGTCCATGATTAAAGGAGCGAGACTGATATAAAGCGAAGGTCAAGCAAAGCTTTATTTCACGCCAAGCATCAAGAATCTAACCAAACGTTCAGGGACGCACCTCTTACAAGAGAGGGCGACCCTTCTCTGTTTCACAGACTAGTTTTTAAGGGCAAAGGCCATGTGGTCGGGCCTGGCCAGGCACAGGTGGCCAATGAGATTGTAACACACACAGGAAACTCCACAGTGATGCTAGGTGACCAACTGAGTTACAATTTATCCTAGTAGACATTTGACCCAGCCTATCACCTTGGTTGGGATTGGCACTCAAAAGGCTCCCAAAGGGCGGGGCCCATACTCCTTGATAACCAGGGAGATAGTATGCATACCCCCACTGATCAGATGTCTCCACCTGGCCTGACCCACCCCTGTATTTGAGCTTTGTTACCTGAGGCTGGTTTCCGGGACTTGTCTCCAAGTAAATCCCCTGGGGGAAGGGGAGCAGGGACAGTTTAACTTTAATGAAAGCCTCTTGCTAAATAGGTCCTTACACAATGAGTAGGAATTTCACTTGAAATCCACCCCTGACTCTTCAGCTAGTCAGATTCTGTTTCACACTGTGGAATGGTCTAATTGAGTCTCATTTTAATATGCTCCTGTCTTTCTCCTTTACTCTGATTTTCTCTGGGTTACTCACTATGGCTGCATCAACTAAGCTGCTCACCCTAGTTCCCAATCAAGCAAGGTAGGCAATATTTAAACAGCTTTGGCTCCTCCTATAGGAGGCCTTCGCTTTTAACCCACCTCCTAGCTCCAAGATACCAGAACTTAATTCTGGGCTCCCAAATTTCCCTTGGTACAACCAAAAAGAGGCCCAGAATTCTGGGTCCCAGAGTTGGTCTTCTGCTTTGGTTCTTGCTCCCAGGACCACTCTAGCCAATTCTCCTAGCTCAGCAATCCCCAACTCCCAGCCCAGTGGCTGCTTCTACCAGTCTGTTTACAATAAGAGAGTCCGTATCTCTGAACTCAGGCCTCTGTCCCAAAGCGCCAGAAGGACCCACCTCTTACATGACAACTGCCCACTTGCCTTCTGAATATCTGGGCCACATGCCCCCAGGAATCTGTGATCTACTGCTGGCTCAGGATGATAGCTGGGTCTGTAACCGCTTGTTCAGCAAGCTGTAGCTCTTGATTTAACTTTATACTTGGGTCAGTTCTCTCAGTATCTGATGCACTACCTCCAACAGATGTCTGGTAAGGTTACAACACATTCCCAACACCTGCCTTCATAATGCCCTGAGAAGCTATCATACTTGTCTAGTCTTAAGATAAAACCACTAGAATTCTGGGGTAGCTGGGTGGCTCAGTTGGTTAAGCACCTGCCTTCAACTCAAGTCATGATCTCAGGGTCCCGGGATCGAGCCCCGCATCAGGCTCCCTGCTGAGCAGGGAGTCTGCTTCTCCCTCTCCCTCTCCTCACTGATGGTTCATTCTCTGTTCTCTACAATAAAAAAATAAAATCTTTAAAAAAAATAAAAACAAAACAAAAAAGCCCACTAGAACTCTAGTTAATTTTTCCTAAGTTGTCTGTTTTCTAAGAATTAATACTAGGCCTTTGGTCATTTCAATTGGTAAAATCATCCCTCTTTACCCATGAAGGCAACTCAAGATACTACCTAATGCTAAGTCATGTATTACAATTTCCTGGATCTATGTTGATTTTTTTAATACTTGACAATATCTAGCTATAGATTTAATAACTCTCTTCTTTAGATCTCTGAAATAACAAATAGCAATGAGATCATGAAATAAGAAGAAATGAATCTGAATCCCAACTCTGCCATTCCCTACTTATATATTACCTAAATAAGTAAAATGTGTAAGCTAAGACTTGCGTTTCTCATTTACAAAACTGGGATAGAGACAACAGCAGACTAAATGGTGTGGGGCACTAAATACAGTTCCTGGTATACAGTAAGCACTGAAAAGTCAGCAATCATCCAGCATCCACAGGGTCTATATATGCTTACTTGTGATGCACTAACCTGGAGTATTAAAAGAAGGAAAATAACAGGATAAACTTATTACAATTAATAAAAGATGAAGGACAAGGTTGTTTAATGAGTATGAATTAACTTGATGGGACAAAGGAAAAAGAAAGCGAGTACAAGCGGCAGGGCGAAGATCAGATCAATTGCAAATGGAGGGGCATTTACAGAGAAGAGCAGTATCTGTGGGCTTCTGCAAAAGGGGTCAAGGCTGTTGGTCTCCCTGGAGGGCAGGAGCTTGGGAACTGTTTTCTTTACCAGTATCCAGGGAGCCAGGAGAGGGGCCGCAGTCCCCAGCCAAAGACATGGCAGAGAGAGCCTTACCCCACATATTCCTCCCTGAAAGTGGAAATGTCCACAGTCCTCTCTTGCCAAATTGTTCTCAACCCAAGGCATTCCCATCCTAAAACAAAACCAAACCATCCTTCAAATCTCACTGCAAATATAACCTCCTCTAGAAAATTGTCCCCAGTTCTCACAGAGTGTGGTGCTCCCATAACAACATGTATTTCTCTTGCTATTTTGCAAACCATACTACAATTGTTTCCATTCCCATCCCAGCCAGCCGACAAGCTCCTTAACAGCAAAGCTGGGACCTTTTCCAGACAGTACCTCCAGCTTCAAGCACAGGACAGGCTGGCAGGAGGATGAGAAGCCAGTAGGTACCCTGCACAGTTCTAGGCAGAATCCCCAGGACTCGTAAACAGCCTAATCCTTTGAAGGACATGTCTCCCTGACTTTGAAAACCTGAGGAAAACCACAGACCCTCTCCCTAGAAAAATGCGCATGTATACACACACACACACACACACACACACACACACACACAGACAAGGGAAAAATAAACCCTACAAGAGCCATAAGCTAAAAGTCATGAGATCTGGGTTCCACTCCCTGGTCCTGCCAAAAGCTCCAAGCTCTCAAACAAGTCACTTAATGTCCCAACTGGCAAAGTGAAGAAACTATCTTTTGCCCCTCAACCATCCTTCTTGAGATGTCTGTAATAAAAACTACACACATATGCTACAAACATGGAAGAATTCTGAAATTAAAATTGTTATATAAGAGCAAATTATTGTTTATGATTGCCTCACAGCTTGATTCTTTCACAGCATGTTTTTTTGGCAAAATAGATAGCTGTGAAAGAAATTGACTATTTACTACTACAGCTAAAAGAATTGTTGTTTTTTTCTAAAACCCCAAAGGCCCTGTAGTTTACATACCCAAGAGGGGTGAGTAGCACAACAAGCATAAAGAAGCAAAGATGAATAATCCAATTAATTCACATTCGCTCACACCATTGACTACAGATTCCTCTGATAACAATATGCTTTTGTACTAACAAACCTGTAATACAATTGGCCAGTATGCTTTGAGATGTTTATATCCTACATGTCAGGGATGCTTGAGGACAGTCTGAATATTCTCTTCTCTCTAGTTTGACCCTGTCACCAACAACTGTCACAGGTCTCCCCGCTTCAGAATGGGAAGCTGTGAAATACTTACTCTAACTAATGAGGCCTAAGGGACATACCTAATGGGCTTGCTCATATGAAAAGCAATTGTCAGGCAGTCACTGTGAAGACCCTTAGGAGCTCCACAGAAAAGGGATAAGCAAGGAGCCCCGGCCAGCCTCTACATTCCAAATCTTCTGAAAACTAAAGAGGGCTTTACTTCCCCTCATCTACTACCAGCAACTCAAAGGGTCCTCCTTGCCAGTCTAAGCCTCACTCTGTATCCACAGCAATCCCCACCCAAGAGGATGTTATCAATAAAGACAGGGCTCAGGATCCACTAGATCAAAATACATCTTCCTAGATCTGAGCAGATCCCATGGATTCTGAAAGCCTGAGGTTGTTGACACCCATTTCACTGGACCTCTGCCCCTCTACACCCTCAGAATGCATCAGCCTTTTCTCTAAACCAGGCACAGCTGGGAAATTTTTGTTTTGTTTCACAGAAGTTGTCTTTTAAATGTTTGCAGTATGTGATATCTGCTATTTCATTCCTGATATTGGTGACTTGTGCCTTTTTACATTTTTGTTAGTTGTACCAGAGGCTTATCAATTTATTGACTTTATCATAGAACCAGCATTTTCTTTCCTGTCTTCAATTTCATTGACGTCTGCATTAGACACAGATGAAATTTAACTAGCATGCTTCATACCCCCTGAGGCAGGAGCACGGGTCTCTCCACAGTCTCCTCGATTGACCGCTAAATGCTGGTCTACCCCAGAACTCAATACTCAGCCTTTTTGCCTTCAGCTACACTCTCTAGGTGGTCTCATCCACTAGCATGACTTTAACAGCACACATGCTGATGACTCCCAAACTTACATCTCTAGCCTCAATCTTTCCTTGGAGCTAGGTTCATTTGTCCAAACATCTTGTTTTGCTTGTTTCTTCATTTTCAGTCATTTGTACGACTTTACTGACATACAGTAAACTGCATACATTTAAAGTGCACAAACTGATTAGTCATGACTTACATACACAATTATGAAACTATCCATCAAGATCATGAACATGCCCATCACCCTCAAAGCTGCCTTTGGGGCCCCTTGGTAATCCATCTCTCCTGCTCCTGCCCCAGGCAACCAATGATCTGCCTTTTGTCCATACAAATTAGTCTGCATTTTCTAGAGTTTTATATAAATGGACTTATACAGAGTGTATTCTTTTTTGCTTAGCTTCTTCCATCCATCATAATTTATTCTGAGATTCATCCATGTTGTTGCATGTATCAGCAGTCCATTGATTTTTCTTTTTTAACTGCTGAGTTGTATTCGTTGAATAGGTATAGCAAAATTGGTTTTCATGCTGATGGACATTTGGGCTATTTCCAGTTTGGGGCTATTCAAAAAAAAGCAGCTATGAATGCATATACAAACCTTTATGCGGACAAATGCCTTCATTTCCCTAAGGTAAACATCCAGGAATGGAATGGCTGGATCATGGTAAGGTATGTGCTTAACTTTTTAAGAAACTGCAAAACTGTGTTCCAAAGTGACTATATCAATTTTTAGTCCCACCAGCTGTGTATGAGGGTTCCAGTTGTTCCATATCCTTCTCAACACTGGTTTTGGTCAATCATTTCAACGTTTGCCATTCTAGCAGTTTTATAGTTCTACCTTGTACTTTTAATTTGTATTATTTGTATTTTCTTTTTTTTTTTTTAAGATTTTATTTATTTATTTGACAGAGAGAGAGAGATCACAAGTAGGCAGAGAGGCAGGCAGAGAGAGAGGGGGAAGCAGGCTCCCCACTGAGCAGAGAGCCGGATGTGGGGCTCGATCCCAGGACCCTGAGATCATGACCTGAGCCCAACGCAGATGCTTAATGACTGAGCCACCCAGGACCCCTTAATTTGTATTTTCTTAATGACTGATTATGTCAAGCATCTTTTCCTATGCTTATTTGCTATCCTTATATCTTATTTAGTAAAGTATCTCTTCAAATCTTTAATACAGTTTTAAAATAGTTGTCTGTTACTGACTTAAAAGAGTTCTTTACAGTCTAGATAAAAGTCTTTGGTCAGATAAATGTTTTATAAATATTCTCTCCTAGTCTGTGGCTTGCCTTTTTATAACAGTGTTTACTGAAGAGCAAAAGTTTGCAATTTTGATTAAGTCAAATTTATTGGTTTTTTAAATGTTTCATATTTAAGAAATATTTGTCAAATCTGAGATCACTAAAATTTCCCCTCTTACAGAAAGTTCGGGCTTTTTACACAAACATTTACATCTACAATCCATTTCAAGTTAATTTCTGCAAATGGTACAAGGTAAGGGTCAAAGTTCACTATTTTTTATATGGCTACACAATTGTAATAGCATATTTGTTGAAAAGAGATCCTTTCTACACTTAATTACCTTGACACCTTTGTAGAAACTCAATTAATCATATAGGTATAGGTCTATTTCAAGACTCTCTATTCTGCTCTATTGATCTATATGTCTATCTTGACATTACCACACAGTCTTGATTCCCAGAGCTTTATAGTAATTCTTGAAATCAGGTAATATGCGGCCTCCAATTTTGTTCTTCTTTGTTTTGGCTATCCTAGGCCCTCCGCACAACTATATAAATCTTATAACCAGTTTGTTAATTTCTATAAAGAAGCCTGCTATGGGGGCACCTGGGTGGCTCAGTGGGTTAAAGCCTCTGCCTTCGGCTCAGGTCGTGATCCCAGGGTCCTGGGATCGAGCCCCACATCGGGCTCTCTGCTCAGCAGGGAGCCTGCTTCCTCCTCTCTCTCTGGCCAACTCTCTGCCTACTTGTGATCTCTGTCTGTCAAGTAAATAAATAAAATCTTTAAAAAAAAAAAAAAAAAGAAGAAGCAGCCTGCTATGATTTTCTTTGGGATTGTGCTTAATCTATAGATCAATCTGAATAGAAATGGCATCTTAACAATATTGAGTCTTTTAATTCAAGAGCATGGTATTTCTCACCATTTACTGAAATCTTACATAATTTTTCCCAATGATGTTCATAGTTTTAGCGTACATGTCTTGTAATTGGTCAAAATTAAGTATATCATAATTTCGATCCTATTACACAGATACTTCAATAAATTTTTTAATTTCTAATTTCCCATTGCTAATATGTAGAAGTAAAATTGATTTCTTTAATATCAAATTTCTGTCCTTCAACCTTGGTAATCTCATTACTAGTTCTAGCAGCTGTTTGTCAATTCCTTAGGATTTTATAGGTAGAAAATCATATCATCTGAGAATAAAGAGAGTTTTACTTCTTCCTTTTCACTCTGAATGCTTTTTTTCTATTCTTTACTGTACTGGCTATAAATATTCAGTACAGTGTTGAATAAAAGGGATGAGAAGGGACATTTTTACCTCATTCCCAATATTGGAGGAAAAGCATTTAGTCTTTTACCTTACTAAGAATGGTCTTAGTTTGAAGTATCTCCTAAGTGTTCTTTTGCCAGCCTGAGGAAATAATCTTTTATTCCTAATTTGCTGTGAGTTTTTATTATGAATGTTGTGGACTTTTGTCAATTGTATTTTCTGCATCTATTAAAATGATGACATTGACTGAAATATGGTGTTTATTAATCTGTTAATACAATGAATTTCATCAAATTGCTTTTCAAATATTAAACCAACTTTGCATTCCTGTGATAAAACCCATTTGCTCATGTTGTGTTACCCTTTTAATATAATAGGTTATTGGATTCTATCTGCTAATATTTTGTTGAGGACTTTTTCAACTATGTTTGTGAGGAGTACTGGTCTGTAGCTTTCTTCTCTTATACTGTCTTTTCCTAGTTTTGATATTAAGGCAATGCTGCCTTCATAGGATAAGTTGAAAAAGAGTTCTTGTATTGCTATATAGGAAAGTTGTTAAGAGATTAAATTATAACAATTCTTATTTAAAAAAAAAAGAAAAAAAAGATTTCTTCCTCTTGCATTTTCTGAAATCGTCTGCGTAGACTCAGGATTATTTTTCTTAAATGTTTAGTAGAATTTATGAGTAATGAGCCATCTATGCCTCCATACATTCTCAACATCTCCATTAACATGTCTGAAAAGAAATTACAACTTAACATGGCCAAGCAGAACTCACAATTTTTGCACCCAAACATGCTTGTCCCTAACTATTCCTCATTTTAATTAATGACATCATACTCATCTATTTTGTTTAAACCAGAATTTAATCCTTGTTTCCCCTCTCTTTTACTCATCCTACTCCTCAAATCCATCTTCAAGTCCCAACAGCTATACTTTCAAAATGTATCCCTACCTCTCTCCATCTTTACTGTCATGACCCAGTATATGTCTCCTAACTGGCCATGCCAACACATATTGCCCCCACTACATTCCATTCTCCAAATAGCAGCCAGAGTGATTTTGGCTAAATAACACTATGTCACTTCCGGGCTTAGAACTCCCATGTGGCCCTTAATCTCTTCTGCCTTTAGATATTAACTGTAAACCAGAAAAACAACAAGCTGTGTTAATGTAGCCTGCCTATACGGACTGTGGGAACACTGTAAGAATTTCAGTAAAATCTTATCTGCCTAACTAGCTCCAGTGACCTAGGAATTACAAAATCACAAACATAGGCCTCCTGGGAAAAAACACAACTTTGCTGTGTTGAGTCTCAAGGAGATAGGTCTTTGTCTAGAAGCAAAGGCACCAAGGCATAAATAAGAATGCCGAAGTCCTAAGCTATCCTTCTACAACTTGACAACAACACCTTCACCTCCAAACTACTCTCATCTTGTCAGGCTTCCTGTCCAAAGCAAGAGTACATCTGATAATACCAGGAGAGGCTATGCTTGCTGGTCTTAAATACAAATGGGGTGGGGGCACCTGGGTGGCTCAGTTGGTTAAGCAACTGCCTTCAGTTCAGGTCGTGATCCTGGAGTCCCGATACCGAGTCCCGTACCGGGCTCCCTGCTCAGCAGAGGGTCTGCTTCTCCCTCTGACCTGTCTTCCACTCATGCTCTCTCTCTCATTCTCTCCCTCTCTAATAAATAAATAAAATCTTTTAAAAATACAAATGAGGTAAAAAAACAAAGAAAATAATTCAACCAATTTATTTATTCATATGTTTGTTTTTTTAGCCATCCCTTGTCACAGCCAAGGTAGGAAGGATGTTGGGCAACTTGGCCTTGTTCTCTTTGAATCAACCTCATCTAACTCTGCAGAGCACCACAGGTGCTCTGCTATGTGCTCTCCATTCCTATTATTTCCAACAAGTCAACACCTTACACCTGCTCTGGTCAGCTCTAGACTCACCCAATTTGCTAATTACTCTTCTATTTCTTTCTATTCTACCCATTCTCACTCCTTAAGTCAAAGGAAACCACCATCTTTCTTGTTCCTTATGGATCATCTTCACTCTAATTCTGCCTCTTTACTCCTTCAAATGACCCCTAGGGATACTTCTTTAGTCTGACCAGGCCCTAATGCAATCTTCTTGTCTTCTTAGATCTCATTAACACTGTGCTAGATGTGTTCCAGAAAAGAGGAAGTGGCCTAAATCAATCTACGTTCCTAGGACCTGGAACCAACTGTTAGCTGTGCTTTTGGGAAATCAAGGGAGGATATAACCACAGCTGGCAGCAACTGGGGATGGGCTGGGGGATCAGGACTAGGATAAATGACTCTTATAAAACACTCTGCACTTAACTTCATGGCATTAATCATAATTATCCTTAATCTGTGTGTGATTAATACCTGTCTCTTCCTACCTGCACTCCCCATCAGACTAAAAGCTCCATGAAGGCAAGAGCTATATCTCTCTTGATCATTATTAACATACCTACACCCTAGAAATGCCCATTCTAAGTCAGTTACTCTAGCCCTATCAGATAAAAACAAATTTGTCTTGACAAAGCTCTGAAATAAGGTAGTATTTCTCCTATTTTTGTAAAAGCTAATAAAAACTGACATTGCTTGAACTGCTACCATGGGTCAGGCACCATTTTTACATGTATTCTCATTTAATCTTCATGACAAACCCATGAAGTAGGTACTATAATTATTCCCATTTTATAGATGAGGGCTTTGAGGCACAGAGGGGTTATATAATTCACCCACGGTTATACAGATGAGTGGCAGAAATGGGATTCAAACCCAAGAAGCCTAGCCTAAAAGCCCATTCTATTAATCCCTACAGTACCTATCTCTCACTGAAGGTGACACCATATTCCTCAATACCAGTGAACTGAGACAAATAAAATAAAAGATCTGAAGAAATGCTATAAAGAAATACCCAGATTTGGACCCACAAGTTGCCAGTTCTACATGACAATTCAAAGAAACTACTACTATGAATCATTCTAATGCCTGACCTTTATTTAAAACAATAGTCGAAAACCACATTTTTCTTTTCAATTGACAAGACATATATGGAGCCTGAAACCCAGGATATTTTCCAGTTAAAAACATTTTCTTCTGCCACCAGATCTCTGTTTTATAAAAAGAGAGGGTCTATTTTTGTCTGCCAAGGGAAGCCCAATCACCAAAGTAGAACCTACAGAAAGAGGTACATGTTGCCCAGGTTTTCCCGTAGAGGAAGCAAGAACATGTGAAGACTGCCACCATGCCCCTGCCTTTGTCTTTTCAGTTCTCCCATCATTAAATGTGGGAAAGTAATACATGTCAGAAGTTTGAATGTACCCTGTAAGCTTTTCTTCTATCCTAAAAATTATCAGAAATCAATGCAATGCATATGACAGGGAAGACAGATCACAGGGAGGGAGCAAGGAGAACAACTCAAATCATTAGATGTCTGCCCAGCAGATGCTTCTAAGTTCCAGGCACTGCATGGCCTGCTTCTGAGGCAACTACAGGACCTGAGGAGTCTGTGACTGCTCCAGTTTATGATGTCTCACAGATGTCCATGGAATAAAAAGGCCCTGAGAGAAGGTTATTATTAGAAAAGGAAAATTTAACTCACCTTCCATTGCTCTTCTGGAAGCAGCTTCACGACCACCAGATCCCCATTCAAGGCTCTATTACGAGCAACAACCCCATCGATAAAAATGTCTCGATCACCATCCTAGGTTGGAGAGAGAAAAGAGCTTACCAAGACCTGGAACTGAATATTACTTCTTTGGTTTAAAAACTGTAGACTCTACAATCTGTCCACGGGCTTAACAAGAACACTAAGAGGGAAATTAGTCTCTGGAACTAATAGAAACAGGGATGAACACATAAAAGCAGGTTAAAAGAATGTTAAAGAAATTTCAAAAACATAAGAGAAGATGATCTACAGTCAAGCCAAAACCAAACAAAAATAATTAAAGCAAAAAACTGAGACTACATGCTTTCATAACTGAAATGAGAAAGGAGTAAGTTATCCTTCCTTGTTTTAAATAAAGCATGATGATACCTTTTCTACACTAACTGAATTTTTTTTTAAGTATCAAAAAAGGGTAAAACTGAGAAGGTTTGCAAGAAAACATAACAACAAAATATAATTCCCTAAGAAAACCAGCTGCAAGGACAGGAGCAAGAACCAACTCCAGGATTTGAGTCCTCCAAGGAAGAAACCAGCAAAATCATAATCCTCCCACTGAGAAATGACAGAGAAAGCAAACTGCAGTTACTTTTATAGAGATCTAAGTAGAAGGCAAAGAAGAAAAGGAAAAGGACATGAGATTCATGAAGCATTCTCATGCTCCTTCACTCTCTGACTGAGGAGCAGGGTGAACTCCCCACCATGAACACAAGGCATGGACACCTTTGTCCTCAACCACATGCTTACAAATAACCCAGGTTAGGGACAGTGTGGTCTCAGGATCCTTGGAGTCACAGAAAGACCAGGGGCGCCTGAATGAAGCAGAGCTCCCAGGTGTCAGAGCAGGGAAGCCGGCTGCAATCACCAAGCCCAGGAGTGGGCTCTCAGCTTGGGGTTGCCATAAATCCCGAACCGCAGCACAGTTGGGTGACCCCTCCTGAAGCAGGGGCCCAGCAAGCGACAGAACCAGCAGGAGATTCCCCTTCCACCCCCAGGTGGAGCAGCATGTTTGTGAGATGCAGCAGTCTGCAGGGTTTGGAGACTCTAAGGGAGTCCTGGGTCATGTGCCAGAGGTAGAAACGCTCAGTCACAGGCTGGGTGAGCAGAGGGTACCGACAGAGACCCGGGAGTGACTGACTGCGTTTCCCTGTGGGCACTGTGAGGAGGGGAGCCCCCAAGCTTTTGGCTCCAGGAGATTGGGACGCTGCCATTTTCATTCTCATCCTCTAAAGCTAGGTGGAAACCCTTCAGGGAACAAAGCCACCATAGGGCAATCTGGAGCAGATTAACCTGCCCCCCCTGGCAAGGCTGGTGCAATTCTGCCCGGGGCAAGGACACCTGAAAATCAGCATAACAGGCCCCTCCCACAGAAGATCAGCAAGAACACCAACTAAGGCCAAGTTTACCTACCACAGAAAACTGCAAAACTCCAATGCTCCAATGGGGAAAATAGTATACAGAATTCATGTTTTTTTTCCTCAAGACTCTTTAGTCTTTCAATTTTAAATTTTTTCCCTTTCTTTTTTTTTTAAGACTTTATTTATTTGTCAGAATGAGAGAGAGAGAGAGAAAGCACAACTGGGGGATTGGGAGGCAGAGGGAGAAGCAGGCCCCCTGAGAAGTGTATTATTAGAAATAACTGGGGCTCTGAGCAAGGAACCCAAGGGAGGACTCCATCCCAGGACCCTGGGATCATGACTCGAAGGCAGACACCCCACCAACGGAGTCACCCAGGTATTCCTCTCTTTCCTTTTTCAGTGAATTTCTTATTTTGTCAACTTCTTTTTTAAAATGGTTTTTAAATTTTCATTTTTACAGTTAAATTCTATCTTTTAATTTTAGTTGTGTGTGTGTGTGTGTGTGTATGTATGTGTGTGTGTGTGTGTGTGTGTATATATATATATATATATATATATGTATGTATGTTTCATTTTGGGATACAGTTTCTTCTAATAAACAGACCAAAATACACCCAGAATCTAGTGTATGGCTCTATTCTTTTCACCTGTCTGATCATATTCTTTTTTATTGTTATTGTTAAAGTCTTTCATTTTCATCTTTACAGTTACAGTCTATCCTCTCAATGTATTTAATTTAATTTTTGTATGTATATAAGTTTTTCTTTCTTTACAGTTTCAAGATGTAGTTTCTTCTAACAAACCAACCAAAATACACTCAGGATTTACAGTATTGCTTTGTTCTGTTCACCTGTCTGTTTATATTCCTTTTGTGTGTGTGGGGGGGTGGAATCTTTTAATGTTCATTTTTACAATTACATTCTATCCTTTCATTGTATTTAATTTTATTTTTGTACATATTTAAGTTTTTCTTTCTTTACAACTTTGGCATCTAGTTTTCTAACAAACAGACCAAAATACATACAGGATCCAATGTATTGCTCTGTTTCATCCACCTGCCTGATTATATTCTCTTTCTTTCTTTTTTTTTTTTTTTTTTTAATTTTTTTTTTTCCCAGTTCTGGGTCCCCTCTGATTTGTTTAGTGTCAATTTCTCTGGGGTCATTGTTGCCATTTTAGTATTTTGTTCTCTTATTCATCTATTCTTCTCTGGACAGAATGACAAGATAGAAAAATTCACCATGTTGGAACTAGAGTTCAGAATAACAATTAAAAAGATACCAGCTGGGCTTGAAAAAAGCATAGAAGACACTAGAGGATCCCTTTCTGGAGAAATAAAAGAACTAAAATCTAATCAAGTCAAAATTTAAAAGGCTATTAATGAAGTGTAATAAAAAATGGAGGCTCTAACTGCTAGGATAAATGAGACAGAAGAGAGAATTAGTGATACAGAAGACCAAATAATGGAGAATAAAGAAGCTGAGAAAAAGAGAGATGAATAACTACTGGATCATAAGGGAAGAATTTAAGAGATAAGTGATAACATAAGACAAAACAATATTAGAATAATTGGGATCCCAAATAAGAAGAGAGAGGAGGCAGAAGGTATACTGGAGCAAATTATAGCAGAGAACGTCACTATCTGGGGAAGGAAACAGGCATCAAAATCTAAGAGGCACAGAAAATTCCCCTCAAAATCAATAAAAATAGGTCAACACCCAATATATAGTAGTGAAACTTACAAATCTCAGAGACAAAGAAAAAAATCCTGAAAGCATCTCAGGGATAAGAGATCTGTAAGCTGCAAGGGTAGAAACATTAGACTGGCAGCAGACCTATCCACAGAGACCTGGCAGGCCAGAAAGGACTGGCATGATATATTCAGGGTGCTAAATGAGAAAAATATGCAGTCAAGGATACTTTATCCAGCTAGGATGTCATTCAAAATAGAAGGAGTGATAAAAAGCTTCCAGGACAAACAAAAACTAAAAGAATTTGTGATCGCCAAACCAGCCTGGCAAGAAATATTAAAAGGGTCCTCTAAAAGAAGAGAGAGCCCACGAGAAACACAGACCAGAAAGGAACAGAGAGGATATACAGTAACAGTCACCTTATAGGCAATAGAATGGCACTAAATTCATATATCTTTTAGTAGTTACCCTAAATGTAAATGGGCTAAATGCCCTAATCAAAAGACACAGGGTTTCAAATTGGATAAAAAAGCTGACCCATCGATATGATGGGTGGAAAACAATTTATCATGCTAATGGACATCAAAAGAAAGCTAGTGTGGCAATCCTTGTATCAGTTAAATTAGATTTTAAACAAAAGACCATAACAAGGGATGAGGAAGGACACTATATCATAATTAAAGGGTCTACCCACCAAGAAGATCTAATAACTGTAAATATGTATATCCCTAATGTGTGAGCAGCCAATTAATAGCAAAATCAAAGAAACACATTGATAATAATACAGTAATAGTAGGGGACTTTAACACCCCCCTACCGCAATGGACAGATCATTTAAGCAGAAGATCAGCAAGGAAATAACGGCTTTGAATGACACACTGGACCAGATGGACTTCACAGATATATTCAGAACATTCCATCCCAAAGCAAAAGTATACATTCTTCTCAAGTGCCCATGGAATGTTCATTTTTCTTGAAGTAATAGCAAACAGGCTTAGAAAACCACCACTCAAAATTCTGTAGGTAGAGACACTTGGTATAGATAAGATTACTTACCAGACTACAGTTGATTACTGTAACATTTCAGTTAAAGTTAAAATTAGCATCCCAAATTCACCAAACCTGCCCTGCCAACACCAAAAATGGGACTTTAGACACTCAGCAATTTTTATAGTTTCCAATTACAAACCATGAGAGAGGTTTTAGAACAGTTTTTCTGTTCAGTTTCCAATCTAACCATGGGCAGACAGCTGTGGCCTACACACATTGCCAAACCTGCCCCACCCTAGTCCCTGAGGGACCGCTACCATCCATGTTAGCCACAAAGACAGAATCACTGCAGTTGGCCTCATGTTGAGCTTCTCAGAGGAATAAGGAAGGGCAACCACCAAACAGAACGTGTACAACTGCAGGGTGGCACGTGGTCATCAATCGCTACCTTCTGCAATTTATGTACCAAATGGGGCTCTCCAACTTCCCTGGAACGAAGAGAGAGCTGTTTGGAGGTCATCCCAACCCATGATCATGTAGTCAAAACATGAAATAAAATGCCTCTCTCATAAACAGGTACACCACCCCCAGAGAGCTCAGAGATTTAAGATGATAAGGTACTGGTATTGCCACATTCCCATCCAAAGAAATCCAGAAGAGCAGGGCCGAGCTGAACCTCAGACAATACACCAATCTCCAGGTATTGCATCACTGCTCAGCTCTTAGTGGATTCACTCAGAAGCCCATACCTATTGCAGAATCTCTTAAAGACCATAAACTTGGGAACAACTCAATATTAAAAGTTCAATTCATCACACTTAACTACTTTTAAAGGCTAAAGAGTTCAGCTCTTTATTTGAATGTCAAAGACTAGCTCTACTAGAAAAAAAGGAAAATGGATAATGAACCATCCTAGAGGAAACATAATGGGATCTGGGGGTAATCAACTAAATACTTAGGAAGTTTCCAAGTAGGGAGGACAAACCAAGAGCATTCTCTATCGATGGAATGGCTCCCTTTGGACAAAATACATTCCACAGATGTTCAAAGGGTGCCTCCCATGACAAGATGCACAAAAAAACTTATAAAACTTCTTGCATCAACATAATTCAGAATGGAACCTGTGCTTTTTGTAAAAGTCAGCAAGAACCTAAATAAACAAATCTAGTCTATTTTTGTCTCTCCAAAAACTTTATAATTTTATATTAGAATTCAGAATTTTAAAGTTGTAAGGAACATTAGACAATTTAATCCATTGCTAGTTTTATAAATAAGTAAACTTTTCAATTTCCTATTGTCAGAGCAAAGGCTACATCTTCTTTTCTAACAACTCCTGTCTTTACTCTCCCTGCTTAAGCAGGGGACAGGTAACCTTCAGGCCCTGGTTCTGCTATTCAACTCCTAATCCACCAGTGAACATTCTTCCAGTGCACACCAGTTCACACTTGACGTAGACATGAGCTACATATACCCATAAATCCAGACCAGTGGTGGTTGTGGAATTTACCGACATATAATTTATTGCCTCTCCTCCCTCAATGCTTTCTAGAATGCCTCTAAACAATGAAACTCACCAAAACCCCCACAAAACTAGCATATAGGATTGTTCCAGTATCTACAACCAAAACTCACAACTGGGCCTTGATAGAGCTTTTATAGTCAGTTCTTAGTTACTTAGAGGTGAACCTTTTAACATTTCTTCTCCCTCTGAGACAACATTACTACTCCATTAGTGGCCAAATCCGAGAATAAGGGGCATAAAAATAAGCCAATCCTAATAACACAACTGTCTAAAAGTTTCTTAATAGGACATTCCAGGAATATAATTTCAAGTAGGAGAACAACTTGGGTTTTTGAAGCATTAGTAACTTATGCTTCTTAACTTCCTTTAACAAGCCAAATTAAACTGTGGCAACAAATCATTTGCACCTATAAATCAGATGAATTTAAATTATAGGCACCTAACTAGGCCCTGCAATATAGAGGATCTCTTCCCTGGCCCTTCTCCAGTCACAGTCCTCCCCAAAAGTGAAGAGATCTGAGGGCCAAATGGATGTGCATCTTGGGCTAATCAGTCCCAAGCCCACTTCCAAGGCATACATAAGCATCTTCCCCAGGTCTGTCTGCCTGGAGACAGACCACAGTCACTGGTGGCACCCATGGCACCCAGTGGACTTAACAGGTGGTTAAAGGGCAGGTATTTCTAAGGCATGTGGACAGAACTTAGACATGTGGGATAAGATGCTCAAACAGATGCATGCAAGGGCCCTTAATGAATGGGCAGGGGGAGGCAATGGAGACAGCAAAGAGGGGACAGGGAGCTAGGACTAGGAAGGGAAGAGGGGCAGGCCAGAGGCAGACCCTCTCCATCTGGCCACACTTTAGGATGGAGCTCCAAGGAGTGTGAGAATTCTACATTTGAACCCAGGTACACAGAGGTATATTTAACAAGAAATCTATTTTATTTGTCATGAATGTATTTTACCTAACAGTTCGTTAGTTTGATATATATAACTTCTAAATTTATTTATTTACTTATTTATATTTTTAAATCAAAGAGAAAGAGTGAGCACAAGCAGGGGGAGTGGGAGGCAGAGAGAGAAGCAGGTTCCCCACTGAGCAAAGACTCCCACGTAGGACTCAATCCCAGGACCCTGGGATCATGAACTGAGCTGAAGGCAGCCACCCAACCGGCTGAGCCACCCAAGCATCCCTAACATCTAAATATTTAATATAAGGTATGTGTGCCTCCTTTTGTACTCTTGTCCTAGGTCCCACACTTGTCAGGAACCAGCCTACCAGGGATCTAACGTAGGGAAGTTCAATACCGTGTACTCAGGGAAGAAAACAAGCAAGCAGTCAGATTTTCAAATGGCTCTATGTAGTTTCCCTTAACATTCCAGTCAATGACAGCAAACTTCAGTGCACACAGGAGATGGGAGGCTTGTAATCTGCTCAGCTCCCAGCTGTCTCTCAGGATGAACTCCTTACTCCACTGACCATGATTTTCATGCTTAGTAACTCATGCTCTTCATACTTCAGGACCCTATTATAATTGAGCTCCCTCAACTGGTATGCCAATGAAGAAAGATTTATTCTTTCTAAATAGAGAAAATGCTAGTTATATGGGACTTACTAAGAGATTATCTGTCTCTAACATGGCATCTTCCTAAGAGATTTTCATGGGTGATTTTCACGATTACTGAATATGATTTTTACCTTACAAGCAAAGTCGGGAATCAACCACCATGTCAACTGTGCTTCCATGGGAGGACAAACCTGCCCCTGCAGTTAAGTCACTGCCTCAAAGCTGACCCTCAGCTGTCAGAATACACAGCATGGTCTGTCACGGAAGCAGAACAGGGCTCAGAGAGTACACGGTGACATGTCAGTGATACTTTTTATCTAATCCACTGGATAAGATGGAATCTGAGATACGAATGTGGATCCTTGACTTCTGTAGGGCAAGGGGGAAAAAGAACTAAACTGAGCTTGAGAACAGGCCTTAAAGTTACTGGAAACCACCACCACTGGGGAAGCACATGACTAAACTTGTATTGTCACTCAATTCGTTACTGAACATCATGAAGTATGTTAACTGAAATACATATACGTATTCCATTTCCCCATCTATAAGCTCAAGTTTACTCCTATGCTCTACTCCACTGCTAAAACATCTATAATTCTAGAGCTATCTTATTTACAGCAGCCTGGAAAAGTCATGTTGGTAATTTGAGAACATTGCTATCCTAGCTTTGCAAAATCCAGCCTTATCCAGAGACCTCCTGTGAACTACATGTCAGAGCAAAGAGCCTGGTAAAATGAGTCATGAACGGAAGAAAGGATATAAAGACCCAACGGTGAAGAGCCTTGGACCAAGTCCTATCACCTACAGAAAAAGTGAAGTGAGAAACTCTGACCAAAAGAAAAAAGCATTACACTTTTTTTTTTTTTTTTGGACAAATTTGCAGATTAGCTCATGCAGTAGATCGAAAGTAGATAGCATATTTGTTTGGGAAAGATTAACTTAAATCAGTGGGAAAACTCATAAATCCCTTTAAGCTATAAATCCCTTTAACCAAGGGTGTCCAGCTACAAACACTGGTGGGTGTCTGTACGGGGTCAGCTGCTCGCCGCAGCCTTAGTAACAAACGCCATCCCCGCCACTCGCACTGTGAGTTTACTACTGGCAGAGGGTTTGTTAACCAAAGGCAAATTGTGCCTATTTAAATTTGAAACAAATCCTTGCCCATCCTGATTTTGTTTTACTACTCTGCTTTTTAGTTAGAATACATGATTTCAGTTTCGGAGCACACTTAAAAAATTAAATGTGACATTAAGTTTATTATGAAGTCATTGAACTTACCGGGGAAGGAATGAAGGCTTCATGAAACTTCTTCGGATTAATTCTCAATACACCCTTTAAAATAAAAAAATGAAATCTGTGAAAATTTAACTAGTTATCCACTTAGAAGATTACCATACATGTTATTCTTCAATAAAAAGTTTCTGAATTAATTAAACAGCTCAATCTACAAAACAACTTAGGCATAGGAAAACTACTCATTAAATGCATGAAATGTGATTTCTACTGATGTCTGTAACACAGGGTTCCATCAAAAACTGAAAGGCCACACTGGCACCTGGCTGTGAACAGGCAGAGGTAAGAAGGAGGAGAGCTTGGCCTGGAGTGGGAAAACGGCAGCTACTGAGATTTTTTTGTGCCCCCATATTCTAGACTTCACACTGCAACCTTTACTTTAAGAACAAGATTATATGGGGATTACATCTCACTACATAATGGCCTTTTTTATTCACTGAGACCTTTCTACGCTTGCTTGTTTCCGTGACAGTTTTCGAAAGGATACAGGTTGATTTCCAACCTGGATACTTAACCTTGAGAGACCAGATGCATATTTTTTACTCTGGCCCTTCTACAGAGCTGAAGGAGTCAATAATTCAAAATGGTCCAGAACTAGCTCTTAATGTAAATGGGAATCCTGGCTCCGACAGGCAGGCCACCCAGTCTGCCTTCACCTTCATGTTATTCCAGCACCAAGTCAGGGTCTGCTTCTATTTACGCACAGAGGTGCAGATGGGGGCCGTCTTCAATAGCAGTATTTTAGGCTTTTGCAGGAAGCTGTAAGCCTCCCAAGGTTCCAGCTGCATTTGAAGGCCACTGGAACACATGGAGAGAGGCAGTTGTTTTCCTAAGAGCCAGCCTCAAAGGGTGTCGTGAGAAAGTGTTTCAAATAACATTTACCCCCTAAAATGCTGGAAGACTCAAAGAGACATTAATTAGCAAAACAGGTGAGGGAATAAAATAAAAGAGAAAATATTCTCCCCTTCACTGGTGCACCATGTGTGTTTACATTATAAATTTCCACACAACAGTTTATGCTATTGTTAACATCCCATGCAGACTTAATTCAAGATTTATTGAATACTATACTCAAGACACTGAGACAATGTGGAGAGAGAGTGGTGATCAAGCTCAGTCCTTGTTTATGAGGTAAAATATGAAGGTTGCCATAAATGAGGATACAGCTGACTTGCAGCTGGGGCCACCAGGAAAGGCTCCATGGACAGTGTCTGACTTGGTCCTTGATGGAGGAGAAAAACTTGCCAATAAATCAGAAGGGAAACAGAGGCAAAGACCATGTAAGCAAGAGTGCTTAAAAGGGCAAACACTCGTCTCCCATCATGCTGTCACTCTGCTTAGGGTAAGAGAAAGAGGGGGTGGGAAACAAGGCAGGCAAAGCTCTCTGAGGTCACCCTTTTTTATGAATGTCACAGCAATTTCACGGCTAAAACAGCTGGTTTTGCTGTTGTTGTTGTTGTTGTTGTTGTTGTTGGAAGACAAAACGCTTATTACATTTATCCAAATCTCCTGAAGATTCGCATGGCAGGCACTATGCCTCCTGATGGGGACACAATGGAGAGGAGTAACAGCCTGCCCTCACAGAGCATGTGTCTGGTGAGCGGAAGACACTCCAAATAAATCAAGTCCATTCGCTCAAGTTAAATTTTTTAAAAATTCATTTTCTGATTCTAGGCACTGCTTTCTGACCTAAGGTTTGTTTTGTTTTTTCCCCCTCAACTGCTATTTTTCTATCATCCTTTCCAGCTCAGGGAATGGTTACTACCTAAGGAAGTAAAGAGAGGCAAGAATGCCTTCTGCTGTCAGAGGGCTTTTAAGCGCAAAGCACGTGGAAAGGCTAACACTGGGCTCAAAGGAGAGAGGTTGCTCAGGGCTCTGTCTAGGCTCTATTTAAAAGAACGGATATTAAAAGGACCTTCAAGATTCTGTTCTTGACTATCTATCTATCCCAAAGACCCTGATATATAAAAGCATACAGGGGAAGACAGAAGCCTTGTTCAAGAAAAACATTTGCAGGTTGAGTGGAGCATACTCTTAAGAAACCGACCTCAGGAAGAGATTCCCTTGGGAGTGTAAATCATACTGAGGAAAAAGAAACTTCTACCAGAATTTCACAGCAGACCAGAGTCCACCCCACAGCCTAAGGAAGGTAGCTGTCAGTAAACCATGTCAAGAAACGGCCTTTTAACTAAAAGAGACTTCCAGCAAGGTTTTGTCTTACTCACCTTCCGAAGTCCAGGACTTCCATTTCTACATTTTTATGACTATCACCTAATCTACTCCAATCCGTCTTCACTCATCTTCCTCCTCAACCCCTTCCTGCCCTGGGACTTGATCAGTGGGGCTCCTACGGGCTCCACCTCCTCTCTGAATGCTCCTCTGCTCCTTGACTTAAGGGAAACCTGGCTGTCCCCTTGATGTGATCACTACCCTTGAAGTGCTCTCAAAGGGAGTCTATCTCTCCTGTGCCATGTGTCTCAGGGACCAGAAGAAGAAGGTTCTCTCCTGCTTCCCCACTCTAGCTTTAAAATTGTTTTTTTCTCTCCATTCTTGATCAAAATCCAGATCCTCTGAAGATCATATCATTAGCTCCTGCCTCGTCCTCAGTACTATCAACTTCAAACCTTTTGATAGTATCCCTGATTCAGTAATGCTTCGACTTGTAGCTCACTGTCTTCCTCTGCACCACCATTCCTATAAACAGAACTTTGTATCCATGTGGTTGATGAGACAACCCTAGCCAGTCACTCTAGCCACCTTTTTTTCTCCACCCACCCTAACCACTCTCCCCCATGTTCATTGCTGTCTCTTGGCACCACTGCTAATGATACCAACCCCAGACATGAAAACTCAAATATCACACTTTCTAATCACAATCTTCTAACCTTCTATTTCACTTATGGTAAAAACCCCACTTCAATAATTCTTTGTCTTCACTAAGACTTCCAACCCATGGAGCTGACCGCATTTTGTCCCTATACTATGTTTAGTGTGGCCACCTAGTTGCCATAACCTAGTTGCCATAACCTTGCCACCTAGTTGCCAAGACTGCTACTACCTCCTGCCCTTGCAAACTCTGAGTCCTGGGTCCACCCTCCCTCTTCTATTCAACTACCAGGCCCTCTCAGTTAACCCCAACTATCTGCCTTCTCCATGCCTATACCCAAGGAACTGAACGTTACTGTAGGAAAAACCACACAATCAGGCTAATTAGCCTAACCTGGCAATCACAAACATGTTTTATTTGGCTTACAGGATGTTTGAGAATACTTAAAGCAAAGGAATTTCACACATAAATATGTATTTCCATATTTTCTTGAAAAACCGGCTAACCCTCCGTGGCAGCAACCACCTGAGTTGAACAGCAAACACTTCTCTTATATCAATAAAAAAAAAAATCTCAAATACACTTATATAAATATACTACATGTTACACGCTGTTTTAAGAGTTTTATATCCATCAGTTAACCCTCAAATCAATCCTACAAGGTAAGCACTACTGTCTTCCCTTTCACCAATGAGAACACTGAGGTATGAGAGGTGTCCACCCATGTATCATTCAAGCCCAGCATTCTGGTTCCAGAGTCCTCGTGCATAACTGCCTCAGACTGCCTCTGCTTGACACGGTCATCACCAGGGCCTCTCTGCTCATTTATGCCATCTGCTCCCTTCCCCCAACACCCCAGCACCACCTTCCAGCCCTCTGTCTTCCCTGCCTCAGTTAATGGCAACATCATCCATCTAGGGGCTCAACTCAAAACTTAGGAGTCCTGCTTTATTCCTCCCTTTGCCTCGCCTTCACATTTAAGCCATCAGCCTCCTGCCAGTTCCAGCTCCACCATCGTCCACTCCCTGCCATCTCCACTGCCACCACCTTCTTACCTTGCCCCGTTTACTCTAATGGCCTTCCACATGGTCACCCAGCTTCCACTCGAGTCTATCCACCTCGCAACAGTCAGAGAGGTATTTTTAAAGCATAAAATACATCATGCCCTCTCCCTACTAAAACCCTTCAGTTTCAGTAACTGAACTACTCTCCTAGCTGTGGCAGCTGCCTGACTTTCCAGCTTATTCCCATATCTTAATTCCCATTGCTCACTGTGTCTAACAGCTCCCTTCATGTTCCTCAAAAACACCAGCCTTTTTTCTGCCTGCCATTCTTCCTCAAGCTGGTCTCTCTGCGTGTGATGATGTTCTTTGCCTAATTCTCCTGAGAGCTGGCTCATTTCCACCCTTCAGCTCTCAGCTCAGAAATCACCTGCTCAGAGCAGCCTAACCACCCCATGTAAAGTGGCTCTAATTCTTCTTTCTCATCTTTCTTACTTCCCTAGCAGTGCTCAGCACATGCTGTAATTCCCTCTTTATGTCTTAGGTTGTGTTTGCCCGACTCCCCCAGTGAATTACCTATCACACTCACTGGAATGTGCCGGAACTTAGGAGACAGTCAAGAAACATGAGCTACTTAATGCATGCTACAGAGTTGAAGCTCTCCCACCAGCCCTGCCTGTCATTTTATGAAGATTATTTGTGCCTTCTGAATAGTGGGGCAGTTCACTGTAATGTCACCTCTATTTTTCCCTTTAATTCATACCCAAATGTTCTCCAGCTGATTTCACTTTAAACAAATGGTGAAGGTCCTAGAAACTAACCCATCTTGTCCTATCTTCCTGGACTAGGAATTCTTATAAGGTCCAATAACAACTTTACACCAATATTCTATTTTAGGGGAAACTGTGACATCATGCCTCAAGCTGCTCTAGGGGATCAACCCAAACCACCTTCAGCCAAAGTATCATCTGAGATCAGGAAACCAACCAATCCTACCATCATACCCATGTTACTCTGGTCATCACCCTGAACCTGAGTCCCCTCCAGGCCTATCCCGTACTTTCATTTCTTTCAACACATCCTATAACAATCTCCTATACTGCACCTACAGAGAAAGGACATATGTACAATGTGACAATTTGTTTACAAAGAAAATTTTTTTCAAAATTATGTATACATGATCATGTGTTCCTGCTGGCCAGTTCAAACACAGGAAAGGGATTCCTTTGGTCACTATGGATTCATCATTCCCACAGAAGGCAAAACACCAATGAAATGTCAAATTATTGTTTGAAGTATTCTACTCCCATTTTTAAAATAACTCCTTAGTATCTCTCAATAAAAGTTTCTTCCCTGGATGGAGAGAAAAAAAAAGGATGTCACAATATACTTAAATTTGAATATAAAAGTTAACAAATACTTATAAGTGTATCTAATAAGTTTACTTTTCTCCAACAGCATCTAAATAGCTTTCCTTATCTAGCTTTTTATCTTACCCATCAAGGCCTGCACACATAAAGTTCATATCAAAAAGCAGATGGACTCTGTTTCCCTGCTTATGAAAATCTTATTTACAGTGTTGTATATTTCACATGGTGACCTCATATCTGGAACCCATTCCTCTCCCCATCTGCAAAGAACAACTGTTCTCATCTGTGGGGGGAGGCTCTGGCTGCAGAGTCTCATGATGTCACAAGCCAGGAGGAATCACTTACAAACTCCTGGGAAAGAGCTGTTACATTGATCAGCTTTCTGTTTTGTCTTAATTTCAGCAAAGAGTTGCTTCAAAAGCAAAAGTTAATAGGAAGGAGCAAAAACTGTATCATTCCAGAATATTTTCTTCATCCTATCTCTATAAATTCTATAACCAAAATTAGAAGCAATTTTTCTTCCAAGTTATAACAGAGTTTCCTTCACCCATCTTCAAAAGACGGTACCTTGATCCTTTATTCACTCAGCAAATAAATATTTATTCAATATAAACTTATTATGCATCAATCAAATGTCACACACTGGGCTAATCTGTGGGAATAAGACACAGCTCTCCCCACAAGAAAGTGAATGGTCTATTTGAGGAAACATAAATACCAAGAAACGGTAATAAGTTTAGCATAAAGGGTAAACAACAAAGTCAGTTTCAAGAAAGCAGTCATGGCCAATTCTGCTTGGGGAATTAAAATAAGGCTTCTCAAAGGGGGGTAACATTTAGGTAGGGACTTAAAGTTCAAGCACAATTACATCAAGATAATGGGAGAAAGCATTCCAAGCACTAGGAACGCTGTGTACAGAGTCCTGGAAAAAGCAAACAGCAGAGTTTTTACAGGACAGGTCTTAAAAATCAGGGCAGGGTGAACAGAGCAGCATGTACCTAAAGGAGAGTGGCAAGAGATGAAAGTGGGAAAGGCACAAAAGGGTCCTCATACATGAAACAAGATGAGGGCCAAGAAACTTGCAGATAAAATGGAGCTCAGTATGTAGATTGAAGGATAAAGAGCAAATGAATGGATTAATGAAGGGACAAATGTCCAAATGCAGACTCAACTCTCCTAAGAGAGGCCTCATCAAAGAACTCCAAGGAAAGTTAAAGAAAAGGGGGGCTGCTAACAGTACCTCTAAAATCAGAAAGATCAACTTGTTTGTTAAAAAAGTTTTCCATTCAAGAGTCAATAAAAACACTAACACAAAAAGATATGAGCACCCACGTTCAGGGAGGCACTATTTATAATAGACAAGTTATGAAAACAACCTAAGTGTCCATTGATGGAGGAATGGATAAAGAGATCATGGTGTATACATACACATACAAGGGAATATTACTCAGAAATAAAAAAGGGATGATATCTTGCCATTTGTGACCACACTGATGGACCTCAAAGTGACCTGCTAAGTGAAATAGGCCAAACAGAGAAAGCCAAGTACTGTTGGGTCTCTTATATGTGGAATCTTAAAAAAACAAAACAAAACAAAAAACCTCAGAGATACAAACAGGTAGTTGCCAGAGGAGGCGAGGATACAGGAGAAGGGCAGGGAGTGGCTGGAGGGAGTCAAAAGGTTCCAATCAAAGAGTCTACATTAATCATATGTGCACTTGACTACAAGTAAATACAAAAAGGTAATTAAAAAGGAAAAGAAGATGACAGTAGCTGTTCACTGGCTGGATCTTTGGCCAAAACCACAAATATAGAAGCTGGGCTCTCAGAATGAGAGGAATGAGAGAATGCATTCAGAATGGAACACAACCAACATTTTCTTTTTTTTTTTTTTTAAAGATTTTATTTATTTGACAGAGAGATCACAAGTAGAGAGAGAGAGAGAGGAGGAAGCAGGCTCCCTGCCTAGCAGAGAGTCCGATGTGGGACTCGATCGCAGGACCCTGAGATCATGACCCGAGCTGAAGGCAGAGGCTTAACCCACTGAGCCACCCAGGCAGCCCCACAACCAACATTTTCAAGCGAGCCACATAACACATGGCCATGCCTCTATTTACCAATCCCATAATTCTAAAATACACTTGATTCAAAGAATATGTGCCCTGCCTCACTCTCCATCTCATTACCTACTTCCTACTTCATAGTTCATGCCCAAGGAGACCTACGCTGCCTTCCTCCACACTGTTTCACCAGTCATGTTTTCATCGGTGCCCCACCCTCCCCACACCTCCTTCTCACACACATAGCACTCATGTAATAGGCCCAACTAGTCATCCTCCCATACCCACCAAGAAGTCACCTCCTCCAGGCTCCCAGTTCCCCCCAACACCCTCCCACACACCCCAGTAACACTTTCATTTGAGCACTTACCATCTATCCCTAAATCACTCATTCCCATGACTGCCTGCCCACCCTGGGCTGGGAGCTGGGAGAACAGAAAGCCAATCTCATCCACCTTCGCCTTGGGAGAACCCAGGCAGCACACTGCTAACTGTGTACTGTTCCCAGCTCACAGCGGATGCTCAACAAACTTCTGCTGAGCCAAACCACTGGGCTAGCTTGTAAAAGTATTCTGTAAACTATAAAGCGCTCAACAAATATTGTCTGGTGCTGTTTACTGGTTCCTTCTCAACCCTCGTCTCCATCACTTAGTGTCCACGTGCTCCCGGCAAACTCAACTATCAGTGCTCCTTACACCAAACCCTATTTTCCACTTTGGTTTTAGTAGCGCACACTGGTCTGTCCGTCCAGAAAGCTCTTTCTCTTATTGTCACTTGTTCCAACTGTACCAACTGGTCGAATACATCCCTTCCAATTAAGCACTCCTAGACCAAATAAACAATTCCTAGACAACTCTAAGTAATGGCTCCTTCCTCTCAAATCTCAGAGCACTTGCTCTGTCTTGTGGTGCTTAGCACCCCGAACTGCACTGTGGGTATAAGAAGTGGGAAGCCCTGGGCCTGCTCTCGAGCCATGTCCCTCAAGCACACAATGCAGAATAAACAGTTTAATGAGCCAAGGGTTACTTCTGATTCCACACAGCCAAGGAATGTTTTAAGCACCTGGATAAGTGTTCCTCTCTTCAAGCCTTCTGAGACATCCTCCTTGGACATGTAGGTTTCAAATACGCTCTTTTTCTTCCCTCGTATGGACTTGTTCTTTGACTTTTTGTCACCTGGCGAAGCACCAACACCATGTGGGCTAACCACAGAGGACACACCTAGAAACATGAGGCAGCAATCAACTCTTTCCTCAACCAAGCATCTCTGTATTTTTAAACTGGAGATATTTTACCTTTTTTTTTTAATGTAGAAAGACTAATAAAAGAATGAAATGATCGGATAATGATTTCAAATAGTCACAAAAAGGAAAGAATAGGTAACAGGCGTAAAATGAGGAAACATGCATAAAATGTACATAGATGAGACTTAAGTTTTAAATCAGCACCACAACATGCAGAGAACATAATCTGAATAATGGGTTCAATATGCTTTGCTGTTTATAGACACAAACTTTTTAAAATAGGAATTACTAAAAGAGTGTCTCTTTTCTAGAGGAAAACTAAACAGCTGTACTCAATATAATAAATTAAGACAACAAGAAACCACACTTAATTCTAGAATAAATAACATGGAAGAATATTTAACAGGTCACCAAAAGAATTATGGTGGCCCTCAGCCCCAGACCCGCCCTGTGCCTCCATTTCACTGTTATTTTATTTCAGGTCTTCAGTTGCTAGAAGAGACTCCATTTTCCTTTTGCTACCTCTGGGGGTCCCCAAGGGCCGGAGGTTCAGCCTGAAGTCAGGATGGCTCATTACTGGTTCCAAGGTCGCCTCTTCTCTCCAGATCCAGGGGGGGCCTCCACTGCTCAGCTCAGAGTTCTTCCTGCCTTGAGTAGCTCAGTTGTCACTAGCTGAAACCAAAGAGAGACAGGTGACTGATGAGCACTTAACCTATGGTGTCCTCTGTGCTCTCAGAAATGTAGTACGTGCATGATAAAAACATTGGGACAGGGAGGGGTAGGGCTAGGTGGCTCAGTCGGTTAAGCGGCTGCCTTCAGCTCGGGTCATGATCCCAGGGTCCTGGGATTGAGCCCCACATCAGGCTCCCTGCTCAGTGGAGAGTCTGCTTCTCCCTCTCCCTTTGCCTGCTGCTCTGCCTACCTGTACTTTCTATCTCTGTCACAAATAAATAAAATCTTAAAAAAAAAAAAAAAAACATTGTGGGGGGGGGGACCTCCTGTGTCCTTGTGTCACTCTCTCCTAGGCAGTTAGACAAGCACACCATCTGTCCTGAGTTTCTTTGCAAGGTATCGCTAGCCTGCTTGTCTGGGCCACTTCAACTAAAAACCTCCACAAACAGGGCAATGAGGCAGGGATGAAAGAGCTCTGCAGTGCCATTCAGCTTCTGAAATGGGTAAGAGTGGGAGGGAATAGAATTTTGAAAAAAGGTATAAAGATCTGGGATCTTAAGGCTATAATGAAATAGGTACTAAACTAGGACTTAAAAGATACAGCACTTACTAAGTTTCGCATTGGGCAAATGACGATTGTTGACTAAACCAAGTAAGTTAATTCCTTTGGAATTCATCAACAAAATCTAATTCACAGCCACAACTGGATATCCAAAACTATGCAGGGAACCCAGGTGATTCACTAGCTTTCAAAAATGGCAACACTGCAGTTAGACATCTATGTCCCTACTCCTACCTGAAATCACTTCAAACCAATCATTTGTCCACAAGCTCAAGGCAGCTGCTTCTAAGGAATCTAAGGCAGCTGCCTGGATCAGTAGACTGGAGTCCAGGGCCATGGACCTGGCCGCTGGCCTTCCACCTGGATACTGAACACATCATCATAACTTCTACTTTCTACTCTTAGCTGGCCACCAGCCCAGAGATTCCAGCCTATACTTGGAAATTTCCAAAATCCTAGTGGGCAGGCTTCTTTCCCATAAAATGTATCAAGATGTCATTCTCAACACTAGCTTCCATTTCCTGTAAATTTCCCACATACATCTTTCGTTGAAATGATATAATTTTTCTCTAAAGTGAAATTAATACTTACTCAGGAAAAGAGAAGCTACAACAACAAAGGGTAACAGGCCACATAGCAATACATGAAGAGATTCAGGGGTAAAGTGGAAAACAAAAAAAGGCAAAAAGGGAGAGAAACAGATGGTCTTAGATAAACAACAAGGTAATGGGAAGGGCGCACAGAGGAGGCCAGACTATCTGATGGTTTAATTCAGAAGGCATTCATCCACTTATTAATTCAACAAATACTTGGACAGTGTACTATACTAGGCACAATGAAAAATACAAAAGCTAATTAGATTTCTAAAAATCATATCAATATAACAATACAAGTTGGGAAGTGATAAGCACTCTATTTTTTTAAGTATGGGTAAATGTACCTATGATGGAAGAAAGAAAGTACCTGTGGGTCAGAAAATCTGCGAGAGCTTCAGGAAAGCTGTGAAGGAAGAACTGAGAATGTGCGAAAAGCATGCTGCTGGCAAAAGGAAACAAAAGTAGAGACACAAACAGAAAAACACAGGCAGGTTCTTACAACATTAATTCCATTTGGAGAGAGTCCAGCCTATATGAAGGAGGTAGTGGCAAGGCAAATAAAACAAGTTGGAAGGTCTAGAAAACCAGCCTGCTTTTCAAAGGCAGTAAGGAATTTCTGAAGCATGAATGAGCAGAAGAGAAGAACGACAGATCAGAACTGTGTTTCAGGAAAAATGAACCTGGCACAGGATTCAGTCATCCGGAATGGAGAAAGACAGTGGCAGCTGCACCTTAGGAAAGAAACAGAACAGACAGGGGAGAAAGAAAGAAAAGCCTGGACTAGAGCTGAACAAGCACACACTGAAAAGAAGAAACCCATGACATGGTATTATTTATTACACCGGACAAATTGGCACCATGGGGCAGACAGGCAGATCTGGAATCTTGAGAGCAAGAAGGTGGGAAATGTTCGAGATTTCAAGCAAGAAGACTGGGAGATTATAATATCACTGAGCTAAAGATAATGAATTCCACTTAGGGTGTTCCCTATCTCTATGTGAACATATACCTCTATGCATACCTGTACACATGGAAATGTGCCTCTATGAATATCTCTACCTCAAATCATTGGAAACTGGAGCATAAATTAGATATATTAGCCATCCATTTGCATAAAAATGGTAACCCAGAGTTTTCTAGAATGGATGAGACTGCCAAGAAAGGATAAGCTGATACAGAAAGAGCCCAGGACAAAATCTGGGTTAGGGCAACTTTTAGGAAATGCAAAGAAGTAGAAAATATAACAAAGAAGCTAACAAAGATGTAGGAAAAGAACCAACAGAGTCAAATGTTAAGAAAACAAGGTAGAAAATAACTTCCAAAGGAGAACAAGTTAATGATCATGATTGACAACCACTACTGAGTAAGAATAGAATTCATGGCAGCCAAGGTTAAGGTGAAGGATTGGGGACAAGCTGCAAGTGAGAAAAAGACAATACAAAACCAAAGGCCAGAACTGGAAATGGGTGCTTTGTATCAAGTCCTGATGCAGGCAAGAGCTCAAAACTGACTATTAGTTAAGTGAAATGAAGACGGAGATCTCAACTCAAATGTCCGAAGATCAGCTGCATCTCTAACTTTCCTTCACAGCAAATACCACCACACCTCCCAGATGGCATGATTTATATCTACCTTGTCTCTCTAACTCAGGATTACAAGGAATGTTTGGTTGGGCTCATTGTGATAACCACAGTGACTCCTATAGTACCTGGGGTGGAATATGTATTCATTATTCACTTCTTAAATGAGTAGATGAGTTTATTTTCATGAATAAGCAGTTTTTCATTTCAAGTTTTTTTCAGTTCTTTTCAGTTTTTATTTTCAAAAATAAGCAGAGCAGGATCATTCAAAGAAACTACATTAAAAACAAGTCAGCAGGGGTGCCTGGGTGGCTCAGTGGGTTAAAGCCTCTGCCTTCGGCTCAGGTCATGATCCCAGGGTCCTGGGATCGAGCCCCGCATCGGGCTCTCTGCTCCATGGAGAGCCTGCTTCCTCCTCTCTCTCTGCCTGCCTCTCTGCCTACTTGTGACCTCTCTCTGTCAAATAAATAAATAAAATGTTAAAAAAAAAAAAAAGTCAGCAAAGAATAGGAAAAGAACACAGGACCCAGGAAACAAAGTTGGCAAGAATAAGCCAAATAGCTGGGCAGGAAATCAGCTTGCCTCTGGGTATCAAAGTACTGGAAGGAGAAGGAAAGATTCCAAACAGAGAAGATACTAAGCAGAGTATGAATGAACAAGAACCTTCCCACTAACATAGGTCGAAAGGCCCATTAACCCAGGAGAAATCCTGGGCACCCCTACCTTAACACACTGAAAGGACAAGTCAATTTCTAATCCCCACCAGTGAGGGACACTGATGTATTGCCCAAATGCCCACTAGTTCCCAGAGAGGGTGATTTGTCACGGAAATAGCTGTATATTCTAAAGAGATGGGCTGGGGCTAGGATGAACAGGCAGTAATGATCAACAGTGCCCCATGGTACAAAAACGCAGAAATGAGGTGGAATGGGGGGATAGGCACTAGACTTGAGAAGGAGTAAATCTGAAGAAACAATGGAGCAGTGTCTTAAGACCCTTTATATTTCCCAAACCTGGCACAATGCATACTGCAGAGCGGATGTGCCCAAAAATTTGAATAAATGAAGTCTATTTAGAGCAGAAACAGCTTTTAATGAATACCCACTAATGAGAAATTTAAGCAGAAGAGCCAGAACTACGGTAAGGCATGCCAGGCACCTAGGATGAAAAATTCATAAAAGCAAAATCATGCTAGTACCAACCCCACACCCTGCACTTGCAGGACTTGGAGAGAGACTCCTGAAATGTTCGTCCCCTAGGCATCTCATTCGCCTTACCCTGTATCTCAGCCCTGATAAGAAACGAAAGTTATGAACCCGGGCAGTAAAAGAAACGCAGGGAGATAAAATTGAAAGAAAAGTTTAAAGAGAGAAAATGTTGAGCCTATTCAGAAGGTAAGATGGAGCCAAAAGAAAGCGAGACACTGTAAAACAAATGAAAGAACACACTATTGATGGAATAGACTTTTTAAAAGTTTAAAATAAACCTCACACTGAGGGAGGAGCAAGAGGGCAGAGGAGTAGGAAACCTAAACTTCATCTGGTCCCAGGAATTCAGCTAGATAGTTATCAAACCATTATGAACACATACAAACTCAACAGGAGATCAAAGAAAAGAATAGCAGCAATTCTGTGAACAAAAAGCGACCACCTTCTGGAACGTAGGATATGTGAGGAAGTGAATCCAAGGTGATATATGGGAAGATGGGGGTGGGAGGAGGGCAGCAGAGCACAAAATAAGAACTTTTAGAAGTCTGCTCCGCAGAGGAATGTTGCTCCAGTGGCTAAGAGGGGAGTGGAATCCTCACTGGGTCAGTGTGGTCTCAGGACCCTTGGGGTCACAGAAAGACCAGGGGTGCCTGAGAGTGGCAGAACTCCCAGGTATCGGAGCAGGGAAGCCAGCTGCAAAGACAGAGCCAAGGAGGGGGCAGCTTGGGGTTGCCATAAACTAATTCCCGGAACAGTCACACCACTGCTCTTCAAGCAGGGACCCCACAAGTGGCAGATCCAGGGAGACCCCCCCCTTCTTCCACTGAGAGGAGCAGCATGGGAGCACACTGCAGGAATCAGCTGGGTTTCAAGACTCCAAACAGGGCCATGTGCTGTAGATAGAAACCCTGGGTCACAGGCCAGGTGAGCACAAAGTGCAGCTGGAGACCAGGGCAACAGAGGAGTGACTGACTGCTTTTTGCAGAGGGCTCACTGAACAGGGGGGCCCTGAGCTCTCAGCTCCTCCAGAGTCAGAGACTGGGAGGCAGCCATTTTCATTCTCGTCCTCCAAAGCTGTAGGGAAAGCTTTCTAGGAACAAAAGCTATCTAGAGCAAACTGAAGCAGATTACTTGGCCTAGCCCCTGGCAAGGGCGTGCAGTTCCGCTTCCAGCAAAGACATTTGAGAATCACTAAAACTGGCCCCTCCCGCAGAAGATCAGCAAGAACATCCAGCCAAGACCAAGCTTACCGATCAATGAGAACTCCAAAACTCTAACACTATAGGAATACAGCACATAGACTTCATGGCTTCTTCCCATGATTCAAAGTAAAATTTTTAATTTTTTCTTTTTTTTTTTTCTTTTTCTATTCTATTTTTAATTTTTCCTCTTTCCTATTTTAACCAACATCTCATCTTATCAATTCCTGTTCAAAAATGGAGGCTCTTACTGCTAGGACAGATAAGGCAGAAGAGAGAATTAGTGATATAGAAGACCAAATAATGGAGAATAAGGAAGCTGAGAAAAAGGGAGATAAATAATTACTTGATCACGGGGAAGAATTCAAGAGATAAGTGATATCTTAAGATGAAACAATATTAGAAAAACTGGGATCCCATAAGAAGAAAAAGGGAGCAAAAGGTATACTGGAGCAAATTATAGCACAGAACTTCCCTAATTTAGGGACAGAAACAGGCATCAAAATCCAGGAAACACAGAGAAGCCCCCTCAAAATCAATAAAAATAGGTCAACACCCCATCATCTAAGAGTAAAACTTAAAATCTCAGAGACAAAGAGAAAATCCTGAAAGCAGCTCGGGACAAGAGGTCTGTAACCTACAATGGTAGAAATATTAAATTGGCAGCAGACCTAGCTACAGAGACTTGGCAGGCCAAAGGACTGGCGTTGATATATTCAGAGCACTAAACAAGAAAAATATGCAGCCAAGAATACTATAATCAGCTAGGCTGTCATTGAAAATAGAAGGAAAAATAAAAAGCTTCCAGGACCAAAAAAAAAAAAAAAAACTAAAATAATTTGCAAACACCAAATCATCCCTAAAGGAAATACTGAAAGGAGTCCTCTAAGCAAAGAGAGAGCCTAAAAGTAACCTAGACCAGAAAGGAACAGATAAAATATACAGTAACAGTCACCCAACAGGCAATACAATGGCACTAAATTCATATCTCTCAATAGTTACCCTGAATGTAAAGGGGCTACATGCCCCAATCAAAAGACACAGGGTATCAGAATGGATAAAAAAACAAAATCCATCAATAAGCTGTCTACAAGAAACTCATTTTAGACCCAAAGACACCTCCAGATTTAAAGTGAGGGGGTAGAAAACAATTTACCATGCTAATGGACATCAAAAGAAAGCTGGGGTGGCAATCCTTATATCAGATCAATTAGATTTTAACCCAAAGACTATAAAAAGAGATGAGGAAGGACACTATATCACACTTAAAGGGTCTGTCCAATAAGAAGATCTAACAATTTTAAGTATCTATGCCCCTAACACGTGAGCAACCAATTATATAAATCAATTAATAACAAAATCAAAGAAACATATCGACAATAATACAGTAATAGTAGGGGACTTTTAACACCCCCCCCTCACTGAAATGGACAGATCATCTAAGCAAAAGATCAACAAGGAAATAAAGGCTTTACATGACACAGTGGACCAGATGGACATCACAGATATATTCAAAACATTCTATCTCAAAGCAACAGAATACACATTCTTTTCTAGTGCACATGGAACATTCTCCAGAATAGATCCCATCCTAGGTCACAAATCAGGTCTCAACCAGTACCAAAATACTGTGATCATTCCCTGCATATTTTCAGACCACGATGCTTTGAAACTAGAACTCAACCACAAGAGGAAAGTTGAAAGAGCTCAAACACATGGAAGCTAAAGAGCATCCTACTAAAGAATGAATAGATCAACCAGGAAATTAAAGAAGAATTTTTTAAAATCATGGAAATAAATGAAAATGAAAACACAACTGTTCAAAATCATTGGGATGCAGCAAAGGCGGTCCTAAGAGAAAAGCATATACCAATAAAGCCCTTCTCAAGAAACAAGAAGGGTCTCAGATACATGACCTAACCCTACATCTAAAGAAGCTAGAGAAAGAACAGCAAATAAAGCCTAAACCCAACAGGAGAAGAGAAATAATAAATATAGAGCAGAAATCAATGAAATACAAACCAAAAGACCGCAGAACAGATCAACAAAACTAGGAGTTGGTTCTTTCAAAGAATTAATAAGATTGATAAACCCCTGGCCAGACTTATCAAAAAAGGAAAGAGAAAGGACCCAAATTAATAAAATCATGAATAAAAGAGGAGATATCACAACCAACACCAAAGAAATACAAACAATTATGAGCAACTCTACACAAGCAAATTAGACAATCTGGAAGAAATGGGTGCATTCCTAGAGATGTATAAACTACAAAAACTGAACCAGGAAGAAATAGAAAACCTGAACAGACAAATAACCATTAAGGAAATTAAAGCAGTAATCAAAAATCTCCCAAAAAACAAGAGCCCAGGGCCAGACAGCTTCTCAGGAGAATTCTACCAAACATTTAAAGAAGAATTAATACCTATTCTCCTGAAACTGTTCAAAAAAATAGAAATGGAAGGAAAACTTCCAAACTCATTTTATGAAGCCAGCATTACCTTGATCCCAAAACCAGACAAAGACCCCATCAAAAAGGAGAATTACAGGCCAATATCCCTGATGAACATGGATGCAAAAATTCTCATCAAAATACTATCCAATAGGATCCAACAGTACATTAAAAGAATTATTCACCACGACCAAGTGGGATTTATTCCAGGGCTGCAAGGTTGGTTCAACATCTCCAAATCAATGTGATAAAATACATTACTAAAAGAAAGAACAAGAACCATATGATACTCTTAATAGATGCCAAAAAAAATTTGACAAAGTAGAGCATACTTTCTTGATCAAAACTCTTCACAGCGTAGGGATAGAGGGAACATACCTCAATATCATAAAAGTCATCTATGAAACCCCACAGTGAATATCATCCTCAATCTTTTCTCCTTAGGTCAGGAACATGGCAGGGCTGTCCACTATCACCACTGCTATTCAACATAGTACTAGAAGTCCTAGCCTCAGCAGTCAGACAACAAAAAGAAATAAAAGGCATCCGAATCAGTGAAGAAATCAAACTCTCACTCTTTGCAGATAATATGACACTTTATGTAGAAAAACCAAAAGACTCCATTTCAAAACTCTGAGAACTCATACAGGAATTCAGTAAAGTGTCAGGATATAAAATCAGTGCACAGAAATCAGTTGTATTTCTATACACCAACAAGACAGAAGAAAGAGAAATTAAGTAGCTGATTCCATTTACAATTGCACCCTAAACCAAAAGATACCTAGGAATAAATCTAACCAAAGAGGCAAAGAACCTGTACTCAGAAAACTAAGGAATACTCATGAAAGAAACTGAGGAAGACACAAAGAAATGGAAAAACGTTCCATGCTCATGGACTAGAAGAACAAATATTGTGAAAATGTCTATGCTACCTAGAGCATCTACACATTTAATGCAATCCCTATCAAAATATCACCAACTTTTTTAGAGAAATGGAACAAATAATCCCAAAATGTATATGGAATCAGAAAAGATCCCAAATAGCCAGAGAAATGTTGAAAAAGAAAACCAAAGCTGGTAGTATCACAATTCCAGACTTCAAGATCTATTACAAAGCTGTCATCATCAAGACAGTATGGTACTGGCACAAAAACAGACGCATAGATCAATGGAACAGAATACAGTCCAGAAATGGACCCTCAACTCTATGGCCAACTAATCTTCCACAAAGCAGGAAAGAATATTCAATGGGAAAAAATCAGTCTCTTCAACAAATGGTGTTGGGAAAATTGGACAGCCACATGCAGAAAAATGAAACTGGACCATTTCCTTAAACCACACACAAAAACAGACACAAAATGGATGAAAGACCTCAGTGTGAGGCAGGAATCCATCAACATCCTTGAGGAGAACACAGGCAGCAACCTCTTCAACCTCAGCCGCAGCAACTTCTTCCTAGGAACATCACCAAAGGCAAGGGAAGGGCAAAAATGAACTATTGGAACTTCATCAAGATCAAAAGCTTTTGCACAGCAAAGGAAACAGTTAACAAAACCAAAAGACAACGGACAAAATGGGAGAAGATATTTGCAAACGACATATCAGATAAAGGGCTAGTATCCAAAATCTTAAAGAACTTATCAAACTCAACACCCAAAGAACAAATAATCCAATCAAGAAATGGGCAGAGGACATGAACAGACACTTCTCCAAAGAAGACATCCAAATGGCCAAAAGACACATGAAAAAGTGCTCAACATCACTCAGCATCAGGGAAATACAAATCAAAACCACAGTGAGATACCACCTCACACCAGTCAGAATGGCTAAATTTTAACCAGTCAGGAAACGACAGGTGTTGGTGAGGATGCAGAGAAAGGGGAACCCTCCTACACTGTTGGTGGGAATGCAAGCTGGTGCAGCTACTCTGAAAAACAGTATGGAGGTCCCTCAAAAAGCTGAAAATAGAGCTACCTTATGACCTGGCAATACCTAAAGATATAAATATAGTGATCCAAAGGGGCACATATATATATATATTACACACACACACACACACACACACACACACACAGGAATATTATGCAGCCATCAAAAAAAAGAAATCTTTCCATTTGCCATGACATGGATGGAACTAGTGGGTTTTATGCTAAGCAAAATAAGTAAGTTGGAGAAAGGCAATTATCATATGATCTCACTGATATGAGGAATTTGAGAAACAAGACAGAGGATCATAGAAGAAGGGAGGGAAAAATGAAACAAGACAAAATCAGAGAGGGAGACAAACCATAAGAGACTTTTAATCTCAGGAAACAAACTGAGGGTTACTGGCCGGGGGCAGGGCAGGGGAGATGGGGTGGCTGGGAGATGGACATTGGGGAGGGTATGTGCTATGGTGAGTACTTTGAATTGGGTAAGACTGATGAATTACAGACCTGTACCACTGAAACAAATAATACATTATGTGTTAATTTAAAAATAAATAAATAAAAATAAAATAAAATAAACCTCTTTGAAAATAGAGAAGTAAACAATTTACATTACAAATAATTGAGAAACATAACAGTCAACAAGTTGTACTCAAAAAACAGATAATCATGTCAAAAATTGGGCAAAAGACATGAACAGACACTCCTCCAAAGAAGATATACAGATGGCTAACAGACGCATGAAAAAATGTTCACCATCATTTGCCATCAGGGATACTCAAATCAAAATCACATTGAGATACCACCTTACACCAGTCAGAATGGCCAAAATTAACAAGACAGTAAACAACGAGTGTTGGAGAGGATGTGGAGAAAGGGGAACCCTCTTACACTATTAGTGGGAATGCAAGTTGGTGCAGCCACTTTGGAAAACAGTGTAGAGATTCCTTAAGAATTTAAAAATAGGGGCGCCTGAGTGGCTGCCTTCAGCTCAGTTCATGATCTCAGGGTCCTGGGATGGAGCCCCACATCAGGCTCCCTGCTCAGTGGGGAGCCTGCTTTCCCCTCTCTCTCTCTCTGCCTGCCTCTCTGCCTACTTGTGATCTCTGTCAAGTAAATAAATAAATAAAATCTTAAAAAAAAAAAAAAGAATTTAAAAAGAGAGTTACCCTATAATCCTGCAAATGCACTACTGGGTATTTACCCCAAAGATACAGATGTAATGAAAAGAAGGGCCATATGTACCCCAATGTTCATAGCACCAATGGCCACAATCACAAACCTGTGGAAAGAGCCAAGATGCCCTTCAACAGATGAACAGATAAAAAAAGATGCAGTCCATTTATACAATGGAATATTATGCCTCCATCAGAAAGGATGAACACCCAACTATCAACATGGACAGGTCTGGAGGAGATTATGCTGAGTGAAATAAGTCAGGCAGAGAATCAATTATCATATGGTTTCACTTACTTGTGGAGCATAAGGAATAACATGGAGGACACTAGAAGGAAAGGAAAAGTGAATTGGGGGAAATCGGAGGGAGAGACGAAGCATGAGAGACTGTGGACTCTGAGAAACAAACTGAGGGTTTTGGAAGGGAAAGTGGAGGGGAGAGGTAAGCCTGGTGGTGGGTATTAAGGGGGGCACATATTGCATGGAGCACTAGATGTAGTGCATGTGGTGTATCTTGGAACACTGAAAAAAATAAAACTACTTAACCAAACTGCCAATACAGTGATACTTTATAACATGTTCTATAATAAAATTCAGTTTGAGTAAAATTTAAGTGTTTAAAATGAGGGAGACAGAGGTGCCTGGGTGGCTCAGTCAGTTGGGCATCTGCCTTCAGCTCAGGTCATGATCCCAGGGTCCTGGGATTGAGTCTCATGTCAGGCTCCCTGCTCAGCATAGAGTCTGCTTCTCCCTCTCCCTCTGCTCCTCCCCATGCTTGTGCTCTCTCTTTTTCTCTTTATTCCACTGTCAAATAAATAAGTTAAATTAAATCTAAAAAAAAAAAAATGAGGGAGAAAGAGGGGTGCTTGGGTGGCTCAGTCGGTTAAGCATCTGACTCCTGATTTCAGCTCAGGTCTTGATCTCAGGATGGTGAGATCAAGCCCCAAGTCTGGCTCCACACTGGGCATGGAATCTGCTTAAGATTCTCTCTTCCGGGACACCTGGGTGGCTCAGCTGGTTGGACGACTGCCTTCGGCTCAGGTCATGACCCCGGAGTCCCGGGATCGAGTCCCGCATCAGGCTCCCAGCTCCACGGAGAGTCTGCTTCTCTCTCTGACCTTCTCCTCGCTCATGCTCTCTCTCACTGTGTCTCTCTCAAATAAATAAATAAAATATTAAAAAAAAAAAAAGATTCTCTCTTCCTCTTCCCACTCCTCACCATCACCACACACACAAACACACACATGCTCTCTAAAAAAAGTGTGTGTATGTATGTGTGTGTGTGTGTGTGTGTCTGTGTATGAGAGACACAGAGAAAGAGACAGAGGGAGAGAGAAGACAGGGTAAATGATGCCCAGAATGGCTGAATAAGGAATTTGACAAATATTATCCCCTAGAACAAAAATAACAATAAAACCAGATAAAATTATCAAAACCAATTATTTAAGGATCAGGATATTGACCAAAGACATACAAAAAATTGAGAAGTGTTTACTCAAGAAAATCTACTGAATCTTGTTAAGAACAAAGGAAATGTATTGTGGTTTAACCTGGAGTTCCCACTATCCCACACCCACTCCCAATCCCTTGGTATGAAAGTCCCACCACGGCAGGGAAAGCTGTGAAGACTGGCAGCTTCACTTAGCCAGAGGGAGCTAAATTTCTTTGGAGCAGAGCAAGAAGAATTCCATGCCCAGGGGCATTTTCAAAAACAATAATAATTCCAGGCACACACACACACACACACAAAATTAGGAAGGCAAATATCACAACTAGCCTGAATCTGCAACACTAGTTAGGGCAAGCTACAAATAAGGAAACCAATCAGAAATTTAACAGGGAGAATTAGCAATGAGACAACCAAAGTGGACCTTGACAAGAATCTACTTTTATCTGCTATGTGCATGCACAGGACTTTAAACATGCAGGAAAGAGATGAGAAGGCCCTAGAGAGCTACTCATTCCTGCATGAATGTGCCTTGCAAACGCAGAAAGCAAAAGCTGGGACTGATGAGTAAACTGTCTGAACTTTGAGTACATTCCCCCAAGTCCCATGAGAGCCACAGAAAAAGGATGGGGGCCTCACTGTTCCAGAGTTTAAACACCTCTGAGAATTATAGCTGACTGTTGGGTTTTTGTTTTGTTTTGTTTTGTTTTTAAAGATTTTATTTGACAGAGATCACAAGTAGGCAGAGAGAAAGGAGGAAGCAGGCTCCCTGCTGATCAGAGAGCCCAATGCGGGGCTCAATCCCAGGACCTGGGATCGTGACCCGAGCTGAAGGCAGAGGCTTTAACCCACTGAGCCACCCAGGCACCCCAAATTATAGCTGACTGTTAGGATATACTGACCCAAGGAAAACTACAAGAAAATTAGACTTAAAAATAAAAACAAGAAAGGAAGAACTAGCAGAGACATCAGCATCCACACACTGTAGAAAAACAGACTCCAAAGAGTAAGTCCAGACAAGTCACTACACAAACAAAAAGAACAACCAGCTCTGAGGGGAAAGGAACCAGAATGCTAATATATTATCAAAAAAGTCCAGGTTTCAACAAAGATTATAACCAGGGCAAAAAACAGACAAGTGTGACCCATACATGGGAGACTGAGGGGAAGGGCAGCAGTTTCAATTAAAAATGTCTCAGGGTGGGGCACCTGGGTGGCTCAGTGGGTTAAAGCCTCTGCCTTCAGCTTGGGTCATGATCCCAGAGTCCTGGGATCGAGCCCCACATTGGGCTCTCTGCTCAGCAGGGAGCCTGCTTCCCCACCCCCTGCCTGCCTGTGCCTACTTGTGATCTGTATCTGTCAAATAAATAAATAAAATCCTTAAAAAAAAAAAAAAAGGTCTCAGGGAAAGCCTAGATTTAAGACTTGGGCAACAGAAACTTCAAAGCATGTATAACAAATATGTTCAAGGAACTAAAAGAAACCAGTCATACAGTAAAGTATGATGACAATGACTCACCACATAGAAAATATCAATAGAGGGGCGCCTGGGTGGCTCAGTGGGTTAAAGCCTCTGCCTTCGGCTCAGGTCATGATCCCAGGGTCCTGGGATCGAGCCCCACATCGGGCTCTCTGCTCTGCAGGGAGCCTGCTTCCTCCTCTCTCTCTGCCTCTCTGCCTACTTGTGATCTCTGTCTGTCAAATAAATAAATAAATAAAATCTTTAAAAATATATATATATATCAATAGAGAGGGGCACCTGTGTAGCTCAGTCAGTTGTCTGACTCCTGATTTCAGCTCAGATCATGATCTCAGGGTCGTGGGAATGAGACCTGCATTGGGCTCTGTGCTGAGCAGGGAACCTGCTTGGGTTTCTTTCTTTCTCTCTCTCTCTCTCTTCCTCCCACCCTCCCTCCCCCTTTGCCCCTCACCCTGCTCTCTCTCTAAAAATAAAATTAAGGGGCACCTGGGTAGCTCAGTTAAATGTCTGCTTTCAGCTCAGGTCATAATCTCAGGGTTCTGGGATCAAGCCCCGTGTCAGGGCTCCCTGCTCAGCAGGAAGTCTGCTTCTCCCTCTCCCTCTTTACTGCTCTCTCTTTTCTTGCTCTCTCATGTGCACTCTCCCCCTCAATTAAGTAAATAAAATCTTTATTAAAAAATAATGAAAAGAAAATTTAAAAAGAAAAAAAACCAATAGACAAATTAAAAAAAAAAAAGTAAATTCCAAGTTGAAAGACAAAACTAAAATGAAAAATTCACTAGAAGGGTTCAACAGCAGATCTGAGTTGGCATAAAAAGAATCAATAAACCTGAAAATAAAAATGATCAATCAAGATGATCCAACAAAAAGAAAGGAAGAAAAGAAACATGAAGTAAAACTATTTTTTTTTAATCCAATTTAAAAACTTGTGATAAAAAGCCTGGCTCTATTTTTCAATGTTTGACTACTGACTTATTTTAAGCCTTACCTCCCTTTTACGCTTTGATCCATCTGTAGAGCTAGACAGGAAGTCCATGTGCCCCCAACCTTTGACCCCAATGGGAAATTTGAATTTCACAAATCCCCAGTCTGCACATAGGAACTTCTCTCCAGTCCTCTAGCCATTATAAAGAACTAACCCACTCCTTCTGCCTCACTCAAGCCCAGGCCAGACATGCCTGTACCCACCCTACTCTGCCAGGGAGTCTCGTAGGTGAGTAATAAGTTCTCTATTTCTCCTGTTATCTAAGATGCAATTAACATACATCCTACTAATTGGGAAGGGGTCCATTCCACCAGTACAGGGTGACCACAGAACAGGAGTAAAAGAGGGTGCCTCTCTCCTAACTGTACAGAAAAGGATTATAAGGGAATACAATAAGCAACTTTAGGCCAAAGAGATAACTGAGATGAAATGGACAAATTCCTAGAAAGACACAAATTACTAAAGCTGACTTAAGAAAAAAAATAGAAAACAGACACAAAACAAGAAATTGAATTAGTAATTTTAAATCTTCTAATAAGGAATGCTAAGGCAAATTCTACCAAACACTGAAAGAAAAAATAATAGTAATCCTTCAAAAACTCTTCCAGAAAACAGAGAAAATATTTCCCAACTCATCCACAAGGATAGTATTTCCCAATACCAAAGGCAGATAAAGACATCATAAGAAAAAAAATAGTTTTTAAAAATAAAATAATTTTATTTTTAAATTTCTTCAGTTTTAGTAATTTGCATCTTTCTAGAAATTTATCAATTTCATCTAAAGTTTCCCTTTTTGAGGAGGCAGAATGTTGCTCAAAATATCCTTGTGATTTTCTTAGTGCATATAGTAGTGCTGTCCTTCCAAAAATTATGGAAATATTTGATACCTATGCTGTCCAGTATGGTAGCCACAAGCCACATGTGTCTTTTGAGCACTTTAAAGAGTTCTGTCAAGTCTGAATCATTTGAATTTCATCTTTATTCTCCTAGGAAATTTTTACAGGTTTTAGAATTCTAGATTGTCAGTTATTTTCTCTCAGGAATTTGAAGGCATTCCATTGTCTTCTGGCCTTCAATGTTTCTGTTCAGAAGTCAGTTGTTAATCTATTTTTTTTAATTCTTTGAAAGTGTACTATTCCCTCTCCCCATCTACAGCAGCTTTTGAAAATTTTCTCTTTATCTTTGGTTTTCTACCAATTTTCTACAATATACTAAGGAAGTATTTTTTTAATCCTGCTTGTTGTAAACATGATAGCTTTCATCAGTTATGAAAAGTCTTCAGCCCATCTTGTCCCATAAGCCCTTCTGCCCCATTCTCTCTCAACATTTTATGTGGAATTTCAGTTACACACTTTTGACCTTTTGGTGTCTCTATGTCTTCCTCAATCTCTTCAGTAATCTTTCCACTTCACTAATTCTCTATCAACTCTAACCTTCCATCAAACTCACCCATTACTTAATTTCTTAATTACTTAATTTACAATTACCTAATTTCAGTCTTCATGCTTTCAAATCTAGATTTTCCATTTTTTTCTTTTAGAAGTTTCTTTTTCTCTGCTAAAAATGATAAATCTTGTCCTTTGACTCCGTGAACAAGGTAAGCATAGTTCTATTAAACTTACTCCTCAAGGGGTGCCTGAGTGGCTCAGTGGGTTAAAGCCTCTGCCTTAGGCTCAGGTCATGATCCCAGGGTCCTCAGATCAAGCCCCGCATTGGGCTCTCTGCTCAGCAAGGAGCCTGCTTCCCCCCTCTCTCTCTCTCTCTGCCTTCCTCTCTGCCTACTTGTGATCTCGGTCAAATAAATAAAATCTTAAAAAAAAAAAAAAAACCTTGCTCCTCAAAACTCCAATAACAGAGGCCCAGATGGATCTAATACTATCTTCTGTTGCTTATACTTGATTTTGTTCATGTTTGATCATTTATGCCTGATTTTTTTTATTATGGACTAGACATTATATTTCCAAGATTTCTATAGTGATAATTTGAGGCCTAGTACAATGTTACCATCTTCCAAACAGGATTTTCATTTGCTTCTGCCAAGCACCTGAGACAAACAAAACAATAAATTACCTCAATCTGCTTTCAGTGTTTAAATTTATTCAAAGTAGAGATATAGTCTCTGTGAGGGCCTATATATACCCACTTCAACCTTACTTGTAGATTGTAGCCCTTCAGGATCTCAATCCCAAATAACAGTGGTACACCAGGACCACAGACTCCCCACATTAGCAGGGCCTAACTTCCAATCCCCATCTCTCTAAGCCTAAGATAATATTAGGTACACTGCTCAGAATCTGAAGCAGACTCCATGCTGAGCACAGAGCCTGATGCGCAGGGCTCGATCCCATGACTATGAGATCATGGCCTGGACCAAAATCAAGAGACAGACGCTTAACCAACTGAGCCACCTAGGCCCTCCAAGATCCTATTCTTAAGTCTCATTTCACTTATCTTTTAAAGAATTTTAAATGTACACCTCCAGCCCTGCTCTCTGAAGCACTTCTTTAACTTTCCAACTTCCTGCTTATTAATATTGGCAAGCACTTTGAATGTAACATGTATCTAATTCAAGTTATTATTCTCCTCAGACTAGATTTTCTGCCTGCATACTTACTGCATCCAGATTAATGACATTATTATCAACGCTGGGCAGCAAATAGTAGTCATCTAATCTCTTTCTCTCCATTAATAATCCTCTATTACCAAATTCCATTACTTCTACCTTCAAAATGTATCCTAAATAGATTCCCTCCTTTCCAACTTGATCAGCACTGTCTGAAATCAGGTTGTTGCAACAGAATAGCCTAAAGATTACAACAGTTTCTTAACAGGTCTCTCAACTACTAATTCCCTTTTTTCAATCCATATTTCACACAGGAAGTATCTTTTTTTTTTAAGATTTTATTTATTTATTTGACAGAGATCACAAGTAATCAGAGAGGCAGGCAGAGAGAGAGGAAGGGAAGCAGGCTCCCCGCTGAGCAGAGAGCCCGATGCAGGGCTCGATCCCAGGACCCTGAGATCATGACCCGAGCCAAAGGCAGAAGCTTTAACCCACTGAGCCACCCAGGTGCCCCCACACAGGAAGTATCTTATCAAGGGCTTTTTCAAAACCTTCCAGGGTTCCTCACTGCAACTCTGTAATCTAACCTACTGTAATGGTTAATTTTAAATGTCAACATGACTGGATCACAGGGTCTCCAGATATTTAGCTAAACATTATTTCAGGGTGTGTCTGTGAGAGCTCCTAGATGAAATTAGCATTCACTAAAGCAGTCCACTCTCCTCTGTGTGGGTATGTATCATCCAATCTGTTAAGGGCCTCAATAGAACAAAAAGGCCAAGGAAAGAAGAATTTGGCCCCTCCAGTCTGATCACTTGAGCTGGGACATGGATCTACTCCTGTTGTCAGCACTCTCAGTTCTCAGACCCTCAGACTGGACTGAAAGCTACATCACTGGCTCCCCGATTCTTAAGCCTTCAGACCGAGAATGAATTACATTACCACCTTTCCAGGATCTTCAGCTTGCAGACAGCAGACTGTGGAACTTCCCAGCTTCCATGACTGCATGAGCCAATCTGTATAACAAATATCTTCCTATATCTCTATTCTATTTGTTCTGTTTCTCTAAAGAACTCTAACACCCATCTTTCAGGTCTCATCTCTTACTAAAGGTTTTTTTCAACATCACACTAGGTGAATCCCTAATGAAAATAGTAAGTTGGGAAAGCCCAAACCTGGCATCAAAGCCTGAAAAATGATTTAAAAACAAACAGAGTTAACAACTATAAACTTGGGGCAGGGGTGGGGGGAGGTGAAAGAAAGAAAGAAATCAAGAAGTACCTAAAGATTCTGAAGAATAAACAAAAGAAACAGATTGGGAGGAGACATCTGGAGACATGACTGGCTCCTAAATGAGTTTCATGTGTCTGGTTTCTGGTTTTTTGGTGTGGGAGTTTTGGAGGGGTGCATAGCTTTTCCCTAAGGACAGGCCACAGTCACAGGTGTGGGCAGTACAGGCCACTGAAACTTCAAGAGAAATCCTACAGACTGGCCAGAAAGAAGGCAAAAGAACCTGGATGCCGAGGGCAATCTAGAATAGGAGAGCTGAAGAAGGGATTTCCCTAATTCTCAAGTCTCAGGCTGACCCCTTAACACTGTAGATATACAGGACAGACTCAAAAGAACATCAAAAAGGCTTTAAAAATTGAACTGAAACGTGAACCTACAGGAGACAAGACTTATAGTCTGAGCCTAATGCAGTCTGAGGTTAATTGCCCGTGAAATTTTTAAAAAAATCAATATTCTTCAGTGAAATTTAACAGAATTCAGAGTCTACACAAAGTACGATTAACTTTATCGAAGATACAACCCAAAATTATTTGACATACAAAGAACCCAGAAAATTTGACCCATTATAAAGTGAAAGAAAGTAATAGATAACAACCTTAAAATGTCTCAGAGGTTAAAATTATCAGATAAGGACTTTAAACCAGCTATGGTAACTACACTCATTGAAGGAAAAGAAAAAACACCTGAATGACTGAAAAGATGGAAAATCTCAATAGAGAAATAAAGATTTCCTTTAAAAATAGAAATCTTAAAATGGGAAAATAAAATATCTGAAATAAAAATTCTGTGAATGAGCTCAATAGCAAACAGAGATATAAGAGTAAAGAGGCAGTGAGCTTAAACCTCATCAATAAAAATTATATACTCTGAAAAAAAGGGGAAAAAATTGAAAAGATGAACAGAGTCTTATGGACTTAAGGCTTATTTTATCAAAAAACTCAAACATATGAGTAACTGGAATCCCAGAAAATAAAGAATGAGCCAAAGAAGTAAAATAAACATTGACCAAAAACATCCTAGACTTGATGAAAGACAAATATATAAATTCAAGAAGCTCAATGAACCCCAAAGAGGAAAAATTCAAAGAAAACTAGATCCAGACTCATAATCAAACTGCTAAAAACCAAAGAAAAGAAAAAATCTAAAGCAGCCAGAGGAAAATGCTACACTACATAGAAGGGAACATTTTCAATGGCACTAGATTTCTTATCATTTCCTATCATCTTCTTTCAAGGCATCCAGAAGACAGTGGAACAACATCTTTAAAGGGTTGAAAAGAAAAACTACAAACCCAGAATTCTACATCCAATAAAAAAAAACCTTCAGGAATGAACACAAAATAAAGACAGTTTTCAGATAAAGGAGAATCAAGAAAATCCATTACAAGCAGAATGTAACTATAAGTAACACAAAAGGAAGTTCTTTGGGATAAAAAGAAATGACAGCAGAGCAAAAACTGGATCTTCAGAAATGAATGTTAAGCATGAGAAATATTTAATTTAAATAAATTATACCTCAATAAAGAAGAAAAAATTTAAGGAAAAGAAATTTTTTAAAGAGTTTATTTATTTGGGCACCTGGGTGGCTCAGAGGGTTAAGCCTCTGCCTTCAGCTCAGGTCATGTTCTCAGGGTCCTGGGCTCAAGCCCCACACTGGGGCTCTCTGCTCAGCAGGAAGCCTGCTTCCTCCTCTCTCTCTCCCTCTGCCTGCCTCTCTGCCTACTTGTGATCTCTCTCTGCCAAATAAATAAACAAAATCTTTTTTAAAAAAGTGTATTTATTTGTTTTTTAAAGATTTTATTTATTTACTTGACAGACAGAGATCACAAGTAGGCAGAGAGGCAGGCAGAGAGAGAGGAGGAGGCAGGCTCCCTGCTGAGCAGAGAGCCCGATGCGGGGCTTGATTCTGCATGACCAGAGCCAAAGGCAGAGGCTTTAACCCACTGAGCCAACCAGCCGCCCCAAGTTTATTTATTTATTGGACAGAGACAGAGAAAGCGAGAGAGGGAACACAAGCAGGGGGAGTGGGAGTGGGAAAAGCAGGCTTCCCAGTGAGCAGGGACCCCAAAATGGGGTTCAATCCCAGCACCTTGGGATCATGACCTGAGCTGAAGGCAGATGCTTAACAACTGAGCCACCCAGGCACCCTAAGGAAAATTATTTCTAACCTGAAATTCTATGTGCAAACCAGTAATCAAGTATGGTGGTAAAATAAAGACATTTTCAGAAGTGTAGATCTAAAACAAAGAAAAGAATAGGAATTACACACACACCCATAAGCTCATTTGTGTGAAAAGGCGTGCAGAACAGTCACTTAAAAACTAGTGAGAATGGTTACCTATGGTGGAGGGTGGGGGGTGTGTAGGTGGGAGCAGGATGAAAAGGAAGCAGATGAAAACTGGGTAAAAGAAATGAATGTGGAGTAACACTTTACTGCATATATCTTTTTGTATGTTGACTTTTGAAACCACATTCACGTTCCACATACTGAAAAACATCAACACAAAATAAAAATAAGAACTGGGGCGCCTGGGTGGCTCAGTGGGTTAAAGCCTCTGCCTTTGGCTCAGGTCATGATCCCAGGGTCCTGGGATTGAGCCCCGCATTGGGCTCTCTGCTCGGCAGGAAGCCTGCTTCCCTTCCTCTCTCTCTGCCTGCCTCTCTGCCTACTTGTGATCTCTGTCTGTCAAATAAATAAATAAAATCTTTTAAAAAATTTTTTAAAATTAAAAAAATAAGAATAGGGAAAAGAGCCCAAAACGCAATGTAAACAAGAAGAAATGATCCTAACTATATTTAAAATGAGAAACACAACGTATTTAAGGAATGAGGGGAAAACTAACCCAAGTAACTCGTGGGTAACAGTATTTAACTAAACCCTTAGGTTAAAGACTAATAAGAAGTCTAAGCAAAATATTGAACTCTAATTGGGACACCAGGCTAGCTCAGTCCGGGGAACATGGGAATCTTGATCTCTGTGAGTTGAAGAGCCATGGTGGGTGTAGAGATTACTTAAAAAAATAAAATAAAATCTTTAAAAAATTTTTTTACATCAAAAAAAATTTGGAGCACCTGGGTGGCTCAGTCAGTTGAGTATCTGCCTTCAGCTCAGTTCATGATCTCAGGGTCCTGGGATGGAGCCCCACATCGGGCTCTCCACTCAGCAGCAAGTCTGCTCCTTCCTCTTCTTCTCCCTCTCCCTCTGTGATCTCTCTCACTCTCGTTCTCTCTCAAATAAATACAAATCTTTAAAAAAATTAATTTCTAATAAGTTAGTTTTTCACAGAGGTATGGATTAGCAACTCTAAAACTACTTTCTGTATATTCTAGCATTCAACAAGTAAGTAAACATACTGTGGATAAAAGGAGTCAGGTTTGTCAACGTTGCAGAAAAATATTATAAATATATAAAGTAGAAAGGTTAGAATAAACCCTGTGGTACTGAAATGGAATTGGAGGTATCACAATACCCGGTAGTTTATAATATATAGAGATAGATAAACACTGAAATACACACATACAAATGTATACAAGTACATACATGTATATATTCTTTTAATATTCTATTTATTTGTCAAAGAGAGAGAAGCACATACAAAGTCTTTTATTTGGTACATCATTTGTGGAGCATGTTAGGGGGTGTTTTTTAGTTATGTTATCAGTTGTGAATATTCTTTTAACATGAGAAAAAAGTATAATTCAATAAACAGATATGATATTATAAATTAAAGACTTGGATTCTTTTTGAAAACATGTAATTTCGGACCTGTAGAAGAGATACAAGAATGGTACAAAGAATTATTCTGTCCTCTTCACTAGAGCACACACAGCAGGGGTAGCAGCAGGTAGAGGAAGAAGCAGGCTCCCTGCTGAGCAAGGAGCCCAATTTGGGACTCAATCCCAGGACCCTGAGATCGTGACCTGAGCTGAAGTGAAAGCAGATGTTTAACTGACTGAGCCACCCAGGCATCTGACATGTATATATTTTCATGTTACCTAGCTATGTCGATAATATACCAGAAGCAATGAGCCCAGCTCTCAGTTTCTCAATACCATTCAGTGCTAAAAGGAACCGGAGCTCCTTAGAAAAATGACCAATTCTGAGACTGGAGTGGGAGTGGGTACAGCAAGAGCCTAGAAGAGGGGTTGGCAAACTACAGCCCAAAGGCCAAATTCAGAAAGGCACCTATCTTTGTAAATAAAGTTTTATAGGAACAGAGCCATGCGAATTCATTTACAAATTGTCTCTGGCTGCTGTCCTGCTGTGAAGGTGGGCTTAAGTAGTTGCAAGGGACTGTAGAGCCCTTAAAGCCAAAAATATTTACTATCTGGCCACTTACAGAAAAAGTTGGCCAAGCCCTAGCCTAGATAGAATATCTTCTTGTTCCAGAAAGTAAGGACACACCCAAAAATAATGGGGTCATGTCAAAGGTTCACAGGAGCCAGCTGAAAAAGCTACTACTGGCCAAATACATACCAATTCATAAAAAATTTTATATAATGGCTTATAACCCATTAAATAAAATAATCCATGAGTTCATGCTGATAAAAACAAATAAAAGCAGAAGTTCTACCTTACATCAGAATCCCAACATTACAATAAATGCAGAAAAACCGATGGAATTAAAAAATTACCACTGGCAACCATCATCATCTTAATTCATTCAGATTCATCAATGGATCCTAAAACCAGCAGGTTCAAGATTGAGGAGTGATAGAATATTAAATCACCTCAAACTATCTTCAAAGATAGTTATCAAGGGGTGCCTGGGTGCTCAGTCCTTAAGCCTCTGCCTTAGGTTAAGATCATGATCCCAAGGTCCTGGGATTGAGCCCTGCAACAGGCTCCCTGCTCAGCAGGAAGCCAGCTTCTCCCTCTCCCACTACCCCTGCTTGTGTTCCCTCAAATAAATAAAATCTTTAAAAAAATTTTTTAAAAGATAGTTATCAAATATAAAGAGGAAAAGAAAAGCATATATTGATAGTGGAGATATCCAGACAACCAACTTAACCAAGTGATCAAAGTAATAAACATCTGTAATGGGACAAATCAACACCATATGCCTCCTGATAAGATACATTTAAAAAAACATGTCACCTGTGAAACACCAGTAAAACCCAAATTGAGGGACTTACTACAAAGAACTAGCCTATAATCTTCAAAACTACTCATGAAAGGAAAGACTCTTCCAGATTAAAGGAGACTAAAGACACATGACAACTCCATGCATCTGTGATCAGGATTTTTGTCTCGTATAAAGGACATGATTAGGAAACTTGAAGATATTTGAATAAGATCTATAGATTAGCTAAGGGCACTGTATCAATGTTAATTTCCTTATTTTGATCCCTGCACAATGGCCATAAAAGAGAATGGCTCTGAGTGTCTGCAACTCACTCTCAGCTCAAAAAGAAAAAAGGCAAGTGGGAAGGGGTGTTAAAGTTAATGTGGTAAAATCTTAATGTTGAAGAACCCAGTGAAGAGGACAGAATAATTTTTTGTACCATTCTTGTATCTCTTCTACAGGTCCAAAATTACATGTTTTCAAAAAGAATCCAAGTCTTTAATTTATAATATCATATGTTTATTGCATTACACTTTTTTCTCATGTTAAAGAACATCCACAACAACTGATAACATAACTAAAAAACACCCCCTAACATGCTCCACAAATGCTGTACCAAATAAAAGAAACTCAAATAATCAGTTAAAGGATATGTGAGCTACAAGATCATTCCATCCTGTTTCATATGGGCCAAAACAGATTTATTAGCTGCAAGCTCAAATAAAGTGATCTCAAATGAGAGTTATGTCAGTAAAAACACTGCCTCTCAACAGGTCAGCAGTAACTTTACTCACTTATATTTTACAAAATATTTTCAGGATTTAAAAGATTAAATGTCCTGAAAGGGACAACAACCCAGCACTTTTTGCAAACACAGCTGTTGGTTAAAACTCTTGAGAAAAGAAAAGTCTGGAATGAGAATCAGTGGTAGGAAGAGATAATGGTTATAAAATATTAAGAAAATTTTGGAATCTCTTCCTGTTATGCTAATAGCTGACTTATTTCTGAACATGTGCTTCATTACTGCATGTCCCACTATATGCTCTTCAGCTCTGGGCACAGAGCAGTAAACAAAACACGATTGACAAGGTCCCTACTTTCATGGTACTTAAAATCTAGGGGGCCGAGAAGACAAGCAAATAGACAACAAGGCAGTAAAACAGAGTGACAAACAGGAGAAGGAAAAGAGGACACTACTTGATTTGTGGTGATCAGGAAAAGCCTCTACTGAGGAGACCACACTGGAGCAAAAATCCAAATAATGAGAAGTCCACAAGTGAAGGTCTCAGACTCGTCTGGGCAGAGGATACGGACAAGGGCAAAGACAACAAAGGAAAAACAATCTCAGCATGTTCAAAGAAGTTATTTTAAAAGCCCTCATTACTACTCTCAGTACAGTAGACAATACCAAAGAACTGTCAGCTTTGTATTAGGTATGATAACGGTATTATGAGTATATGACAATTTTCATCACTGCCAAGCATATTTATGTATATGTGTGTATATATATCTATATACACACATATATATGTATTGTTCAATAAATGTCAGGAACTTCTTCAAAATATTTTGGCAAAACAAAAAGAAATAAAAAAGGGATGAGTGAGGCAAAGGTGCCAAAATTCTTGATTTGGGGAAATGGGTAAATTGGGGTTGATAAACTACTCTTTCTAGTTTTCGTACATTTGAAATTTTTCGAAATTTTTCAAAACTCCACATAACAGAATGACAATACCTCATATCTTCTTCCTCTTACTTTACTACACCAGCTCAGCGCTTACATTTTCAGTTCTGTGTTCTGACTACGTCATTTAAGGAGATATAAACGAAAACTTTAAGGATATTCCTATGTACTAGGGAAGCCCTACACTCTATGGCTAAGTCCAGTTTCTGTGAGAGCTAATCTACCTAAGGCAGAGTTGGAACTCAGAAAGAGCTAAAATAAGAGAATATAAAATAAACAGTCACATACTGATAAACATCAAGTCATTCTTTCTGAGGAAAAAAAATGGAAATTGCCTAAACCAAGGACCATCCTCCCAGAGATTAAAAAACACAATAGGCTTCTTCCCCCTCCATTCTCTGGAGACTGCTCTGGCAAAGATTTCCTGATTGGGAAATCCAGCTCTCAAGGTTCAGTCTTGATCCTACTTGACCTTGCTGTAGCACTTGACAGAGTTGAACATTCCCCCTCTTCTCGAGCCTCCCTACTTCCTTGGCAGACATGACAGGAGGGCTCAACATGCTCATACTCCTTCGGTTTAAGAACAAATGTCACATCCACAGCCCCTCCTGAGAGAAAGGAAAGCAATTTCTGCCCCAGGTGACCAGTTCTCAAAGAACCAGGAGTGGGTCCCTAACCCAACAATCTATGATTGTGGTGTGTCTAATCCAATGGTGTGTCAGAAACTTCTATTTCTGGTAATACAGTAGAGTCGTTTTTCTGAAAAACCTCTGACAGCAAATTACTACAAGTGCTAAATAAAATATTACTGAATTCTAGAGGAACTAATAATTGAGCTCTCAAGCGAGAAAAGAAAATCCCCAGGAGCTAAAATTCAAGTGAGAGCTAGAAACCAGAATGCGTGGAAGCTGAAGCTACAGAGACCCTGGGAGCAAGCACATCCTGGAGTCAGTGCCAAGAGGCTTATAGTTTAAAGCTGCAAGGGGTAGGGGCGCCTGAGTGGCTCAGTTGGTTAAGCACCTCTGCCTTCTGCTCAGGTCATGATCTTGGGGTCCTAGAATTGAGCCCAACATCGGGCTCTCTGTTCAGCGGGGAGCTAAGTGGGGAGCTTGCTTCTCCCTCTGCCTCCTCCTTCCTCCACCTGCTGGTCCCCCTGCTCATTCTGTCAAATAAAATCTTTTAGAAAAAGGGTGGGAGGGAGAATTTGTGTGTGTTGACCTGGACTCCAGCTGGGAACACAGGGGAGTTTCCCCCAGAGATTCATAAACATGCCTTGCCAGAGTACAGTGTGGCGGCACTAACCCCAAGCACACACCCTAACTTAAAGTGAGCCTAGGTTGGTACCATCCCAAGGTGCTGGCTGAACTAAAAAATTCTCTCAGAACTATCCACTTTGGAATATTCCCATACTCAAAAAGCCTGATAAATGCTTACGAAACACATGAGGAAGACAGCTAGAGGAAGAGAGCCATCATGTTTGAGAGTCAGGGCAAAAAGAGCAAAATGTGGTGCAAAATAATTTCAGGTCATAAAAATGACAAATATATAACTTTTTTTAATATATAACATTCTAAAACTGTAATGTGTATAAAGAAATATAAGCAAAAATAAAAACAAATAAAAGCTTACTAAAAGACAAATTTTAAAAGAGTTAAATAGAACTTTCAGAAGTAAAAAGTAACTAAAGTTGGCAGATAACTTTATAGGTAAATGCACTAGACTATCTTTCTCCCTGATTACATTACATAGTTAAAAGCAAAAGTATAACAGTGGCTGGTATGGTTCTCAATGTATGTAAAGGAGATATTTAAGACAACTAATTATAAAAAAGGGAGGATAAAAGGGCCTAAATGGCGGTAAAGGTCCTACCTTTCACCTCAAATGGCAAGATACCGATACTAAGTAGACTATGACCCAAATTTACCTTTAAATTCAACACAACTCCTATCAGATCCCAAGTTTTCTTACAGATGAAGACAAGCTTATCTTAAAATTTATGTGGAAACGCAAAAGAACTAGAATAACTAAGAGGTGTCTGGGTGGCTCAGTTGGTTGGCTGGGCATCCAACTCTTGATTTGGGCTCCAGTCATGATTTTGGGATCATGAGATCAAGCCCCTGGTCGAGTTCCCTGCTCAGAGGGGAGTTAGCTGCCCTCCCTCTTCCCCTGCCCTTCCCCACACTCACACACACACACTCTCTCTCCCTCTAAAATAAAAATAAATAAATAAATAAAATAAACTAGAGTAACTGAAACAATGAATAACTAATATTAATGAATTAACTAAAATAAAAATTGGAGAAAGCCTACTACCCAATTTTAAACTATGCAGCAAACAAAATCAAGACGGTGTCATGTTTTCAAAGGGACAGACACACAGACCAATGGAACGACATAGAGAACCCAGTAACAGACCCATACAAATATGCCCAACTGAATTTTGACAGAGATGCAAAAGTAATTCAAGGAAGGAAAGCAGCCTTTCCAACAAATGGTGCTGCAACAATTGGACATCAATAGACAAAAAATAAGCCCTGACTTAAACTGCACATCTTACACAAAAATTAACTTCAAATGGACCTAATATAAAACTATAAAACTTTTAGACGAGAACATAAAAAGAAAAACTTTATGGCCTAAGATCAGGTAAAGAGAAGTGCCTGGCTGGCTCAGTCTGTAGAGCATGTAACTCTCAATCTCAGGATCATGAGTTCAAGCCCCACAATTGGCACAGAGCTTACGTTTTTAAAATTTTTTTAAATTTTTTAAAATCGTATTTTAAAAAAGATTAATTATTTTTTAAAGATTTATTTATTTTTTGACAGAGAGAGAGAGAGAGGAAGAACACAAGCAGGCAGACAGGCAGGCAGAGAGAGAGGGGGAAGCAGGCTCCCAGCTGAGCAGAGAGCCCGATGTGGGGCTCGATCCCAGGACCCTGAGACAATGACCCGAGCCGGAGGCAGAGGCTCAACCCACTGAGACACTCAGGTACCCCTAGAGAAAGTGTTCTTAGACATGACACCAAAAGCATAATCCATCAAGAAATAAAAAGGATGGGGACGCCTGGGTGGCTCAGTCAGTTAAGCACCTGCCTTCAATTCAGGTCATGACCCCAGGGTTCTGGGATCAAGCCCCATATTGGGCTGGTTGCTCAGCAGGGAACCTGCTTGTCCTTCTGCCTGCTGCTCCCCTGCGAGTGCGCTTGCACTCTCTCTCTGACAAATAGATAAAATCTTAAAAAAAAGAAATAAAGAAGGAAAGAAGGAAGGAAGGAAGGAGAGAGAGAGGGGAAGGAAGGAAGGAAGCAAGCAAGCAAGCGGGGGAGGGAGGGAGGGAGAAAGGAAAGAAAGAAGGAAGAAAGGGAGGGGAGATAAATAAAAAACGAGAGGGGGCACCTGGGTGGCTCAGTTGGTTAAGCATCTGCCTTGGGCTCAGGTCATGATCCTAGGGTCCTGAAATTGTCAAGACTCCCTGGCTCACTGCTTCTCCCTCTCCCTCTACCTGCCCCCCTGACATGCTCTCTCTCACTCTCTTTCTCAAATAAATAAATGAAATCTTTAAAAAAAAAAAAAAAAAAGAAAGAAAGAAAGAAAAGAAAGGAAGGAAGGAAGAGGAAAGAAAGAAAGAGGATTTTTTTTTTTTTATTTCTAGGACCCATTCATTTACATAGCTAAATGATGAGTTAAGAAATTTTTATTCAATATGTTGAACATTAGAGCTCTTCTCAGAAGACCAAAGGAGTAGTTAGAATCTTAGTTCTCTGTTTTATCCTTTAGTAAAGTGGACAAGTAGAAGCAACTTTTGTATATATAATTATTTCATTTTAATGAAAGACATCGGCTGGAAACCATTTACCTACAACCCATCATTTTAGGATCTTTGTGAAAATCTCCAGCGAATTAAACTTGAAGACTTTCAGACCCTCAGGGAATAATTCTGGGGCTGCTGGCAACAATCAAGGCTTACTGATAAAGAGAAAAGACCATCCCATGTTGTAGAACAAAACTGATGTTCTACCATCTTGAATTGTTTCTTAAATTTATAAAGTATTGTAACTCACCGTGAAATTCAGGTTTATAGTTTTAGTCTAAGTTTAAAAACCATTATACTAGAAAGCATAATTAAGAGACTTAGATTATGAAATATTTTACTCCCTTCTGCAATCCCAAAGTTATTTAGCAAAGCACTTGCTAAATAACAGCTCCGAAAAGTTCGAGAAGAATTATACCACTTCCGAAGGAAAAATGAAAAGCTGAATTGAAGAGACTGAAATCACGAAATTCACTGAAAGTCTGTCACCGAAAGCCATCCACAATCCCTCAGACCCCGTTGCTTTCATTCTACACTCTCCAACATGTAACAGCCCCACTGTCATTGTTCTAGTACGGGTCCATACTGCCTCTCTCCAAATTGACACCTAATAGCCCCTCCTGCTTCGAATCCTGAATCCCACAGCCAGTTTACCCTTCCTAATGTATGGCTCTGACCAGGCTATCACCCTACTTAATTCTCATGCCACTGCCTCAGACGGTTCTTCAGCATCTGCTAACATTACTTCCTACTCCTGTGTCACTTCATACATCCCCTCTTGATTTATGCTGTTGAATTAAACATCCACTTATTCATTCAGTCACTCATTTAACAAAAATGTGTTGAACTCCTACACTGGGTCAGGTACTATGCTTGACCCTACAGAATACAGTGGAAAAGAAAAAGAGTCCTAATTCTTCCTTTTTTTTAAAAAATATTTTATCTATTTATTTGACAGAGAGAGAGATCACAGGTAGGCAGAGAGGCAGGCCGGGGCGGGGCGGGGGGGGGGGCCTCTCCGCTGAGCAGAGAGCCCGATGCGGGGCTCGATGCGGGGCTCGATCCCAGGACCCTGAGATCATGACCTGAGCCGAAGGCAGAGGCTTTAACCCACTGGGCCACCCAAGCACCCACTAATTCTTCCTTTCATGAAGCTTAGTTTAGGGTGGAAGAAAGGGGATAATCAAACAATTATACAAACTGATGTGTAATACAAATTGATGTATACCCTGCAATGGGAGTGTATATAACACACCCAAAGAATGTGGCCATAGCTCAGAGAAAGGGGAAAGTGGGGCAAGGTCAGGCTGGAAGGAAAACAAGGGCCACACCCAGCTTGAACTTGCAGAATATATGAAGAACTTTGTCTTTTTTCTTATGAACAAGGGGGAGGTACCTAAGTGTTTCAAACAGGAAAGTGAATGATCAGATTTACATTCTAATATGATCCCTCTAGCTTCAGGGTAGGAAATGGGTTGAAGGTGAAAGGACAAGAATGAATGGGGTTCCCAGTTTGGTGAGTATTTGATCAGTCCATGTAAAAAATGACGGTTATTGAGATCAAGAAATTTTAATCAAGAAGTATTTAGGGAGCGCCTGGGTGACTCAGTGGGTTAAAGCCTCTGCCTTCGGCTCAGGTCATGATCCCAGGGTCCTGGGACCAAGCCCCGCATTGGGCTCTCTGCTCAGCAAGGGAGTCTTCCTCCCTCTCCCTCTCCCTCTGCCTGCCTCTCTGCCTACTTGTGATCTCTGTCTGTCGAATAAATAAACAAAATCTTTAAAAAATAGATATTTAGGAGCCCAGAACAACAAAACATGCTAGACCGGACATGGAGGGTGAGGGAAAGAGGATGATCAAGGACAACTTTATGTTTTCTGGCCTAAACAGCTGAATGGATAATGGGGACATTTACTAGGACAAGGTTACTGGACTAGGGTAGACAAGCAGGGATCGTGAGCCCAGTACTGGACAGGCTGAGCGCGAGATGACTCTGCAGACCAACAGATGCTATCAAACAGGCAGCTGGATATCCAGGTCAGAACTCTGACAATGTCTGGGCTCAAGTCAAATCTGACAGTCACCAGAGAACAAACAGTAACTGAAGTCATGAACACAAATGAGACCAGCCAAGGGAGAGAGCAGGAAGTAAAAAAGAGAAGGACCCTCAGACTGGGTCTTGAGGAGCCTCAAAGTTCAACAGTGAGGGAAAAGACATTTGCAAGGCAAAGAAGGAATGGCCTCCTCTGATGGGGGTGTAAGAGAAAACCCAGAAGAGTGTGATACTAAGAATCAAGATTTCTAGAAGGCAGTGCACAGTAAAGGCGCACATGGCTTTGTATGAAGTACTTGTATGAAGTTACTTGTGAAGTAAGAACAGGATGTTCATCAGACATGGCAGCATGGATGTCCCGGGAGCTTGGTGGGAGTTTAGTAAAGTACGGAAACAACACCAAAGAGAAGTAAGCTAATGAATTAATGGCCAGGGAGGACATGAAACTGATGAGTCCAGGAGACTCTTCTTTGAAGTCTGGCTGTGAAGAGGAAGAGACGAAACTACAAAAAAAAAAAAAAAAGGTTTCCATTTGTTGTCGCTATCATTTTCATTAAAGGGGAAACATGAATGTGTTAAAATACTCATAGGAAAGAAGAGTTGAGAAGGTGAGGCCAAAGATAAATGATAGCTTCTGTGAAGGGAGAAGGGGGACAGAAGGAAGGGTACACTTTGACTAACACTCCCCCAACAAGTCTTGTGCTCCTCAAGCTTAACACAATTCACTCACCGTCTGCTCCAACCTCACTCTTAAAATTTTACCCTTAAAGAACAGCTCAAATTCCATATCCTCTCCCTTCTATGAACTTCACCTAATTTCTCTAATTCTTGGGGTCCTTTCTCTGTAATCCCATGCTGTGCTATGTTTTCCACATTTTTTCACGCAAAATCCTGTATAGTGGGTTCCACAGAAAACACATGGAGGAAATGAACATTCTATTTCCTGTGCAGCTCATGTCCTACCCCCTCAATATAAGCCTATCCTAACCATACAAGAACAAACAGTACCTCCCTTATAAAGTCCTGAACAGTTCCATCATTCAGCATGTTAAGTATTTAAGATCCTATAATGTAAGCTCCAAAACTGTGGGGTCTTGTCTATCTGGTTCACCACTTTATCTCCAGTGCCTAGTAGGGCTGGCACACCAAAGGCACCCAGGAAATGTTTACTGAATGAATTAATTAAAAGAAATGTCCTATTACTCTTCAACAACTATAAATTATTTAAGAGCAAGAACTATGGGACACCTGGATGGCTCAGTCAATGAAGCACTCAACTCTTGATTTCAGCTCATGTCATGATCTCATGGTGGTGAGATAGAGCCCCGAGTTTCTGAGCATGGAGAGACTGCTTAAGCATCCTAAGCATGGAGCCTGCTTAAGATTCTCTCTCCCTCTATGGGGCGCCTGGGTGGCTCAGTGGGTTAAGCCGCTGCCTTCGGCTCAGGTCATGATCTCGGAGTCCTGGGATCGAGCCCCGCATCAGGCTCTCTGCTCAGCAGGGAGCCTGCTTCCTCCTCTCTCTCTGCCTGCCTCTCTGCCTGCTTGTGATCTCTCTCTGTCAAATAAATAAAAAATCTTTAAAAAAAAAAAAAAGATTCTCTCTCCCTTTACCCCTCCCCATTTCCCTGCGCATGCACTCTCTCAAAAAAAAAAAAAAAAAGAGAGAGAGAGAGAGAGAGAGAGAGGGAAAGGACCATGTCTTATGTCTACTTCCACACAGTGCCCTACAAAGTAGAATACATGTTCTTGATAACATGATGATAATTTATTATGGCCTAATGTCATCACGGGATTTGAAAAGACAGAGTTTGGCAATATACCTTGACACTGATGAAAAAGAATGAAAGTCTATGTAATGTTTCTCAATTCTAATTTTAAAAGATAATAGTTGTTTTCAAAACACTACAACATTTCCCATATTCCAGAATTCAAGAAAACCCTTAAAGATAACTGAACTTTCCCCTACTTATGAAGCACTTTCGTAAATTCATGTAACACTAGAATTTGCGTGCCTATTATAAGACTTGAGTGAATTTTGGAGTTTAGTGTTTTCACATCTTGACAATATACAGGAGTACATCAGTAAAGGCAAGAAGTACATTAAGGATATTGCTAGAATGGATCTAAGCATCATCTCCCTGCCTAATAAAGACAGAATCATCTTTTTTTTTTTAAGATTTTATTTATTTGACAGAGAGAGAGATCACAAGTAGGCAGAGAGGCAGGCAGAGAGAGAGGAGGAAGCAGGCTCCCCACTGAGCAGAGAGCCTGATCCCAGGACCCTGGGATCGTGACCTGAGCCAAAGGCAGAGGCTTTAACCAACTGAGGCACCCAGGCGCCCCAAGACAGAATCATCTTAATCTCATTGATGTACCAGAGTTCTGGTCATAAATGATACAACAAATAGATTTCAGAAATCAGGCAGCATGCAAAACCAAAATCAAAAGATATCAACCCAGGTTCTTCTCAAATATAAGCTTTGCCACCAAATAAGCTTGGCCCCAAAATATTATGAGGTGGAAACTGCTTCATTTTTTCAGCAAACAGCTTCATTTGTTAGTGTAATTTATACAGGATTATGTTATAAATTCAATCTCATGTTTCTCTCCCATATTTTAATACTCATGTTTATGTTAGAAACTTGTTATAAATTCAACCTCATGTTTCTCTCCCATATTTTATTAAAGTCATCTACAGAATTACCAAATTGGAACAAATAAGATTACAAATAAGATTATGCTTTAAAGACTTTCATACTGTCACTTTCAACCCCCTGAAATTTACTCTATTCTCTCTTTTGGGACATATATGCAAACTTCAGAGACAAATTTTAGAAAACAGTAGCTAAAGGCTTGGATCAAACACAAATACCTTTAGAAATAAGAAGAAATCTCTTTTTTTTTTTTTAATTTATTTATTTGACAGACCAAGATCACAAGTAGGCAGAGAGGCAGGCAGAGAGAGAGGAAGGGAAGCAGGCTCCCCGCTGAGCAGACAGCCCGATGTGGGGCTTGATCCCAAGATCCTGGGATCATGACCTGAGCCGAAGGCAGAGGCTTTAACCCACTGAGCCACACAGGCGCCCCAGAAGAAATCTCTTTTTATCCAGTGAGAAAGGAACTCAAAGAATAGGGACCAAATAAAGACTTCATTTTTTTTTTAATAGAAGTCAGAATCTGTTTAAGCAGTGGAAGGTACGCATTGGTATCAGAATTCATGCTCAGCACCAATAGCAAAAGAAAGCATCTCAAAAACATACAGGGTTTTGTTTTCATAATGTGTGAGCAGTCAGTCACTCTGGAATATCTCTGCCATGATCAGCAAACTTGGGCAAACACAGAAAAAATAATATTCTCTCTTCTGACATAATTCAAGGCAATTATTTCAGCAGCACTGAAAAAGCCACTCTAGAAGGTATTAGAAATCATGATATGAATTGCATGAACTCCTAGTCCATGCTATCAAATAAAGTCTGCCTGTAATCTTTCCACTTTTCTTCATTACTTTTTGGGGAGATTCTTTTATCTTTTCATCTTGGAAATGTAAATACACTTACAAAGTAAAAAGAATGAGTAATAAATGCATGCTCATCACTCAGATTCAACAATTACCAATAAACAGCCAATGTTATTTTATCTACTCCTGCACACACACACACACACACACACACACACAGGCTTCATATCCCCCATATACACATATACATACTAAATTATACTAAAGCACATGGGAAGGCTTTTAAATTCCCTTTTAAGAACTCTAAGTTACAAGGGACGCCTGGGTGGCTCAGTGGGTTTAAAGCCTCTGCCTTCGGCTCAGGTCATGATCCCAGGGTCCTGGAATCGAGTCCTGCATTGGGGTCCCTGCTCAGCGGGGAGCCTGCTTCCCCCTCTCTCTCTGCCTGCCTCTCTGCCTACTTGTGATCTCTGTCAAATAAATAAATAAAATCTTTAAAAAAAAACACAAAACTCTAAATTACAGGTCATAAATGGCAAAATATTCTATTCAGCAAACAATTCAGTGATAACTACTGTTATCCTTGAAGGCTTTTACTTACATAAAGCATAAATTTTCTGGAACATGGTAATCATACAGGTATAATCCAAATTTCATGCTGTGATACAGAACAGCTACTTAATAATAAAGCTAAGAATATAATTCATCCACCAGCCATATGTATAATTTAAATGGTAATCAAAGCCATTATCCACCCACAAACACTAATCTCAAGATTAATAAGACAAAGGAAAGAGTTGCAAAGCTTACCCACATGTCCGATTTTATCATGGCAATTTAGAAAAATGTCTAAAACTTTCAGAATCTAAAATCAAATGAACAGAATGACTAAAATTCACAAGAACTGAAAGTAGTTTCCCCTAGGTTCATATTATATCAAATAAAATTTCAGCGTTCATGAAAACTATTGTTTTTCATTTTATACAAGAGATTATTACCAACCTGGCTTCTGTGTTAGTTCTTTATTTTTGTTAGTTCTTTATTTTTAAAAATCTGTCAGTTATATCATGACTTTCTTCTTGGGAAAATGTTGCTACACCAATGCCTACTCTCAAGGCTGCAGCCACAGACATCTGGAATTGACTATCTATGGTAAGTCCTCACTAAGGATCATGCTCAGGCCTACAACACCAGGTGCTTGTCGCGCATTGCAGACACCCCCTGGGGGAAGACAGGCCAAGTCACAAGCAGTTGTACTGTCCCCTCAAAAATGACAATGAAGATTGCTAGCATTATTCAAGGCATCTGGAGGAATGCAGGACACCAAATTCCAAAAGGCAAAAAGATGGAAGACTAAATCCAGACCACAGATGGAAAGATGGGGAAACTTTAATGACCCCTAGGCCAACTTGTCAATTTTGAATCTGGTGTGTCAGCTGAGGCCCTGTACTGGGGAACCTGAGAGAGGCCTCCCAAGACAAACTAATGCTAACCCTCCTTTCTGTAGAGAAAATATGGTTCACATTCACACCATTCAGTATGGATGAGTTTGAAAGACGGTGACTCTAGGGTTTGTGGCTTTTCAAAATTCTACATTTCCCAGATGGAAACCTCTATCACCCACAAGGGCATTACTACAGATGTAATAGTTAATAACTTCAGGTAGAGAGTAGAGAAATAGGACAACACAAGGAAGCAAATAACCAAAAGAATTTGAAGAACACTGAAATACAACTAAGGCCTACAGCATTTCTTCTCCTTGATGCTTCAAAAGCAGAACTCAAAACAGCAGCACCAGAATCCCTGCTTCTCAGGGAGACAAAACAAACCTGAGGTCTAGAGGCCCCCAGGAAATAAACTGGTCCTCCACTTCCACTCCAGACCTCCAGTTTCCCAGAGTTGATACAAGACTTCTGAGCAGAAAAGCAGAGTATGGGGCACTGACTCCACAGCAAAGTTCAGAATCTTTGGATTATTTTAAAACTTCAGTCTGCCCATGTTCAATTTGTCATTTATCGGGAAGCTACATCACTAAGATCTTACTACCTCTAGATGCACAAAAAATATAGGCTTATTTTCGTATAAAGGCTTTGTGCAAATTTCACTATCCAGATGTGAGGAAATCCAAAGTTATAAATCCCACAGCAACTGTAATCTTGGCAAACCCAGACTCATGTATTCTGTACTTCTTCAGATGGTAGTGACCTTGAAAGAAACTTAGAATAAAGCAATTTTAATCTCCACATCTAATTACACAGAAAAACTCTCAGAGAGATGAGAGATTAGAAAACCGCCTTCCTTCAGGGATAGCAGAGCTATTTCTTTGAGACAATTAACAAAGACTGGACCAAGCACTGAAGAACATGCTGGAAGAAACAATCCTTACCTGGCCTGAATGACAGGGGCCAGGCAACTAACTTATCAGGGTTTCCTCTAAGCTCTCATTTCTAATTTGCTAAGACAACCAGCTGGTGGCATTTAAACTTCATTTCAAATACTTAACACTTTCAAAAAGTACCCCAAATGCTCATCGGATACAGAACAGGCTCGATTTTAGCTCCCACTTGAGGCAACAGATGAAACATTTGAAGCTCTACATAATGAATTATCTACTGGAAAAGAAGTCAAATAATACTAGCTCATGTCTACTAACACAGAAAATGGTTTCACTGGTCCTTAGTTCAAGGTTAAAAGGCCAGTTTCTGGAGGGCTGGGTGCTACCCACTAAGCTCTAAGATTAACGGAAGAGAGCAGAGCTTAGTAGTTAAAAGGCTTCTGCATCCAAAAATGCCTATGTTTGAATCCTAGTTCTGCCGATTAAAAGCTGTGGCTCTGGACATGTTACCTCACATCTCTGTGCCTCAGTTTTACCGTCTAAAACCGGCCTTAAAAAAAACCTACCTCGTAGAGCTATCAGGAGTACTAAATGAGGTAATGTAAGTTCTCACAAGAGTGCCTGGCAGATAGTAAGCACTCAAAAAGCATTTGCTATTATTAACATAAGGTCATTTACTTCTTATCTTTGCAGCAATCTTTTTTTTTTACTTTTATTTTTATTTTTAAGAGAGAGAGAGCATGAGGGGGTGGAGGAGAGGGGGCAGAGGGAGAGGAGAGAGAGGATTCCTAGCAGGCTCCACGTTCAGCTCAGTACAGAGCTGGACATGGGGCTCAATCCCACAACCCTGAGACCATGACCTGAGCTGGAACCAAGAGTCAGACACTCAACCAACTAAGCCACCCAGGCACCCTAGCAGCAAATTTTATTTATTTATTTATTGAAGAACCAGCACCCACACTAAAAAAGACCAAAAATATAAAAATACCATGATGGTAGTACTTTAATCAGTCTCTATAACATAACAATAAAAAAATGACCTTGCCTCCTCTTGCCTCCTTCCTCTACTCGTCTTGCTAACTAAAGACAGAGTCCAAACTCCTTAGCCAAACATTTCAGTTGCTTCATAATCCGTTGGCCCATCCAGGCTTATTGTCTTCCCTACTCCTATTATAACCTTCTGCTTCAATCAAATTAGTTTTTTCACAAGCCTCTGACTAGAGCTTGTACTCATTCGACAAGTATCTAAGAATCTATGGAGCCAAGCACGGTACTAACACAACATGCAAAGTTTCTGCCCTTAAAAAACTCACAGGATATAACAGAAAAAGACATGTGAAAAATAGTGCCAATAGAAGAGAACTATAGTCACAAAAGAGCAATAGTAAGGTGGCTGCACAGAGAGGAACTAGTAAACTCTGTTGGTGAAGAGGTCCCCTCAGGGAGGGCTTCGCAGAGGAAGGCTTGTGAGAAGCACTCAAAGATGAAGAGGCGAGAAGAGGGTCAGAGCAAATAGCGACAAGCATGGGCAAAGCAACTCTGGGTAGTGAGGTGCGGATAGATTGCTGGGGAGCGATGGAAGCTAGAAGACAGAAAACAGGGATAGCAAAAGACTTGTACCCAGTCAAAAGAACTGGAATAGGGGCACCTGGGTGGCTCAGGGAGTTACGCCTCTGCCTTCGGCTCAGGTAATGATCCCAGGGTCCTGGGGTCAAGCCCCACATCGGGCTCTCTCCTCAGCGGGAAGCCTGCTTCCCCACCCCCTTGCCTGCCTCTCTGCCTACTTGTGATCTCTCTCTCGCTGTCAAATAAATAAAATCTTTTAAAAGGAGGAGCAGGAGAAGAAGAAGAAGAGGAGGAGAAGGAAGAAAGGACAAGGAGGAGGAGGAGGAACAACTTGGGCAAAGCTCTGCCCTGGAATCACCAAAGAATTCTGTGCAGGGACCTAACATGATCAGATCTGAGTGTCACTGCGATCACTGCAGCTGCGGTTCAGAGGCTGATTCAGAAGGAGAGACTGGGGACTGAAAAACCTGTAAAATGACTGGAAGAATCCAGGTGGCAATAAGGATGGAAAAAATGAAACAGGTTCAAAATACAAATTAAGAACAGAATTGGTAAGACTTGGTATGAGCATAACAAGAAGGGAAATCGGGGCACCTGGGTGGCTCAGTCATTTAGCGTCTGCCTTCAGCTCAGGTCGTGATCCCAGGGTCCTGGGATCCAGCCCTACATCGGCTCCCTGCTCAGCAGGAAGCCTGCTTCTCCCTCTCCCACTCCCCCTGCTTGTGTTTCCTCTCACTGTCTCTCTATCAAATAAGGAAATAAAATCTTAAAAAAAAAAAAAGGGAGGGGAAATCTAAGACTCAAGAGGTTTCTAGCTCTAGCAGTTGAAGAAATAAAAGAATGTGACAACACATAGAAGGGTGAGGAGTACATGACCCCAAATGCAGAGCCTGCGTCTTCATTCTAAGAGCAATGGAAAGTAGCAGAGGGACAGAACTTTAAAAAAAAAAATGTTAAAACTTAAATAGATCTTTAATCAGAGAAGAAACCAGAAAACACTGCCAAAGATCCACACACTGCCCCCAAATTGCACCAGACCGAGAAGGTTTCAGAGACAGGTAATTTCAATGTTATGGAAACTTTTCAATATATTCTATGTGGCTAAACAACTCCAATACCAAATCTGACAAAGATAGAACACACACACACATACACTCTTTCACATGCAGAACTACAGAAGAGTTTTTATTATAAACAAAAATGCAAAATCCAATATAAAAAATAAATTACTAACTCTAACATTACATTTTAAAAATTATAAAACATGAACCCATGGTAGAGATCTGTTAACATATTCATTAGGTTAGTAAATTAACAGAATGGAACCAAATCATCATGAAGATAGAAGCCAAAAGGCATCTTTTTTTTCCCACTGGTTGCAAGGTTTACTACCAAACTGCATTCACTGAGCCAGAGCCCCTCGTCACTTGTGTCACATGCCACCTACACTACTTGGGAGTCCACCGGCCAGCCAGTGGCCTCGACTCCAAGCTCTAACAATGTGCACCCAACACCCATTCTGAATTAAGACTTCTTAGTAAACTAAAACTCAAAAGAATTTTTCTAATGCAATAAGATGAATTTCTCAAGAAAAGAACAAGTCTTAATGTAGTATTCAAGCCAAGAATAATACATAACTTGAATTTAATCATGAGGAAACATCAAACAAACCAAATGAGGAACATCCTTTTAAAAAAAAAAAAAAGAGGATTCTATTCTTCAAAAATATCAATGTCACAAAAGACAAAGGCTTTTCCAGATTAAAGAGGACAAAGGAAACAGGGCAAACTAAATGCCATGTGTGACCCTAGACTAGATCCTGCACTAGAGGGGGAAAGATGCTAAAAGATGCATTACTGATCAACTGACAAAACTTCATTCATCATAGCCAAAAACTGAAAACACCCCAGAGATGTCCCTCAGCAGATAAATAGTAAAACAGACCGTGGTACACTCTAGCCATGGAATACTACTCACAGTAAACAGAGCGAACTATTGATACATACAGTAAACCTGGAGGAATTGCAAGGGAATTATGTGGAGTGAAGCAATCTTAAAGGCTATCTACTGTATGCTTCCATTTGTAGTACTCTTGAAATGACAAATTAGACTTAGGAGAGTGTCGTGGTTGCGAAGGGTTAAGAAGGCAGAGAGGGAGGGAAATGGCTGTAGCTGAAAAAGGGGAGCCCAAGAGATTCTTGGACAGAACCTATTTTGTATCTTGATCGCATGGTGGTCATACAAATCTACAGAGGTGATAGAAATACACACACACACACACACACACACGGTACAACTAAAACTGATGAAATCAAAATAAGATGGGTAATTGAACTGACATCAATTTCCTAGTTGTGATATTATAGTTACACAAGAGGAAACTGGGTAAAGTATCCACAGGATCTTTCTCTTGTTTCTTACAACTGCATGTGAACCTCCAAGTATCTCACAGTAAAAAGCTTAATTTAAAAATAAAGTTTAAAAAGGAAAAAACTTAAAACAAAAACAGCATCAGAAAATAACTTACAATCATGAAGCACTAGAAGCATTCCTACTAACTTCAAGAACAAGAAAAGGATGCCAGCTATTACGGTGTCATTTAATATCATTCTAAAGGTACTAGTCATTGCTATAAACAAGACCATATAAACTTTAGAGAAGAGGCAAAACAATCAGTGATAAATGAAATTCTTGCTACCTAGAAACTCCAATATAATAAAGTGAAAAAGTATCAGAATGAGTTCAGTAGTATCCAATATCCAAATGCGATACATAAAAATTAACAGCGTTTTTATTATATCCCACTGATACTCAACTAGAAAGCTGGGTAATAAAGAACTTGATTCTATTTTAACTCTTTACCTAAATCATATAACTATTTTTTAAATATTTAAGAACTGTCCCAGGAATATAATGACTACGTGGCTCTAATAAGCTTCTCCAAACATTCTCCAATTCTCCCCACTGAGCATCGTATTTGTTCTCTGATTTGCTGCGTCTTGGTCTCTAGTCCATCCTTCACTTCAGAAGCCAAGAGCTAGAAAGTAGATTCAAAAATGTTTTCCAGTCCCCCAAGGCCTCAAATACTTCGCGCGAGTCTAAGTCATTTGTAAGGGATGAGGATCTAAGGTTCCTTCCAGCGCAGAATCTCCATCCTGCTAGGAGCCAGAATCCCTTTAACCAGTTCCAAGAGACTCCATGTGCCTTCTCGGGAAGCCCTCAGGACCACCTCTGTGCTTCATGAGGCCTCCCTCTCCCAGGAATTCTCAGTTCTCAGTCAGGGTTGCTCACTCTAGAGCAGACCCACATTAATCCATCCATTTTTAGGCAGGGCCTCCCACAGTAGTCCCCATTTCAAGCTCCAGCCACTTCTAAACCACTATCAGCCTAATCCATGTCTTCCAGGGGACCCCCTATGCCACATATCCTATGTGAAAGCCTACAGTTTTTCACTCCACAGAAAGAAGTGTTTCTGCTAAGCTCCAGGTCTTCAATATACAAGAAATACCAGTTAAGAAGCAATGATAAGGGGTGCCTGGGTGGCTCAGTTGGTTAAGTGTCTGCCTTCAGTTCAGGTCATACCAAGGCCCCTGTCAGGCTCCCTGCTCAGCAGGGGCCTGCTCCTCCTCCCTCTGCCCTCCCCTCCCCCCATGCTCTCTTTCCCCCCATGCTCTCTCTCAAATAAATAAATAAAAAAGAAAAAGATGAAAAACTCCATAACATGCTAAATGTTAACTGTATTCTAAATTTCAAACCCAAAGAAAGCAAGCACATTAAGTAATAATATAGGACAATCTCACTTATGAACACGGATGCAAAAATCCTAAATAAAATATTAATAAACTGAATCCCAACAGCATATGGAAGATCATGCTCCAGATACATTCTAAGAGAATCTAGCTATTAATATGATTTACTACATAGTAACAAGGGGAGGCGGACAACTTAATAAATGCCCAAGAAAAGAACATTATAGTTTAACATCAATTAGTATTAAACAACATTTATAAAAAACACCTTAGTAAATAAAGAAATAGTGCAAAACTTCCTTAACTAAAAAAAATAAAATTAGTCAAGGCACCTGAGTGGCTCAGCCGGTTAAGCATCTGCCTTCACCTCAGGTTATGATCCCAGGGTCCTGGGATTGAGCCCCTCATCACGTTCCCTGCTCAGCTTCTCCCTCTCTCTGTCCTTCCCCCCGACTCGTGCCCTCTCTCACTAATGAATAAATAAACAAATAAAATTTAAAAAAATTTTTAAGATTTTATTATTTGTCAGAGAGATAGAGAGAGTACAGGCAGGCAGAGTGGCAGGTAGAGGAAGAGGGAGAAGCAGGCTCCCTGCAGAGCAAGGAGCCTGATGGATGACTCGATCCCAGGACCCTGGGATCATGACCTGAGCTGAAGGCAGCCACTTAACCAACTGAGCCACCCAGGCATCCCTAAAATCAAAATATCTTAAAAAGAAGTCAGAAACAGTAAACATTATATTTAATGAGGTAATATTATAGACAGGATATCACCAACAACTCAACACTGTACCACAGAGGTCCTAGTGGATGTAATCAAAAGTTAGTAGGAAGAAGAAATATTGGAAAAGAGATGAGGTTTTCAGTATTTACAGGTAATATGGCTGTCTGTCCAGAAAAATCTCGAAGGATATACTCACAAATTATTAAGACTCATGATTGCAGCAAGAATGTAGAAAGATTAGATCTAAAATCAATAAATAAGTTATCACTAACATTCCTATGTGCCCACAATCATCTAAAAACATGACAGAGAAAGATAAATTCTAAGTAGTAGCCAAAATCACAAAATGGCTGGGGATAAAATTAGTAAGACTGATATAAGATCTAAATTAAGTGTTTAAATTATTTTTAAAAACACAGAAGACCTAAACAAAGAAACAAACCCTGCTCTTGACCAGAAAGAGCCAATAGTATAAAGATGTCAGCTGTAAATTAATCAAAAACTTACAATGTATTCACAATTAAATTCAAATCATGACTTTTTTATAGAAATTGACCATCTCATCTTAACAATCAAATGGAAGAAAAAAGGCAAAGGATGCAAACAGATACTATTCCAAAGAAGATATATTCATGGCCAATAAATTCATGAAAACATGTCCAACATGATTAGCCATCAAAAAAATGTAAATCAAAACCACAGTGAAGTTCCCCCCACCACTCACTCAGAAGGCTATAACAAAACAAAACACAAACCAGAAAATAACAAATATTGGCAAAGATGTGGAGAAAGTGGAACTTTCATAAATTCCTGGTAGATACGTAAAATGGTTCAGCCACTATGCAAAACAGTCTGGAAGTTCCTCAGAAAGTTAAATGTGAAATTACCATATGACCCAGCAACTCCAATTCTAGGCATATGCCCAAAAGAGTTGAAAATAATTATCCAAACAAATACTTATACACACATGTTCATAGCAGAACTATTCATAATAGCCAAAAGGCGGAAACAACCCAAATGTATGTCCATCAATGAATAAATCAACTGTGGCATATACACAAAATGAAATCTTTTTTAGCTGTAAATAATGAGTGTATCTGAAGGAATGAACCCATGCTACAACACGAATCTTAGAAACCTATACAAAGTGAAGGAAGCCAGACAGACACAAGGTCACATATGATTCCATGTATATGAAACATCCAGAATAGGTAAATGCACAGAGACGTAACAGAGATAGGTGGTTGCCAGAGGATGGGGAGAGGGAAAAATAGAGAGCAACTACTGAATAGGTATGGGGCTTTCTTTTGGAATTAGAGGTAATGATTGTACAACACTGTGAATGTACTAAATGCCACTGAATTGCTAAATTTTATGATATGTGAATTTCAAGCAGTAAAAAATAATTTTAAGTCCAAATGGAAGAGAAAAATATACAGAATGATGGAAAATGGTTGCAAAGAAAAGAGTAACAAGAAAAGATTTGCTCTATCGGATTGAAAAACATACTATGAAGTAATGGTTATTAAGAGTATGATAGTACGTTACCTTGATGAACACTGAGTAATATACAGAATTACTGAATCACTATATTGTATACCTGAAACTAATATAACACTATGTGACTAAACCAGAATTAAATTTTTTAAATAATTTTTAAAAAGGAGTATGACATTTACTTGAAATAGGCAAAGATGTATAAGAAAACAGTCCTACAAAGAGACTTAGAAAATTTAAAAAATTTATATTCAAATCAGTGGGGGAAGACCACTCAGGTTTCCTAAAACCTGCCAGACTTTCTCCAAGAAGTGTGGCAAGCACCAACCCTGCAAAGTGACCCACAGTGTAAGAAAGGCAAAGATTCTCCTTCAGGGCACCTGAGTGATTCAGTCAATTAGGCGACAGACTCTTGATTTCCACTCAAGTCATGATCTGAGCCCCATATTGGGCTCCATGATCAATGCAGAGTCAACTTGGATTCTCTCTCTCCCCGTCTCCCTCTGCCCCTCCTCCCATGCACGTGCACACTTGCGCTCTCTCTCTCAAATAAATACATAAATCTTTAGAGAGAGGGAGAGGAAGGAAGGAGGGAGGGAAGACGAAAGACAGGCAAAGATTCGTTTTATGCCCAGGGAAAGCCAAATTATGAGAGGAAGCAGAGTGGCTATGTTGGGCACACTAGCCCATTTTCTAGAGAAAGGCTAAAGAAGATGGTGCTGAGGCTTGACTCTGTTGAGCCCAACTGCAGATCTAAGAGAATGCTTGCTATTAAGAGATGCAAGCATTTTGACCTGGGAGGAGATAAGAGAAAGGAAAACTGATCCAGCTCTAAGCTTCCTATTTTGTTTTATCATGAAGACAATAAAATCTTGAGGTTCTATTCACCTCGATCAATAAATCAATCAAGATAATGAGACAACTGGCTATTTAGAGAAAAATAGATCCTTACTACTATACATAAAAAATAAGACTGTAGTACACTTAAAGTGCTAAATGTTAGAAGTAAAATTATAAATATATTAAGAGAAAATATTGAGGAAAATTGCTTAAAATAAATGGGTAAAGAAAGTCTTCTTAGGGGCGCCTGAGTGGCTCAGTGGGTTAAGCCTCTGCCTTCGGCTCAGGTCATGATCCCAGGGTCGGGGGATCAGGCCCCTGCCAAGCAGAGAGCCTGCTTCCCTCTCTCTCTCTGCCTGCCTCTCTGCCTACTTGTGATCTCTGTCAAATAAATAAATAAATAAATCTTTAAAATAAAAAAGTCATCTTAGTTTAAAAAAAAAAAAAAAACCAGAAACCATAGATAAAAAGACTCAAATTTTAATTAAAAACCTCGGGGTGCCTGGGTGGCTCAGTGGGTTAAAGCCTCTGCTTTTGGCTCAGGTCATGATCTCATGGTCCTGGAATTGAGCCCCACATCGGGCTCTCTGCTCAGCAGGGAGCCTGCTTCCTCCTCTCTCTCTGCCTGCCTCTCTGCCTACTTGTGATCTCTATCTGTCAAATAAATAAATAAAATCTTTTAAAAATTAAAAACCTCTGTATATCAAAAGAAGTCATAAATAAAGATAAAACAACAGAGAAAATATCTGCAACATATAACAATTCAAGGAGTTAGGGGCACCTGGGTGGTTCAGTTGGTTAAGGGTCTGCCTTCAGTTCAGGTCATGATCTCAGGGTCCTGGGATGGAGCCCTGCCGCAGGCTCTGCTCTGCGGGGAGTCTGCTTCTCCCTCTCCCTCTTTCTCTATGCTCTAGATCTCTCTCTCTGTTTCTCTCAAATAAATAAATCTTAAAATAAAAAGAATTTATTATTTTATACTTAGCAAGGATTTATATACAGACTATGTCAAGATGTTAAGACCGATAAATCAATATGAAAGAAGCAACCCAATTAAAACAAAGTTAAACAAACAAACAAAAAGAACAGGCAAAAGATAGGAACAGTCACAAAAAGAAACACTGAAATTTAATTGGCCAGTCTTTGGTAGGCGTGGTATTATTCTTATGTGCAGTCAGGATAAAGAACCCCGAAACCATACCTATTTAAGGAATGGGGAGTGTCCAAACTGCCCAAAGCAAAGGAGAAGGGAAAAGACAGCAAAAATGAGCCACTTCAAGGACTTCTGCCCACTCATGAATGTATGGCCCTGAGAGATGGGCTCTGGAGTGCATGGAGATAGAAGGCCTTAAAGGAAACTGGTTTATTCGTATCCAGTCAGAAAGCATTGTCTTTTTTTTTTATTTCTAAAAGGCATAAATATATGAATCTTATTCTTTATGAGAACAGTGAGGAAAATTGTTAAGAAATAAATTTATGTACCTAAGTACAAACAGGCCAGGATTCATTATTTGCAAAATGTGACCAAAGCAGGGGCACGTGGGTGGCTCAGTCATTAAGCATCTGCCTTTGGCTCAGGTCATGATCCTAGGATCCTGGGATGGAGCTCTGCAACCAGCTCCCTACTCAGCAGGAAGCCTGCTTCTGTCTCTCTCTCTCTCTCTCTCTATCTCTCTCCCCCTGCTTGTGTTCCCTCTTTTGTTGTGTCTCTCTCTGTCAAATAAATAAAATCCTTAAAAAAAAAAAAAAAGTGACTAAAGCATAATGTTCCAGGGAGAAGCAAATCACTAAAAAATATCTGCAGTGTGATTCCATTTTACAAATTTCAAAAACATGCAAAATTAAATACCAGTTTAAGGATACAAAGGATGTGGTTCAAGTATAAGGAAAATACAAAACTCAGGTTACCTGTGAAAGGGAAAAGAAGAGGTAGGATTACAAACAAGAACACAGATCTTCAACAGCAATGACAACTTTCTTCCTACACTGGATGGTTGTTATATGGATACGCATCGTCCTATTATTCTGTATATCTTATACTTATTTTTCACTTATTTTATAACTTCTCAGTATTTAATAAAAGACCATAATTTAGAAACAAACAGTGTGGAATTGAAAAAGCACAGCATATAGCCAATGATCTTGTAACAGCTTTGTACGGTGACAGATGGTAGCTACACTTGTGGGGAGCACAGCACAACATATAGAGAAATTGGATCATTACGTTGTACACTTGAAACTAATGTCACATTGTGTGTCTACTCCGAAACAGTAAAACCAGATACACTGTACAGACTGCATGTAAAGACATACATAGTCTTTTAATTCTAGATTCAATGTTTGCCACTGAAAATCTGCTTGGTTCTGTCATCTCCTTCTAAGTAGACACCTTTTAGGAGTTAGCAAAATCTTTGCTTTTCATCTTTTCTTCTGAAGTTGCATTAGCAAGAAGATGCATGGGTGCAGGGAGAGTTTACAGCGAAGGGCAATGCACTCTTCCATCAAACTCCCTGAGACACTAGCAATGCCTTTGGGGACCTCCAGCAGAGAGGGCACTTGCCAGAACTCCAGAGTAAAAAGGTCTGCATAAGAAAATTAAAAGTACTGCAGCAAGAATGATGCAATTTGAACAGTAAGACATTTTTCCATTCATTAGTTTTTAGTTGATTGAAATTCAATGAAACCCTGGTTGAAACTTGAACTCTCGAGTGAGATACAAAGATGTGAGTCTCGTTGAGCACTTGTGGTGTCAGAGCCAACTCTGCATGTAGTGGGCAGTTGTGAGTTCAAGGACAGTAACACATGTACTCCTCCCCGCCAGCCAGAAGTAAAAATGTCCCAGAGAACCAGGCCTGGGCTCTGCCCACAACACTATCATCTGAGCACTCCTTTCATTAGAACAGTACAAGGTTACACTTAAGTTGAAGCAAGATTCTGGATGCCTGAGGAAGTAGGATACTCTGCGTATGGTAAGCTGACTGCTGAGACAATCAGTAAATGAATTAGCATAAGTATGCTGACTTCTTTGGAAGGAATTTTATGAACACAAGATTTAAGACTTCTTATACAATAAACAATGCAATCACAAATAGTAATAAAGTAGCACCAAGGGTACTATAGTAAGAAAATGTTATTAATCAATCAATAAACCTGTGAATTAAACACAAGACTGTATCAAGTAATGAAAAGAAATTTTAAAAGGTACCATCGCTGTGTCAGAGGCATGCAGTAGCTGGAGACAAGATATATTAAAACGTGGTGTGAAAGCCAGACATCAAAAATACTCCACAATTCAGTCCAACCTCCCTAGTCATCTATCTGCTTTCCATATTCAAACCCAATTCAGCTAAACACATGCCCAAATCTCCCAAACCCACACACTGCAATACACTCTTCTCTCCTCAAATGCTTCACCCCCATTAGAACAACCTGAAAAACCTCAGGGTACCTGGGCGACTCAGTCGGTTAAGTGTCTGACTCTTGGTTTTGGCTCAGGTCCTGATCTCATGGGTCCTGGTCTCAAGGTCCTGGATTCTCATGGGAATCAAGCCCTACATCCAGCCCCACACCCAACCCGAATTCCGCGGGAGTCTGCTTGGATATTCTCTCCCTCTGCCCCTTCCCCTGCTTGCATGAGCGAGCTCTCTACCTCTTAAATAAATAAATAAATAAATGGCGGTAATTCTCCTCAAACCCATCTATAGATACAATACAATCTCAAATTCTCAAGCAGACTTTTTGGAAAAGCTGATGAGCTGATTCTAAAATTAATTTAGAAATGAAAAAGACCGCAAAGAGTCAAAATCTGGAAAAAGAAGAGCAAAGCTGAAGGACCCACCCCACTTCAAGCTCTATTATAAAACTATAATCATCAAATCAATGTAGTATTGGGATCAAGCCAAATAGATCAGTGAAAGAGAAGAGAGTCCAGAAACAGAGCTCATTAAAAAGGAGATTTTCAACCTATGCAGAAGGCAATTTAGTAAGGAAATAGTCTTTTCAACAAATGATTCTAGAACAATTGGATTCTAGAACAATTGGATTCTAGATGTGAAAAACTGACCTTAAACCACACTTTTACTATACCTAAAAATAACTCAAAGTGGATCATAGATCTAAATCTAAAACCTAAAACAAAAACTCCTAAAACAGAGAACGTATCAGTGATATTAACTAAGAAAAGATTTCTTAGGTAAAGCAAAAAAAAAATCAACAAAAGAAAAAATTATAATTTGGACTTTATCAAAATTAAAAGCTTTTGCTCTTCAATAGTCACTAGTAAGGGAATAAAGAAACCAGGAAAAATATCTGCAAATCCTATGGCTGAAGAAGAACTTAACATCCAGAATTTATAAAGAACTTCTAAAACTCAGTAATAAAAAAAAAACCACAGAACCCAATTAAATATGGACAAAAAATTTAGCCACTTCACCAAAGACGCTATATGGAAAGCAAATAGGTTCACGAAAAGATACCCAGCATCACGAGTCATTAGAGATAGACAAATCAAGACCACCACAAGACATCACTACACATCTATTAGAATGTCTGAAGTGAAAAAGACTGACAGTAACAAGTGTTGACAAGGATGGGGAAAAACTGGACCTTTTATACACTGTCGGTGGGAATGCTAAATAGTATTTGGAAAACTCTGACGGTTTCTTTCAAAGTTAAGCATACCATATAAAGAGAAATGAAAGTATACATCCACACAAAGACTTGTACACAAATTTTCATAGCAGCTTTCTTTGTTACCAGTTAAAAACTGGAAACAACCAATATGTCCATCAATAAGTGAACGATTTAGTAAACTGTGGAACACCCATACAAAGGAATACTACTAGCACTGAAGAGGAATCAACTACTGATGCACTAAAAAACACAAACGAATCTCAAAATACTTATGCTAAGTCAAAGAAGCATAACTACATGCTGTATGATTTCATTTACATAAAATTTCAGGAAGTGAAAATTAACATATAGTGACAGAGAGATCAGTGGTTATCTGGGATGGGGGCCAAGGAGCCAGGGATATGAGGAAAGCTTTGGGGGTGATGGATATATTCACAGTCTTGTTTGTGATGATGAATACATACACATGGCAAAACTTAACAAACCGGGTCTCAGTCAATGGAACATGGAACGCTTGATCACAGGGTTATGAGTTCAAGTCCCATGGTATGTGTATACATAAAAAGCTTAAAAAAAATTTTTTAACTTAACTGTACACCTTAAATTCATACAGCTCATATATGTTAACTATTCCTCAGTACATCAGCTTTTTTAAAAAATATAGTCTTGACCAGTAATTAATAATCCTCCAAATACAAATTGAGCCCTAATTCACTCCTGTAAAATTACTCCCTGTTAATACCATGCATTTTAGTCATAAAATCCAGAGGGCATCCTTACTTCCAAACCATTAAGAGTGATTTAAAGGACCAAATTCAGTAAATCATAAAGAAAACAAATGTTTTACTGGAGCTCTGAAGAGCTCTGAACAACTCAAATATTTTTTCATTTAAAAAACTTAAAATAGGGACGCCTGGGTGGCTCAGTTGGTTAAGCAGCTGCCTTCAGCTCAGGTCATGATCCCAGCGCTCTGGGATCGAGTCCCACATCAGGCTCCTTGCTCAGCAGAGAGCCTGCTTCTCCCTCTGCCTCTGCCTGCCACTCTGTCTGCCTGTGCTCACTCTCTCTGACAAATAAATAAAATCTTTTAAAAAAAAATAAAAAATAAAAAACTTAAAATAACTAAAAAGAGTAACAAACCATGTCAACTGTTGCTCTTATTTTATGTAGGATTAAACAAAAATAACAATGCACTGGGTGCCTGGGTGGCTCAGTGGGTTAAAGCCTCTGCCTTTGGCTCAGGTCATGATCTCAGGGTTCTGGGATCGAGTCCCGCATCGGGCTCTCTGCGCAGCGGGGAGCCTGCTTCCTCCTCTCTCCACCTGCCTCTCTGCCTACTTGTGATCTCTGTCAAAGAAATAAATAAAAAATTTAAAAATTTAAAAAAATAATAATAATAACAATGCACTATCATCTCCTCCCCGGTATCATAACTGTTGTTAGAGTTTCATAGTCAATCCTTTAAAACAGACCAGACCAAAGCTGACCACGACAAATAGAAAGAAGCAACTGTCTCCCATGTGGAGAAAGGCTCTCTGAATGAGAAGTTAAAGAGAAATGTCTGCGGACTTTCTCTGAATCCCTCAGCACCTAGACAATCACTACACACCTCTCTGCCTCATCAAAGCCTAATCAGAGTTAGAAACAATCCAGTTTCAGTAAGGGAACCTAAAGAGCAGAGCTCCTCAGTTAGCATCATAGGATCTTCCGCCTCCCCCTGGTTGGGGTACCCAAGCTCTCCAGGCTACCAGATACACCAATAATATTTTCCTTCATTTTAAAGATTTTTTTAAGCTTCCTACTATATCAGCCTACTTCATTACTTGCCCTTTTCTTTATAGTCCCTATAGGATTTATGTTGATATCCTCATGCTCAGCATTTATGCTGATGTCAGAACCTGATATAGAGAAGTAGCATGAAGCAGTGCTGGGGAAGGAATATGGGCTCTGGAATCAAACAGACCTGGGTGCATTCTTTGGTCCTAACACGTACTCCCTGAGCCTTAATTCTCTTATCAGTACAAGAGTCAAACTGTCTTTCTCATTGGACAACAACTGCTATTAAATGACATTTATTTGACACAATTATTTGACAGAGGAGGGGAGCTTCACAAATAATAAACCCCATTCTCTTCCTTACTTTCTAATTAGAAGGCATTTTCTAAGGCAAGGTACCTCCATCAGCCCTTACCAGCCCCAGGTGTCATCAGTGACATTTTCACTGTACTTTGTGTCCATTAAAGGCCTTCCCTGCCAGTGTAAATACTGTCTCTTATCTACTGACATTAATGCATCTCAGAGGTAGCTGTATTAGGATGTAAGAAAGGAATTAAAAGTAGTGGATTGTTGGGTGCCTGGGTGGCTCAGCCAGTTAAGCACCTGCCTTTGGTTCAGGTCATGATCCCAGGGTCCTGGGGTCAAGCCCTGCATCAGACTCCCTGCTCAGCAGGGAGCCTGCTTCTCCCTTTCCCTCTGCAGTTCCCCCAGCTTGTGCTCTCTTGCTCTCTCTGTCAAATAAAATCTTTAAAAAAAAAAAAAATGGAAAATAGTAAAGGAGATGGACGGTAGTGATGTCTGCACATTATGAAAGTATTTAACACCACTGAACCATACACTTAAAAATGGTTAAGATGGAGGGGCGCCTGGGTGGCTCAGTGGGTTAAAGCCTCTGCCTTCGGCTCAGGTCATGATCCCACGCTTCCCCCCGCCCCCTGCCTGCCCCTCTGCCTAAGTGTGATCTCTGTCTGTCAAATAAATAAATAAAATCTTTTTTTAAAAATGGTTAAGATGATAAATTTTACCACAATAAAAAAGAAACTAGAAAAATAAGTTTCTCTGGACTAACAGTTGACTAAACCTGACCACTTCCAGCCTCAATGTGAGAGTTAATTGCATAATTACAATTCTGGGGCATCAAGTTCCTGCTATGGCTCCAAATAAAATGCTATCTGAAAAATCCTTGTCAAATCCTTCTCTGTCCCATAATGTGACACAAAGGAGCATCTCATGCAGCTCCACCATCCTCCAGTTAATAAAGACAAGAACAACTCTAGCTGTCTCCCTTACATCGACAGTAATGGCAGAGATGGCAGGACCTCAGAGGGATCTATGGAACCATTCCAGGCTCACTCACAGTCTGACTTGTGCATGTGCTCACTAGTATTTGAATGAAAATGAACTTTACTTCCCATAGCAACTCCCCATATAAAACAAAAAAAAATTTCTGAAGGTTCAAAGGACATTCTAAAAACTAGATTCTATAAGGTTAGTTCGGCAACACTACAGGAATCCCAAGCCTAGGATAAACTGGGAAACTGCAAATAAAAGTTTACAAATCGGGGAGCCTGGGTGGCTCAGTGGGTTAAAGCCTCTGCCTTCGGCTCAGGTCATGATCCCAGGGTCTTGGGATCGAGCCCCGAGTAGGGCTCTCTGCTCAGCGGGCAGCCTGCTTCCTCCTCTCTCTCTGCCTGCCTCTCTGCCTACTTGTGGTCTCTGCCAAATAAATAAAAACAAAGTCTTTTAAATAAATAAATAAATAAATAAATAAATAAAAGTTTACAAACCTCCCCCACCCGAGAAAATGCTCTGTTCTACTTTTTTGTACTTAAAAATATTAAGCCATCTCAAAATCCTTTCCAGCCCAATACCCAAAATCAAATGGTCTGAAGGCATTCTGAGATGAGTACTACAGAATGTGACACAAATATGATTCTTAAAAAACATTTTCAGTAATAAAACTCAAATGCACCGGGCGCCTGGGTGGCTCAGTAGGTTGGGCCTCTGCCTTCAGCTCGGGTCATGATCTCAGGGTCCTGGGATGGAGCCCCGCATCAGGCTCTCTGCTCAGTAGGGAGCCTGCTTCCTCCTCTCTCTCTGCCTGCCTCTCTGACTGCTTGTGAGCTCTGTCTGTCAAATAAATAAATAACATCTTAAAAAAGAAAACTCAAATGCACCAGAATCTGGCAGGGCAGGAGGGTAGGGGAGGAGACAGAAACAGGGAGTTGTTCAATGGGTCCAGAGTTTTAGTTTCGCAAGATAAAAAAGTCCTAGTGTAAATACGGTTAACATCACTGAACTGAACACTTAAAAATGGTTAAGAGGATAACTTTTGTATCATGTGTTTTTATTACTACAATTAAAAAGAAACAATCACAGGGAGACCTCGGTGGCATAGCTGGTTAAACGCCCAGCTCTTGGTTTCAGCTAAGTTCATGATCTCTGGGTCCTGAGACGGAGCCCCACCTCTAGCTCTGCACTCAGCCAAGTCTACTTAAGATTCTCCCTCCCTTCCCCTCTAACCCTCCTTCCCACCATGTGCACTCTCTCTTTCAAATAAAACAAATCCTAAAAAAAGAAAAAAAGTCACAGAAGTTAGTGCCCAGCAGTCATACTGATACAAAAATATTTCAAATCAACTAACTTCTACTGTCTGATACTAATCCCTAAAATTCCTTTTGTCCCAATTAAAAAAAAAAAAAAAAAAAAGTGGACACATCTCGCTGGTACGACATGGAAGCTTTTCTAACTACAATAGAGCTGAGGGAGCACATATAAGGAAATAAGGAAGACAACAATACAAATACTAAGCAATGGCAGAAATACAAAGCAGACTAAACACAATTTGTGTCCTCCGCATTTGCAATCCATCCTAAGTATCTAAGTAAAACTGTATAGAGGCTTCTCTTTACTCCAAAAATAAAGAAAAACTCCTCAACCTGCTTACAAGGCCCAGTACACCTCTCCAGCCCCCTTTCCCACCAGATTCTTCAACACTCTTCCTGTTCTGTACATAGAGCTGTACCCTAAGTCCTCAATCCTTCCAATGAACCCCATCATCTTTGCCCTTGCTGTTTGCTCTCACTGGAACACTCTTCCTTTTCCTATGCAACCTTCAGATCTTAGTTCAAATGTCTTTCCAGGGACTCCCCTAAATCAAATGGTGTCACTGTTGTAGTTTTACGTTCATGCGATTATTTGGTATCATCTGAAGACAGGGGCCAGAGATGCATTCACTGCTTCCCATTCCCAACGCCCAACACAGTGTACCCAATAAGCACTCAAATATTTGTTGAACAAGTGAATAAATGGGCAACAAACCCATAAGAAGGCAATGAAACATCTTAAGAGGATACTTTAATGAATCTTTAGAGGATGTCCAAAGCAATTAAGCCTAAAATCCCTATTCAACTCTTGAGAAAAATAACAAAATACACTTCTCTGGCCCTTCTATGTTCCTAGGCAAACACTGAGCATCAAATGCTGTTAAGTAAAATACAAAAATACACAAACACACGGTAGATAAAGCAGAATTACTACTTGCTGGGCAACTCGTTTTGGTATTTCTTGCTACAATGCCTGCTACATAAGAAGCCCTCTGGAAATACCCGTCAAATGAATAAAGAGCAACATTTCACAAGACTCTTAAGTACATATGACCCAGTAACTAACTCTACTCAAAACTGTGATGACTCATATAAAAGACCATTACAGAAGCAAAGGAATGAATCTCTTAAGTGGCAAAGCCCCCTACTATATATAAGCCATATTCATTTAGATCTCAAAAAGGAAAAATGCCAGATGTGTACTAAGAGTGAAAGAAATGGATAATGCAATCAAGTAACCATAGAGCTTTAAGCAGAAACTACAAAATATCACTTTGAACTATTTCCCAAAACCCTTAAGAACATAAGGAACTATTTAGGATTCCCTGTCCCCTCCAATACCAATATAAACTGTATCTATACTTTAGAGATATAATCCATAAACCTAACAGAAAACTCCAGCCCACAGTGATCTCTCCTCCCTCTGATTTTGCAGTTAAACGCTACTTTATAGTTTTCCCAATAATTTAATCTAAACACTCTTATTTTATATCTTTTCACATAGTCTAACACTCTGGGTGCTTATTAAATACTTACTGAAGTGATATGAAATTATACTGCGTTGAATAATGGATTTTGGTATAAAAATTCCTGCAAAGGTCATTCCTGAAAGTTTTTCATATGCCTCAGTTTTAGCTCCATTATTAGATTAAATATAAAGTCGTTATCCAACACATGTTCAAACAAGGTTTAGAGTTTTCTTAGTACCACACCTACAAACTCAATCAAGGGAGGTTTTCAATGTCATGGTGTCTTTTCAGATTAAGTCAGAGATAGTAACAACACCTGCCCCTACTTTCTTCCCCTACTACTGCAAATTTCACTTGACATCGTCCCCAAACTTAATCAGTTCCAGGCAGAGTTCCTTCTGTAGAAAACTGGAAGACACAAAATCTAAGCTACATTTAATACTAACGGCACATCCCTAAAAACCAGGGAACATAATCTCCGGAAAAGGATCAGTTTAAAATGTCCAATTACATGAGTCTCCACGATCAAAAAAGCAGATAAAATACATCACTTAGGAAAGCCCAAAGCAGCAGGCAAATATCAAGCATTCTAGTTAAGTGGCTGCCGTTCAAGGCTCCTTAAACGCTCCATCCCTGCTAGTCCCAAACATCTGTATCAGGACCCAGGACAACGCGCCCACAGGTGACCTGAGCCTCTGGAATCATCCTCTCTACAGCAACAGGCTCTATTTAATTCTGGTTTTCCTATCCGCGCCCCGAAGGAGGCTACAAGGGAGGGCCGGCGGGGCCGGTCGCGAGGAGCCGAGCCTGGCAGGCCGGGTCGGCCGAGAGCTGGGGGCTTGTGGTGGCAGGGGCGGCGCCGGAGCAGGGCAACGACGCCGGAGAAGGAGGGCGCTCGCCCCGGGCCGCTGCCGCACGTGCCCCGCTAAGGACGTAGGAGAGCCCGCAGGCCAGACCCGGGGCGGGTCCAGGGAAGGGGTCGAGGTGAGGCGCGCGGGACTGGGGCGGGGAGGCCTCACCGTTGCTCCCGGGAGGCTGGCGCCGCTGCGGTCCCGCAGTTGCTAAGGAGAATGCTCTTCCGGGTCGGGGCGCGGCGGGATAGAGAGCAACGGTGGCCGGACGGGGCCAAGAGCGCCGCGCGCAGCCAGAGCGCCGCGGAGGCGGGGGTCTGCGGTCGTTCGGTTGTTGGGGTGTGAGGCGGCTGGCGGGGGCTGGCGAAGGGCCAGCGCGACTTCTCCCGCCTCGCCTCGTGGGGGCGATGGGCTGTAGCCAGTGGCTCCAGCGAGGCCACTTCTAAGAAGCCTTCCTGCCCCACCCCGGCCGCCTCAGCCGCCCGCTCCAGAGCCCTCCCAGCCCGGGCTCTCGCCCGGCTTCTAGTCCCCTGTTGTAGCCACGCCGGTGCTTTCGCAGGACGGGTTTTACTCCTTTCATTTACTAGACACTCGGTTTGGGACACCTGCAGAAGTCTCGGGGCAGGGCTGGCCCTAGAGAGGCGGAGAGGGGCGATTGAGGCGTGGTTCCTGCTCTCAGAAATGCACAGACTGATGGGAGGGCAGGCAGACGGGTGCTGCTTCCCCGGGTGGGCTAAGCAGGGTGGGCTAAGCAAAGACCGTGGGGCCTACCCAGACGCGGGTGAGGGGAAAGCTGGGGGTGGAGACTTCAAGCAAGTAGAAGGATAGGAAGGAATGTTTCAGGTGAGAAAAGTAGGCTCGGTTGAGAAACCCGCTGAAAGGTCAGTGTGGCCTGCCCAGGGAAGTGGGTAGAGAAGGATGGAGCCTAAGAAAACATCAACATTGTAGGTGTGAACAAGGAAGAGGAACCTCCAAAGAGCAGTCAGAATGTTCGGTTGAAGGACTGCTGAAAAGACAGCAGGAGAGGAAAGAAGTCCAGTAAGGACGAGGTCGCCAGTGCCATGATATGGCCATCAAGTGCCTAGTAGTGACCATAAAAAATCAAAATTCAGAAATATGTTAGAAGAGTGGACAGTGGCTTGAATCTGTGTAGTGAAGGGGTCCACCACCATACCCTCCATATTCAAACAAGGAAAAGAGATACATTAAATTGTTCCTGAATGCCTTAATGTTTTTGAAAATATTTGTAAATTTCAGGATTCCTCTACTAATACCTCTACTAATTCTTTTTTTTTTTTTTTGTAAAGATTTCTTTATTTTAGGGACAGCTGTCACATCCACTAAGCATCGTGCCTCTCAGCATCTGCCTTTGGCTGAGGTCAAGATCCCAGAGTCCTGGGATTGAGCCCCTTTTTGGGCTCTCTGCTCAGAGGGGAGCCTGATTATCCCTCTGCCTACCACTACCCCTGCTTGTGTTCTGTCTCTCTGACAAATAAATAAAATCTTTTAAACATAATAAAGATTTCTTTATTGTAAAGAGAGTGTGCGTTGTGGGGAGCGGGGATAGAGGGAGAAGAGCCGGGGAAGGGGTGGAGGGAGAGTGAGAGAAAATCCTCAAGCAGACACATGCACCACCCACTGAGCATGGTGTCTGATATGGGGCTTCATCCCAGGACCCTGAGATCATGACCTCAGCCAAAATCAAGTGTCGGAAGCTTAACAAACTGAGCCACCCAGGCGCCCTGAGCTTTTGGTTTTTAATGTTCACACAGGTCAGAATCCTCCTCGAAACTGTGATGTAGGCAAAACTTGTCTATTCAAACTGTAGCTGAGAAGGAAGACGACGACCAGGAGCAGGAGGCAGAGGATGGCAAAGGTACAGTGATTCAATGGGTGGGAGAGGCCTCGGTGGAGCCAGGGATGGGAAGACCCAGAAAAGGAAAAGAACAGAGGATTAATAACATAAAAGCTGGAGTTTCAGAGCCAGAAATGGGAGATGAAGCCAAGGAAACCAAAAATATTAGAAGCAGGAATAGATAAGCAAAGCAAGGACAGTTACTGTACATAAGTTCAGCAGGCAGATGCCATTTGGGGACAGCTGACAGAAAGTGTGGTGTCAGCCAGTGTGAAGGCGGCAGGGTTGGATGGACATGTTCCCACATCATCTGAGTAGAGTGACCTCTGGGCTTCCTCATGGGGGTCAAAGGAAAACCACAACACACTGTAGAGTGACGTGGGGTGAAAAGTTTGCCCCAAGCATACCTCCAGTCCAGAAAACCAGTACCTTTCCCATTATATCAAGTATTATAACAAGCTCACTTAGAAGAGGCATATTCCTCTCTAAGAGACTAAATTTATCCACAATGGATGTGACCAGCCATCTGTGGGAGTAAACCAAGAAATTCAAAATGTGTGGCTGAAAAGTTAGAACACCCAAAATATCAGCCAAGGGAGCTTTAGGTGTAACATAAGCAAGGCAGGACCAGGAAATGGATACAGTTTGATAAAAGGAAGCTAAATCAAGTGTTCTGTGAACAGAAGGGATGAAGTCAACTTGTAATATAGACAAAAAGAAGCCCCAAATCCATAAAGTACAATAGATAAAGTCTATCCCACATTCTCCTGGCAGCCTTGAATAGAGCTTCAATTCTAAAGAACTGTGTTCTTTTGAAGGGCCAAGGTGATTCATTAGGCTAAACTTGGCTGGGGTTCCAGGAGATTTCAATGGTGCCTCAAGAGATGGAAACTTATCATTGCTGTGAAGGGCATATTTTTAGAGAACTGCAGGGAGTTGTGGGTGAACTCTGTACTTCCAGGATGGTGTGAGCATGAAGGGTTCCAGGTGATGAGCTTTGTCTGACTTTGGTCTCTGGATAATGGATAGCCAATTAATGAGGCAAAATGCTTTGAAGAATGCCCAGACTATAAACAGAGGACCAGGGTTACCATGCCCTGTTGGTATATACAGTGAGCCATCTGCTACCTCCAGCAGAATTCCATTTTGGCATTGAGAGAGATTGTGTCTATTATGAAATTTAAGCCTTCCTGGGAGTTTAAGGATTATAGACAGCTAAAATGCCCCAGAGTTTTCCAGGTCCAGATGACCCTGATTGCTAACCACTACCACCCCAAACTTGGTCTTCTCCTACACTAACATTACCCAGTCACAGAGGCAGAAATCCAGACACCTAGGAGCCATCCATGACTCCTCCACTACCCCCCCAACCATACCCTCACCCTTACAGCCCAGTCCAAGAACAAGTCCTGTAGGTTGTCTCATTCCCCCCACCCAATCCCACTACCAGTAATTACACTGAAAGGAGCAAAATGAAGCCGGGTGATAAAGATTGTGTGTGTGTGTGTGTGTGTGTGTGTGTGTGTGTGTGTAAACAAACAGTATAATAACCACATACCACAAGAACTTCAAGGAAATATGATGGAATAAATCTACTCAACAACATGCTTGATTTCACCTTGAAGGAAGGAAAAGCTAACAAAAGGACTATTAAATATATTGAAGAAAAACTAAGATAAAGTTGAACATATGCCAAGAACCAAAGTGAAGGAGTATTTGCTGACCTAGGGGTATGACTTTGGAAGGACCCAGTCAACTGTGGGATGGAGTCAAGTGCCCTGAGCCTCGTCTTTGCATGTGCAGGCTGATAGTGCTGTGGACTGAGTGTTACGGGTGAGCAGAAAATATGTCTCATCCTCTCCATATCAATTGATCTTGGCCTCCTCAATTCCAGCAATTAGCCCCACCCAGACCACTATTTCCCACTTGTGGTCCTTGTCTGATTAGAGTCTGTTTTTGTTCTTGTCTCACTTTAAACGTAGCTTTAAAAAAATACATTTTTTTTCACTCTATGGGTATTATTTTTCTCTTAGCTTTTTAAATATAAATCCTTGGGACACTCGGGTAGCTCAGTCAGTCAAGTGCCTGCCTTCAGCTCAGGTCGTGATCCCGGGGTCCTGGAAAAGAGTCCCGCATTGGGCTCAGTGCTCAGTGGGGAGCCTGCTTCTCCCTTCGCATGCAGCTACCCCTGCTTGTGCTCTCTCTCTCTCTCTCTTTCTGACAAATAAATAAATAAATCTTTTTAAAAAGTGTTTTAAGAAAAATGATAATAAAAATAAATAAATATAAACCCTTCTAGATCCTTCCCACTTCTAGCCTCAGAGCTCTTAGCCTTTACCTTAATTTCTCTTTACCTTCTAGTTCCTATTTAAAATCTTGTCTTTTTGAATACTTCTAACTATTCATTTTACTTTATCAGATCTATCAACATCTTAATCTTTTAGATTTTTTTTATTTTCTAGTTCTTTACTCTTTCTTTTATTTTCTATTTAACATATGCTACTTCAAGTATGAATTTTAGAAACTTCTAATTTACAATGCTATTCATTCAAAGTTTTGATTCCCACATCCTTAGCTTTTAATTTGCCTTAATTTTTATACTTTCTCATCCTCCCATTTTGATCTTCTCTTCCTCCTGATCTTCCATCCTTTTTCTAATTTTGAGCTCTCTCTTTTAATCACAGATTAAACTCAGCAGCTGTAAAGGACAAATAATAGTTATTACACTTTACAAAAGAAAGAATGATGGGGTGCCTGGGTGGCTCTGTGGAGTAAGCCTCTGACTCTTGATTTCAGCTCAGGTCCTGATTTCAGGGTCCTGAGATCCAGCCCCGCATCAGGCTGGGCACTCAGCGGGGAGTTGCTTCTCTCCTCCCTCTCCCTCTGCCCTCCCCTGCTCGATCTCTCTCTCAAATAAATAAATAAATAAACCTTTTTTTAAAAAGAGAGAGAGAAAGAGAGAAAGTGACCTTTAAACTCATTAAACCCAGAATGTTGACGCCTTTGTCTTGTTGGAGAATTCACTGCACAGGGAGGTCTTCATAGGACAAGGTTTTACTTTTCTCCTGTACCTTGCCCCCGCCAGATACCAGCATCACGTGAAGCTGACAATTCCAGTAGAGCAGCAATGCGTCAGAGCACTTAAGGGGAGTCAGACTGCTGGGTTCAAATCCAACTCCTTCAGTTACTCACTGTGTGACCTTAGGCAAATTACTCAACCTCTCCATTGAGGTTTCCCTCCCCATAGCATGTGAATGATGATGGTACCACCTCATAAGGTTGATGTGAATTTTAAATGAGTCAGCACTTAAAACAGTGCCTGGCACAGAGTAAATACATGTTCGTTAATATTATCTTTTGATAAGAAATTATCCTCAACCATAGTCACTCTTAGGAGTGTAGAACAGCTAAGTATCTTGTATATGATGGTCCTAATAAAGACAGCCTGCTTTCTTCCTTCTGTAGCAGATGCTGCAGCCTACCGAACTTCACTTTTGGCATGCTCTCTTCCTAACAGAACCCCAATTTTATTTTTCCAGATAACAACTCTCCTCCAAGGAATCATGTGCTGGAGGGGAGGGTTGGGTCTGCTCTGCGTCTATGTGAGTGTTTGAGGTGGGTGGGGGACAATTTTAATGAAAGATGAGTCTTTCTCCTGTTCCAGAGCCCAGTGCTGAATGAGTCTCTTCACTTTAAAAGTCTAGAGAGAAGGGGCACCTGGGTGGCTCAGTGGGTTAAGCCCCTGCCTTCAGCTCAGGTCATGATCCCAGTGTCCTGGGATCGAGCCCCGAATCAGGCTTTCTGCTCGGCGGTGAGCCTGCTTCCCCACCCCCCCGCCCCCACCTGCCTCTCTGCCTACTTGTGATCTCTCTGTGTGTCAAATAAATAAATAAAATATTTTTTAAATTTTTAAAAATTGGGGCACCTGGGTGGCTCAGTGGGTTGAGCCTCTGCTTTCGGCTCAGGTCATGGTCCCAGGGTCCTGGGATTGAGCCCCGCATCGGGCTTTCAGCTCAGCGGGGAGCCTGCTTCCCTCCTATCTCTCTCTACCTGCCTCTCTGTCTACTTGTGAGCTCTATCTGTCAAATAAATAAATAAAATCTTAAAAAAATTTTTTTTAATTAAAAAAAAAAAAGTCTAGAGAGAAAACAGCTGATTGGCTAAGGCCAGCCTATGAATTGGGCTAGGGGAATCCATGGAGCCAGTCCACTGAGCCAGGGAAACAGACTCACTCAGCACAATTACGGCCATTTGGGTCTATACCTTCCTTAGGATCTCTGTGTATGTGTGTGCACCTGTGGACCCACTTATTAAGGGAAAGGGGGGAGCGAATTTCAATGAAGGTATATGGGAGAAATAATCTTATGCAGTGTATAAACCATCTACACAGATAGACATACCCTCGTCTGAAAAGCAAGAATATAAAATATAATTTTTGTAAAATGTGATCATCACATTTGAAAATATTTAACTGGAGATAAAACTTCTCAGAATGCCAAAACCAAACCAAGACAATTGGAGCAAAGAGGACTTACAGAAGGTGAGTGAATGACAAAAAAAAAAAAAAAAAAGAACCTGAACCTACTCTTAAGAAAGAAATGGGCTGGGCACCTGGGTGGCTCAGTGGGTTAAAGCCTCTGCCTTCAGCTCAGGTCGTGGTCCTGGGATCGAGCCCCATATCAGGCTCTCTGCTCAGCAGGGAGCCTGCTTCCTCCTCTATCTCTGCCTGCCTCTCTGCCTACTTGTGATCTTTGTCTGTCAAATAAATAAAATAGGGGCACCTGGGTGGCTCAGTGGGTTAGGCCGCTGCCTTCGGCTCAGGTCATGATCTCGGAGTCCTGGGATCAAGCCCCGCATCGGGCTCTCTGCTCAGCAGGGAGCCTGCTTCCTCTCTCTCTGCCTGCCTCTCTGCCTGCTTGTGATCTCTCTCTGTCAAATAAATAAATAAATAAAATCTTAAAAATAAATAAATAAAATATTTTTAAAAAAAGGAAAGAAAGAAATGGGCTTTTTAAAAGTAGTTTTTAGTTAGAACAAATATAAAGAAATGAGCCCAGTCTGGTTTTTGTTGGGTTAGTGAAAAACGTGGTAAAACACTAGGAAACTGAGTGGATCAGAAAACTGTGAGAACATCTCATCTCCCTTAAATGAATCAAAATATACGGCCTCCAATAGAATTCCTAAAGTAAAGAGAAAACAAAGAATTTTAATAACTGAGAAAAATACAGAATAACACAATTACAACAATAATAAGATTACATGTAAATGGACGAAATTCTCCCATTTAAAAAACAGCATCATAGACTGGATAAAAAAGACAAAATCCACACCTACGAATCTTCTTTTAAAAATACATTTAACAAAAGGGAAGATAGAATAATTTAAGAGCCTGGCTCAGGTAAATCATGCTTGCATAAAACCAAGTATAGCGGGTCCCAGCTTGACTGATTAAGTTATGTTCATCCCAGGATACTGGCATACCTGGGCATGCCCAGAACACCCGTGGCAGGACCCAGTGGAGGTCTGTTTTCATGAGAAGGCAGCATCCTAGGAAAGAATCCCTTCTTCAGGCAAGGCCAAAGGGAAGCCCAAGGACAAGAGGCCAGTATCATGCAGTGTAAGGGAGGGAGACTGCAGGGGTGGGTGTGAACACAATCCACACTGTCAGCCTAAGGCAGCTCCACTCTGTAGCTTTTCAACAGAACGGGGCACCAGCCTGGAAAGGGTGCTGTTGGAGCATGTTGGCCTTAACTCTCCACAATGCTCCATTCATTGGCCCCAAACACAGGCTCTGCCCCAGCCCCACTGAGAGATCATGGGCAAGTCCCTGCACCTCGGGGGCCTCCATTTCTTCTACAGATGGAGGCAATTGGAGGAACAGATCCAAAGAGGAAAAATTGGGAAATAGAGAGCTTTCTCAAGTGCAGATTGAGCCTTCTCAGATAATTAATTGCAATTTTCAAGATAAAGATATTCACATAGATACACAAAGATTTTACACATGCTTTCTTGGACTTCCATATATCAAAATTGAAGAAAAACCCAATATACTACCTATATGCACATGACCAGGAAAGAATGGAAGAAAAACTCTGTGACAGGATAATTGGGTTAAAAAAGCAACACCCTAAAAGGGATGTTATGTTAAAGACAAAGAAAAAAAGATACCATTTACACAGTTAAAACTGTGTCAGATGAAATTTGCTTCTCTCCTGCCTATGTTAGTAAGAAGGAAAAAGGAAAAAAAAATCAATTCAATCTACACCTAAATTTTTTTTTAAGATTTCATTTATTCATTAGAGAGAGAGAGAGAGAGCACGAACAGGGGGAAGGAATAAGGAAGAGGGAGAAGCAGGCTTTCCACAGAGCAGGGAGCACAACGCAGGGCTCAATCCCAGGACCCCCAGATCACGACCTGAGTGGAAGGCAGCTGCCCAACCGACTAAGACACCCAGGCACCCTTACATCTAAATTTTTTTAAGATTTAGGTAATAAATTTAAAAGGAAAAAACAATAAATACAAAATCAAATAAATTAGAAAATAAGAGGGTGTCTGTTTAATATGCAAAACAGATAAGAAATTAGCTAATATAATATCTGCAGACTATTAGGATAGTCAACAAAATACCCAAGAGAGCATAAGAGAAACAAAATGCAAAAACTATAAAACACAAAAAAAGTTTCAATTATTAGGAAATATTATTCAAAGTTAAACTCTGGTAAGTTTTAAATATTAAAGGGAATTAATAATTTTGAATACAACTTACACAAGAAGAAAACTCAGGCAACAGGGAAAGATTAGTGAAAGGGAAAGTTCAAGGAAGAAACATGGAAAATTTATTGTAGAATGACTCAGTGAATTCTTTTTAAAAAGCACGTAGGCTTTAAAAAAAAAAAAAGCACCTAGAGTTGATAATGTTGTCATTAACACTTTCAATGTCAAATAAATAAAAACCAAATTCATTTTGTAAGGCAAATATCGTTATTTCCCTCCTACTTGTAAAGATATAGACTATAATACTGAAAAAAGTTTCAAAGAATTCCGTACATAATTTTACTGCTTCATACATAATTTTACTACTTTTGCACAATTATTTTTATTTTATTCTGTTTTTCTGGACTGGTGCTATATACTCGTGCTGCATAGTTGCAGAATGTGTAACTATCTTACCTCCCTGCATTTATAAATTGTAACTTAGTATGTTCCATGTTTATCTTAGAGTTTTCTTTTATGCTATTCATTATATAAATTACAAATGTTAATTGGAAATAACTTAGAAATAACATTTGATTATGAGGAAGCAACTAAAAATGTATGCCTGATTCCACCATCCAAAGATAGACAGACAGACAGACAGATAGACATTTGGATTTGGCTCGCAATATACTTTTTTGAAATTTTTAAGATGAGATATATAGTTGACCCTTGAACAATGCAGGGATTGAGATGCTAATTCCCCAGACAGCTGAAAGTCTGTATATAACTTTTGACTCCCCCAAAACGTTACTGCTTATAGTCTACTATTAGTCTACTGTTAATTGAAAGCCTTACCAATGACATAAACAGTCAGTTAACACCTATTTTGTATGTTGTACACATTATATATGGCATTCTTACAATAAAGTAAGCTAGAGGAAAAAAGGTTATTAAGAAAATGATAAAAATACATTTACAATATGTACAGTGTTACATTTATAGAAAAAAAGCTGCATATAAGTGGACCCACATAGTTCAAACCATGTTGTTCAACAGTCAACTATATAATTCAAATAACATCTAATTCACCATTTTAAAGTATGCAGTTCAGTGGTTTATAGTATAGTCACAATGTTTTCCAGTAATCACCAAATTAATGTAGTGCATTTCATCATACCAAAAAGAAACCCCATACCCTTTAGCTGTCATTTCCCTCCCATCCTCCCAGACCTAGGAAGCTACCAATTTTTTGTTACAGATTTCCCTATTCTGGACATTTCATATAGAGGAATGTGGCTTGGTCCCTTGTGACTGGCTTCTCTCACTTAACATGTTTTCAAGGTTCATCCATATTGTAGCATGAATCAGTACTTTGTTCCTTTATATGGAGAACTAATATTCCACTGTATATATATCTACATCTTGTTTATGTCTTCATCAGTTGATAAACATCTGGGGTGTTAACACTTTTTGGCCATTATGAATAACATTACTATGAACATTCAAGTGCAAGTTTTTGCATAAAAATATGTTTTCAATTCTTTGGGGTATGTACATAGACCTGGAATTGCTGGGTCATATGGGCCCAGTTATGTGGCATCTACACCATTTTACTTTCCCACCAGCAATGGGTGAGGGTTCAGATTTCTCCACAACCTTGATGTCATTTGTTATTTCCCATTTTTTTTTATTACAGCCATCCTAGTAGAATGATAATCTCATCTAGTAAAGTGGTATCTCCTTGTAATTTTAATTTGTAGTTCCCTAATAGCTAGTGATGGTAAGTATCTTTCCATGTGCTTATTGACCTCTTTTATATCATTTTGGAGAAATGCCTGTTCAAGTGTGTCACCCTTTTTGTGGTTGAATTGTAAAGACTTCTTTACATATTCTGGATGTGAGGCCCTTATCAAGTATGTGATTTGCAAGTATTTTCTCCTACAGTGTGGGTTGTATTTTTACTATTTTAACAATGTCCTCCAGTGCAAAAAAAAAAAAAAAAAAAAGTTTTGGCTTTTCTGAAGTCCAAATTATCTATTTTTCTTTGGTTGTTTATGCTGTAGGTGACGTATCTATGAAACTGTTGCCTGATCCAAGGTCACAAAGATTGTATACCTATGTTTTCCTCTGTGTTTTTAGCTCTTACATTTAAGTCTTTGATCTATACATTTAAATCTTCACTCTTTTGCATGTGGTTATCCTGTTGTTCTGGCACCATTTGTTAAAAAGACAATTCTGTCCCCCTAAATGCTCTTGGCACCCTTGTCAAAATCAACTGACCATAAGTTCATGGATTTATTTCTGGGCTCTCAATTTTATCCCATTGACCTGTAAGTCTAACTTAATTCCAGTGCCATACTGTCATGATTACATAGCTTTTTAGTAAGTTTTGAAATTGAAAAGTCTAAAAGTTTTGAAATCAAAATGTAATCTACTTTACAATTGTTCTGTAACTTTTTCATTCCAAAAGCTTGAAAATATGTATCAACATGTGAACAAATATTCTATAGCCTTAATTTGAATAAACAGTATGAATCTTCCATTAGTTATTTGACCAAAATTACATCATATTGTTAGATACATAATATCCAATCTTTTATCATAGTGTTTAATTTTCATCCATGCAACTAAATCCCTGCATATATATACACATATATATACATGCATGAAATTCTTTGCTTTGAAAAATTATTTTTATATATTAATTTAAAAGACTGTATTGTATTCCACTAAGTTTATGCACAATAATTGTATTCAGTGTTCAAGCATTATAAATAATGGTGCGATACCATTTTTGTATATTTGGTTAAGCTCCTTTTGGATAATTTCCTTAGACAAAATAGACTAACTTGAGATTCCTCACTCAAGCAGTATAAACATTTTTATGACAACTGATACATATCCAAATACATGTAATTTTCAGTTTAATGCTACCCTAAAGCAATGTATACCAATTTCACTATAACTTTGTCTGAATGGGGTATTATACTTTAAAAAAACTATTTTAGTGATTCAAAATACTGCTTTGTGTTTGAACTTCATCTGTATGGTTACCAGTGATGTTTTGACTCCTCTTGTATGCTATAAATGTATCTTTTTCCAAATATAGTGTTTTCTCATGACTTTAACCAATCCTCTATCAAAGCCTTCAATCCAACTAATTTATTAAGTCTCTTATTAAAGTGTAATAGTCACTGTTTTCTGTAATTCTTGCTATAAACAATTTCCTGCCCATTTTGGCTCATTTATTTTTAGTGTACAAGCTGCCAGGTCATCATGCTGGGCTTAGAATATTTATTTATTTAGAATACTTATTTTGAAGAAAAATGAAAACTGAAGCTAAGCTGACTTTTGATCCTTCAAAAGTGGCCTCTTACTGTGTGTGGGAGATAGTAGAACTTGTTATGTGAGGTATTTATTTTGAAAAGGAATATGCTTATTTAGTGCAAAGGGTAGCCAGTGAAAAAGTGCCCCCTATTCCTGTCCAGCAGCACCCAGTCCCCCTCCTGTTACCAGTTTCTTCTATCCCGAGTCCCATTATTCACGCAATTGACATGCTCAGTGTGACAGCAGTCAAAGACAGTGGTTCAGAGAGGCCTGAACCCATCTCTCCCTTGGGCTCGCCACTGGATCAAGTGGTTTCCTCATCTTGTGCATCATCAAGAGGAAATGAACATGAGGAACCTGGCAGAGGCCTGGGTCCTATGAACACTACAGTGAACAAGCCAAATGTCTTTCCTCAAGAGCTCTGCTCAGTCATCCCTCTCAGGTCAGCCTTGTGCTTTCCTTGCTTTTCCCCCTTCCAGTCGGGCCATTTCTCTTTGCTGCCAACTTCGAGTCCTCCATCATCTCCTCCCACGGCCAGGAAGCCCATACACAGGGCGCAACCTGCGGTCAGCCAGGAGATGGAAACCTGGGGCTTCCCACTGCCTCGGATGGTCTCCAAGAATTCTTAACCAAATATTCACACTTCGTGTTCACCAGAATTATCTTGTCAGATGCAGTAAAAACAGTTACACTTTTGCTTCCACGTTATGGATGGCAGGTGTTTCGCCATGGGGAAGAAGGTTAAGATAAACAATGAACTCTTTCACCTTATTCAGGGATCAGTATTTTTGTTCCTCTTAAAGAATGGTCCCTGAACTCTGAAAATACCGGCCAGCATCTCCACCAGCAATACCATCCGCCTGCAGAGGAGAGCAAGATTTCAGTCGGATTATACGTATATCAAAACATGTTTCTTATTTTCTTCTTTTTAACTGTTCTATTTTAACTCCAGTGTAGTTAACATGCAGTGTTATATTAGTTTCAAATGTACAATATAGCAATTCAATGGTCCTGTACATTGCTTAGTGCTCATTAACATAAGTGTGCTCTTTTTTTTTTTTTTTTAGATTTTATTTATTTATTTATTTATTTATTTGACACAGAGAGAGATCGCAAGTAGGCACAGAGGCAGGAAGAGGGAGAGGGGGAAGCAGGCTCCCCAATAAGCAAAGAGCCCGATGTGGGGCTCAATCCCAGGACCCTGAGATCATGAACTGAGCCAAAGGCAGAGGCTTAACCCACTCAGCCACCCAGGCGCCCCAAGATAAGTGTGCTCTTAATCCCCTTCACCTGTTTCACCCATCCTCCCTCCCTACTTCCCCTCTGATAACCATCAGTTTGTGCTCTATAGTTAAGAGTCTGGTTTTTGTTTGTGTTTGTTTGTCTCTTTTCTTCTTTGTTCGTTTGTTTTGTTTCTTAAATTCCACATATGAATGAGATCATATGGTATGTGTCTTTCTCTGACTTATTTCACTTAGCATTATACACTCTAGTTCCATCCATGTCATTGCAAATGGTAAGATTTCATTCTTATGGCTGAACAATACCCCCATTGTATATACACACCACATCTTTATCCATTCAGCAATTGATGGACACTTGGGCTGCTTCCATTGCTTAGCTATTGTCAATAATGCTGCTATAAACATCGGGATGCATGTATCCCTTTGATTAAGTGTTTTTGTAATCTTTATTAGCGTGATTACTAGGTCATAGGGCAGTTCTATTTTTAATTCTTTGAGGAAACTCCATACTGTTTTCCACAGGGGCTGCATCAGTGTGCATTCCCACCAACAGTGCACAAGGGTGCCTTTTTCTCCACAGCCCTGCTAATGCTTGTTTTTTATGTTGTTGATTCTAGCCATTCTGACAGGTGTGGGGTGACATCTCACTGTAGTTTTGATTTGCATTTCCCTGATGATGAGTGATGTTGAGCATCTCTTCATTACCTGCTTTAAAAAAAAGAATCCCATATCATTCATGAGATTGTTAAGCTTTCACCATAATTTGTATTCTTTAAAGACCTCTTACTTTCTTCATGCCCACTAGGATGGCCATGGTCAGAAAGACAGGTAAAACATGTACTGGTAATGATAGGAAGCAACCCTCATTCTGTGTTGGTGGGAATGGATGCTGCTGCCAGTTTGAAAAACTGCATGACAGCTCCTCAAAACGTTAAACACGGGGCTACTGTATGACCCAGCAATTCCACTCCTAGGTATATACTCAAGAGAATGAAAACATATGTTGACCCCAAATCTGTGCATATATCTCCATAGCAGCATTATACATGATGCCAAAAAATGGAAGCAAGGCAAATGTCCATCAACCAATGAGTGGGCAAACAAAACATGATGGGTGCATACGGCGGGCTATCATGTAGCCATAAAAAAACAAAGTACTGATACATACAACAGTATGACTGACTCTTTCTTTTTAAAGATTTATTTATTTATTTACTTATTTGTTTATTTGAGAGACAGAGAGTGAGAGCACAAGCTGGGGAGAGAGGCAAGCCGACTCCTCGCTGAGCAGGGAGCCCGATGCAGGGCTCGATCCCAGGACCCTGAGATCATGACCTGAGCCGAAGGCAGAGGCTTAACCCACTGAGCCGCCCAGGTGCCCCAATATGACTGAATCTTAAAAATGTTATACAAAGAAAGCAGACACATAAGGCCATATATTATCTAATTCCATTTATATGAAATGCCCAGAATAGGCAAATCTATAGACCCAGAAAGTAGATTTGTGTTTGCCTAGGTTTGTGGGACATGGAGGGAATGAGGATTAATGGTTTGGGGGTAGGGGGTGGCTCAGGGTGATGAAGTGTTTTAAAATGGATCATGGTGATGGTAGCACAATTCTGAATATACTAAAAGCCATTGAATTCTACATTTTAAATGGGTGAATTGGTTAAGGTACACATTATATCTCAAAAAGCTGTTTTAAAACTTCTGTTTCCAACAGGTGAACATTGCCTCTGTGTATTTAAAGTTACTTATTTTTTTTTAAAGATTGTATTTATTTGTTTGACAGAGAGAGAGAGTGCAAGCACGTGGGGCAGCAGGCTGAGGAAGAGGGAAAAGCAGACTCACCACTGAGCAGGGAGCCTCATGTGGGGCTCACCGTGGGGCTGGACACGATGCTGGACATGGGGCTGGACACAGGTCTGGACGCAGAGCTGGACTCAGGGCTCTATCCTACGACCCTAAGATGATGACCCCAGCCCAAACCAGGAGCCCAAAGCTTAACCAACTGAGCCATCGAGGCACCCCTCTTGCTCACCTTTAATATGGGATTTGAAAGAAGTTATTAAACCAATTTCAGCAGACAGAGGAGTTGGTTCTTTATTGAATAAATATTGCCACCTTCCAAGTGAATTTATCCTTCCCAGAAATATAAATTCTTCTAGGTGTTGACTGAAAATAAAAATGTGGACAGAAGCTCTCTTTTCCATGGGACAATATCAGAAGGAAGTCTCTTGTGGTTAGTTAACAGTTCTCAGAGACTAAGGTGAATTTTCAAAGGGCTACCACTTCCCCAGGTTTTGTTTCATTTCAATGGAGGTAAGTTTGTGGATTTCATGAACCCATTCCTAGTTCTTGGCCTGAAACACATTTAATTATTTTCCACAATATCAAAACCAGTGGAATGAGAAATTCATAAACTTCACCTGCTTGGCAGACAAGTAAGATCACAGTTACATTTATGTCTAAGTTACCCCAATCCTGGGACTTTCCTACCTTGTCAGCAGGAATTTCTGGTCAATTTGGGGGTGTAGCCTCCCCTAATATATGAAGTCTTCCTGTGGTGCTTGGATATGTCCCCAAATTTGTCCCCAGTGTGTTCCCTCCAGCTGCCTGCTAGGGAAACAGAAATTCAGACAGTCCCTCGGGGACACAGACTTCCACCACTGCAATCGTGCACCCCACCCACATCGCTACCCCAGGGCCTTGCCAGCTGGTGTTGCTGCCTCCGGTCCCCTGGCTCCCTGGGTCCGCCATGCAGCTGTAGGTCAGGCCCCAGTGAAACTCCAGGAAAGCCTCAGAACCACATTTCCTATGGTGCTCATGCCTGGTCCACCACCTCTACCGTCATGGGGAGACCGGCCCCGCCTCTGGGTCCCTTAGTTGAGTGGGAGAGGGGGGGCTGTCCCCCATGTTACCAGGATATCCAGGGAAAGCACCAGCACCCCAAGGCAGTGCAGCTTTTCCAGCTCACACACAGCCAAGTCCCCGGCCCGCCCATGGTGCCCACAGGCTTGAGCGATCATGAGATAGGTGCAAGCTCCTGCCAGGGAGGGCTCAGTTCCCCAGGCTAGACTTAAGAAACACCAGTGTGTGCTGGCTCAGTCAGTTAAGCATCCGACTCTTTATTTAGGCTCAGGTCATGATCTCAGGGGTGTGAGGTCGAGCCCCCCACAGCAGGCTTCATGCTGGGGATGGAACCTGCTTAAGTTTCTCTCTCTTCCTCTCCCCCTCCTCCCACTCTCCCTCTCTAAAAGAAGAAGAAGAAGAAGAAGGAGGAGGAGGAGGAGGAGGAGGAGGAGGAGGAGAAGGAGGAGGAGAAGAAAAAGAAGAAGAAGAAGAAGAAGAAGAAGAAGAAGAAGAAGAAGAAGAAGAAGAAGAAGAAGAAGAAGAAGGGGAGGAGGAGGAAGGGAAAGAAAGAAAGAAAGAAAGAAAGAAAGAAAGAAAGAAAGAAAGAAAGAAAGGAAGGAAGGAAGGAAGGAAGGAAGGGAGAGAAACACCAGTGTGACCACAGGCTCCTTTCCGAACTCCCATATTATCTATCCTGGTTATTCTCCATGTACCTCCTCACCCCCCAGTCCATTCTGATTATGCTCTGTCCTGCTTGGCCAGGGTTCTGGCAGTGGCAGCTTTCAGCGGTTAAAAGTACTATTGAAAGGCCCACCTTTCATGCTCCCAGCTCTCAATCACCCCCTTAGTTCCTTTACCTTGTGCGTAGCTGTAGAAAGCAAAATGGAGTGACTCGTGTCAGTGGCGGCTGGTGTCTGGAGGTGATACGAGCAGCCAAGGGCAGTGTGGCCAAGACCAGATTCCGCAGAAACCAGCGCAGGCTGATGGCACCCAGAACTGATAACCAGCAGGACCAGAGAAGGTCTGCCAAGGCCTGAGACTGATTAAACTCCTTTAAAGTGGGATGATTTTTGCAGCAAACTGTCAGACTTTCAAGATGCTGACCCTTCACATCTGACCACATCAGGCTCTGCCTGATCGACCTCTGAACAGAACAGAGATCCTCCACGGCTTGAACGTAACAAACAGCACATGCCAAGAGCCAACCCAGACGGGACAGGGGCCCCGTGTCAAGTGCACACTCACAGACTGACTTTGTGTTCTGTTTCTTCACTTTCCACCCCCTGTTGTATCTTGGTGGTTGTGCAACTTCGCATTGTGCTTTGTGGTGTGGGACGTGTGAAAAGCCACGTTAAACACAAGGTGAAATGTCACTGAGTCTGGAATCCTGAACCTGCTTTACAGTCATGTGGACCTTGGCTTTATGGTCGAACAAAGCGGTGGAAAGACATAACCTGCCTGTGTGTGACATCACAGCGTGCATCGTCTAAGTTCTCCCAGTTAAACCCTCTGAGTTGCCACAAACCCAACTCCCACTGCCCTCCCAGGACTCTTGGGGAATCCTCAGCAGAGAAGTGGTGCCCCAAAATGATGAAATTGACCATCCTTTCAATAAGGCAGCTGAGGACTGAGCCACATTTAATCTGACTTAGAAAAATAGAAAAGGGTATCTGGGTGGCTTAGTTGGTTAAGCAACTGCCTTCGGCTCAGATCATGATCCTGGAGTCCTGGGATTGAGTCCCGCATCAGGCTCCCTGCTTAGCAGGGAGTCTGCTTCTCCCTCTGACTCACAGCCTTCTCATGCTCTCTCTCTCTCTCTCTACATTCTCTCTTTCTCAAATAAATAAATAAAATCTTAAAAAAAAATTTAAAAATGTAGCCTTTCTGGAACATTAGAATGGCAGAGCAAATCCACCCAAGTTTGGACCTCTGTGAGCTCTCTCACTTGTCCACCCAGAGCTCCCCTGTCCTCCTCAATATTCTGTGAAGAGATATTAGGTGCATAGGACTGTTTGTTGCCCTCTCCATTACCTTGGGCTCCAGGGACAGAATCACTGAGGGTCTGAGCCCCATGTGCTCCGGGAGAAGCCCCGTTCTTGACACAGATCTAAGGTTGATGCCTTAACCCTACAGATTCCTGATCCAGGCTATTTCGGTTAGAAAGGGAGTCAGTGATCGGAGATAAGATTGGGTAGGATAAAGCCGTTGGATTCTGCCCTTCCTTCTCATTAAGTTGTGTTTGAATAACTTGATATCGTTTTCTGGATAAGCTGGTTACTCATGGCTCCCAACAGCAAGCCACAGATGCTTTAATGATTGTGGTGATTGGTAACACCTGCTTTAAATTTTTTCCTGTTAAAAAAAATAAAGCTGACTCTACCTCACACCTTTGTAAATTCCAGTTATAAAAATGTACACATACAAAATTCCATAAAAGTACTGGGGGAAAAAATAGGCGATGTTTATTTAATCTTGGGAAGTGAAGGGGCGGGTCTTTCTAAAAATGATACAAAAGCAAAAAACCATAAAAAAATACGATGGGTTATGGGGCACCTGGTTCGCTCAGTTGGTTAAGCGTCTGACTCTTGATCTCAGCTCAGGTCTTGATCTCAGGGTTGTGAGTTCAAGCCACACGTTGGGCTCTACACTGGGCATGGAGCCTACTTAAAGTAAAATTTTAGAATGATGGGTTTGACTATATAAAAGTTGGAAATTTCTATATGCTATTATCCACATGGATTTAAAAGTTAAAGCAGAAACTGAGAAGCAACATTTCCACACGTGAGAAGCAAAGAAATATTCTTCCCAGTGCATGAATAATGCTCACGAACCAATTAGGGGTAAAAGAATATCCCAGTGGAAAATATGCAATGGATATGATGTAGTAATTGATTGAGATTTGCAAATGGCCAGTGACCTCATGAGAGGGTGTTCAACCTCATTGGCAACCAAGGGAAGATAAAAAAGAAGAAAAGGAAAATAAGAGGAAAAAGAAAACCACACACATGGCACCATCACCACAGAACACATGGGGTATCTTTCCTCACCTATTAAATGAACAAAGGTGAAAAAAATGGTAACACCCAGTGGGGGTGAGGTTTCTGACACACTGGTGGGAAGACTGTAAGTACCACAGATTTTTTGGAGGTCGGTCTGTCAATAAGTATCAGAAGCCTTAACAGATGGATCCCTTTTGACTTAGCAATGGTCCTGTTACACCTGATCTGACCTTGAGAGGAGGGATACCATCTCCCTTGGCTTCTCCATCCAGAACATGGGACAATCTCCTTAATTCCCCCAACAGAGTAAAGGCCAGGCCCTTTGAAGAGATCATGTAATACTTCATTTTTTTGGAATGATTCAGGAAATGGACAAGAAAAAAGATTTCAAGGCTTTTCTGGTCAACCTTCTGTTAATATGAAAAATCTTGACACATTAACTTGGTAATGAAGAGCAGGTTACGTAGTACTCAGGGAAAAAAAAAACTATTTTCATTTTTAAAGAGGTAGAATAAAATAAAAACTTTCATATTTTTAAATAATATTACAATGTCTGGGGCCTGCTTAGGGGAATGGGCCCCTGGGAAGTCGGTTCCCCCCAGCCCCTGAGCTGGAAGGTACCAAATTGCTTTCTGTGGAAAGGTTGACTCCCCACGGGTACTTCCCTGGGTTTAACTGGCTTTAGTGACAGAACCCAGAGACAATGCCCATTAGCAGCTCTAGGCTGGCCACCTTATGCACAATAGGAAAGACATCTCTTTCCTGTCAGTTCCAGGTCAGGGAAAAAAAAAATCCCTGGGCTTGGCTGGGTCACATGCCGATCCTTTAATCCATCATACGGCTGGAGGGATGCCACCTATTATAGACAATTATTGTTCTTCTGTTCCCAAGACTCCTTTCTCTTCTCCCTTTGGTAACAGTTATCAGATTTCCTTTGGAGACCCATTCTGTCCTCATTCCCAGGGGTTGTCTGAGGCTGCCAATCTCTATACCCCACCTCTAGGTCCCCGACAAGAGCACTTGAGCTAACACTGGCCAACCCATGAAAAACCATCTTCTTGGCCACAACGACTGGGGATGCAAATGAACAGGACCAATCCCGGTTAGTCCTTCTGTAAGATCCCGTCTAGACATTGGAGGAAGAAATCTGAGGGCATCTCCGCCTCACTTCCATTCCCTGACACGTGGAGAGAAAGCCCCTGCAGTGGGAGAGAATGGATCAGCTACTAACATCCCCCTCCTTAGACTTCCCAGTGTTGCAAATGATAAAGTCCTTGGTAGCTTGAGTTGGGTTTCTGCCATGGACAGATTCAGGGGCCTGGACCTGGTGAGATCTGAACCACATGCCTGCATTGATGATCAGAGAAATAGGTCATTGAGATTGGCATACCTTAATAAAATCACAGGGCTAGAGTGGAGGAGAGTTCCCCAGAGAAGGGGCTACTATACGGGACAGAGCAAACAGTAACGGCAAATGAGTACTGAAACATCACTGATCAAATAACGAAGGGGGCTTACATACTATACTCTGTAACTTACAAAGAATAGCCTTACGTTTAAGTTCCCATGAAATATTTACAAAAATAATATATATTCAGAGGCACCTGGAAAGTTCACTCAGTTAAGTGTCTGGCTCTTGATCTCAGCTAGGTCTTGATCTCAGGGTTGCGAGTTCAAGCCCCACATTGGGCTCCAACCACAGGGTGAAGCCTACTTAAAAAAAAAAAAAAATTACATATACATTCAAGTACAATGAAAATCCCAGTAAAATCCAAGTCCCAGAAATATAAGTTCTAGTCTCAGACCACAATGCAATAAAATTATATATTCATAAGAAATTCTACACCTGAATCCAATTTTACCATATATGTTAACTAGAATTTAAATAAAAACTTGAAATAAAAAATAAAATAAAAACCCATAAGAAAATTTCAGATCAAAGTAAAATACAACCAATTAACATTAAAATTAATCTTATAAAAGTTTATAAAGTAATAATAACATTTATATAGAAAAACAACTATTCAGGAACCTTTTTTTTTTTTTTCACTTTAGGGCAAGACCAGGAGAATATCTACCAGTCTATAGAACATACATAGCGGTTGTCAAAACTTCATGGTGGAACAGATATGAACAAATTTAGAGATGGGTTATACAGAACAAATATATTTTAATGTAATATATAACAAAGCAAGTGAAAACTGTAAAACGATGATAGAAGTAATTCTCTCTACATTCATACGGGAAATGGATAATAAGGTCAGGTGAATAACGAATCCTTACTCATAACATTTACCACAGAACATTCCAGACAGGTTAAAGTTAAATCTTCACATGCATGCACACATAGAGCCATTAAAAAAAAACCCACAACAGAAAAATAGAAAACATGGGCTCACTCAACCTACTGACATATGGGTGTCAAGACCGAGTGTGGGTTTCAGAGCAGACAGGACTCTGGGTTTCACTCCTATCCAAGGTGCTTACTCAAATACTTACTCTCTAAGCTCAGTTTCCTATCTGTTTTCCTGCCTGATGTAGGTAAAAAGACCCAGTTCACAAGCACCGAAGCCACTTCATGGTATGTACTTTGAGCCCCTGCAGTAGATTTTTCCAGGCTGGGTGCTAGGGATACAGTGGGGGTTCTCTGGGACAGATGGCCCTGGGGAGAAAGCTCCAAGTGAAGGAACTGTCCAAGCATGTAATTAAAGAGAAGTGTGGGAGGCAATGAGACTAGAATACATTTTTTTAATTTGTAAACGTCTGAATATAAATGTAAAGAAAAGCAACGGAGTGGAGAACACTTCATAGTGTCTAAGAAAAATAATAATATCAAGATATTTAATAAGCTGATAAAAATCTTATTGAAAGCCCTTAGAAATTAGAGGAAGACAACTTAAAGCCACTTGGAGGCTCTTGGGCAAATGCAGACAAGCTGCAGGATTCGCAGAGGACTGAGAAGAGAAGTCACCAGAAGGTACCGCTGACCCAGGGCTGGCACAGAGTCGCCCAACACAGAGAGCTCTCATCATCAGATCCTCCACATGGCAATTCCTCTGATGGAAGGAAAGAAGGAAGGAAGGAAGGAAGGAAGGAGAAGAGAGTCAGGGAGAGAGAGAAGAGAGGTTAGAGGTAGAAGGAAGGAAGAAGGAAGGAAGGAACGAATGGAGGAAGGGAGGGAGGAAGGGAAGTAGGGAGGGAGGGGAAAAATTCTACTTGCACGGAGATGTTTTTACCTGTGTAATTTGTATATATATACACAGTACTTAAGCAGCCCAAATCCTAACTGTAGATGATTATATTGCAGACCATGCAGATCGATGGAAAAAATTATACAAAATCGCAATGCAGGGGCGCCTGGGTGGCTCAGTGGATTAAAGCCTCTGCCTTTGGCTCGGGTCATGATCCCAGGGTCCTGGGATCGAGCCCTGCATCAGGCTCTCTGCTCGGCGGGGAGCCTGCTTCCCTTCCTCTCTCTCTGCCTGTCTCCTGCCTACTTGTGATCTCTGTCTGTCAAATAAATAATAAATAAAACCTTTTTTTTTAAGATTTTATTTATTTATTTGACACAAAGAGAGAGATCACAAGTGGTCAGAGAGGCAGGCAGAGAGAGGGGGAAGCAGACTCCCTGCTGAGCAGAGAGCCCAATTCGGGCCTCAATCCCAGGACCCTGGGATCATGACCCGAGCCAAAGGCAGAGGCTTTAACCCACTGAGCCACCCCAGCGCCCCAATAAATAAAATCTTTTTTTAAAAAATCACATTGCATAAAAAGTCAATCTCAAAATATTAGGTACACTTAGATTTCACCTAGGCACACATTTTGGACAATCTGAAAACTTTGGAAAGTAACAGGCAGATCATGTTATGTTGGTGAAGGCATTTAAACATTTTGATGCAGTCGACATTTCTGTTGTTCTTGCTCTGTAACACTGGGTAATTATTCTATACACCCTCATGCACAAAGTTGATTTAAAAAAAGAACGTTCGTCACTCCACCCAAATTAAGCTCAACACAGCCCAGGCCATCTTGAGGCTAGTTTCCGAGCCCCAGTCCGAGGTTTCCAAGCAAGTGAGAGCATGTGTGCAGAGGGCAGAGGCTGGCGGGGGGGGCCCCCAGCAGGGGCTCGTCCTGTGGGGCACAGCTGCCCACAGGGTCCTGGCCTGGCAAAGCCCGGGGAGCGTCTTATCGCATGAGCTCATGTGAAAGCCCCACGCCTCCAGGTCTCCAGCAAACATTTGCCATTCCTTTCCTGTCACCACCCAGCTCTGTGCTTGTGCCCATGAGCTCATAGTCCTGGGCAAGTCCTCCTGGGGTCAGATAACTGCCAGGGGCAGCTCCTTTCCCAGCGTCCTTCCTCTGCCCCGTGCCTCCAAGAGACATCGAGCTGCCCCGACTCCCACTCTGCGGTTCCACACACAACAAGGAATTGTGTGAGCTCAGCAGAAGTCTGGGGGCTGGACGGGGCTCTGCCACCCCAGTCCCGGCCCGTGTCCCAGCCTCGCCTTGCTCTGGGAACTACTCAGGCACAGGGACCAGGCAGACCCCCTGGACTCCAGGCCCCGCCCATGTCTGAGCCACTGTCTTGTTTCTGTCTGGGTTCCAGACTCAGCAGTGACCCTGAGCCCCTCGCTACCTCCCAGGTGTGTGGCAGCCTGAGGAAATGCTGGGGGAGGGGAGTCCGTCAGTTGTGATGATCCCCACCTGGAGGTAAAAATGGATGCTCTGTCTGCCCAGGGGGTGTGAGGGAAGGTTTCTCAGCTGCGGGAGAGGTGGTTCACACATTCAGTCTTGTCCACGAGGGACCCCTGGGTGCCTGGCCTCCTGCTGCTGGGAATCTAAGGGGAGTCCCTGTGGCCTTTCTCTCGGGGACAGCTGAGAAGGGGATGAACACCCCTCTCCTTGGGTCACCCCTGGCACTATTCAAACCCCATCCCAGCCAGCTCCTGCCTCAGACCACCTGACACAAGCTGGCCACCCGAGAGGCCTGGTATCCTGACACTATAGAACTCTCCATCTCCCAGACCTGTGACCACAACGTTCCCAACCCATCTGGCCCGCTCCTTTCCAGACCTCCCAGAAATTGAAGAAGAGACGAATGGGAAAAGGGGACAGTGTGGTTCCAAAGAAACGGCCGCTGACAGATGTGACAAAGGCCCCAGAACTGTGAGCACCACCCCCCTCCCCATCTAGAAAACGGCCTCGAAGGGGAAAAGAGCTGTGTCCGTTTCTCTGCCAAACAGCACACCACATTCCCACGGGAGCCCGCTCGGCACAGGGTGGAGACAGCTGTTCGTCTCAGCAGATGTTCTCGCGGGAAGCAGGGGCGCTCGCTCCCAAGCCTGAGCCCCATGACTCACTGGAGGCCCGCCCGCCCGCTCACTCTGGAGGCCTGAGCCGCCTGTTGAGCCCGTGCATGGCGGCGGGCAGGTCACAGAGCTAGCGGGCTGACTGCTGTCTGCCCCCCTCCCCCGCAAGGCCTAGCCCAGTGCTGCTGGCCTTAGATCCCTGTGCATTTATTAAGCACCTACTGTGGGGCAGGCAGTATTCAAGAAACTGGAACTACTGAGGTGGACATAGGAGTTCCTCAAGAAGCAGACAGAGGGTAGCGTTAAGACTATGACAGTGACAGGCTCATGGTGGCATGAAGGGTGTGGGATTCTGCGGCTGGGTGGGCCCCTGTTGACTGTTGATCCAGAGGAGAAGTCTACGGGGACCAACAGGCCCAGGGAGAGCCCCGGCACTCAGCAGGGTCATCACACCAGAAGATTCCCAGGCTATCCCACATCGTTTCCGAGCCTGCTAGGCTCTTCTGCCAGAAACAAGCCTGCCTTGGAGGTTCTCCTGCCTCCGCAGGCCTCAGAAACCAGTCCTGATGGTCACATAACCTTCTCCATGAGGCTCACCTCCAAAAGGTTCTCAGGGAGCCGTCTCAGCCATGCCACCCTAGTCTGACCACTGTGCTGCTGAGCCAGTCCTCGAGATATGGGAACTTAAGGGGGCAAGCAGAAGGTGGCATGGCCAAGACCCATGCAGGGTATAGCACCTGGAGCTATGTGGCCAGGATGTCCAGAGCAGGGTGCTTGATCCCTCTGAGTTCAAGTTCTCTCCGAGGGGAGAAGGAAGGGGTAGGACCCCACTGCCTGGGCTGCTTGATCTGGGCACTCTTCTCTGAAACCAGGCACCCTGTCTCTGAGCCCTTCCACCCTCCACTCCTGGCCCACTTACCGCCCACTTTCCGGATTTGCTCATAACACATCACTCACCACGCTGTGTTTCTCTTAGCTCCGTGAAACCTATTCTGCCTGGGAAATACATTTGGATTTAATGGGGTAAGAAGGTGCTGAAGTTAGAAATATTTGCTTCATTTAGTAATACATATGAGCATATGTCACATGCATTTTACTGAAGGGAACACTCCCCCACCAGGCTGTAAGCTAGGATTAGGAACTGTCTGATTCTATAGAATCAGGGTGATAGTTTTAATCATCCCACAAAATACTTCACAGCATGATTTTCTAAGACAACATGCCCTGCACAGTCAGCCTGGACCCAGTCATTAAACATTGTCCTGATGACCCGCTCCACTATTTCCATAGAGGAACTACTCTAGTCCCTCTTAATTGTGCTTCTCTACACGTTGTCCCCTTTGTCCTTCTATCTATCTCTGAAAGTGCATGACCAAGGCCCCCAGATGACCTCACCCTCCCATGAGGGGCTGACTGGGGGAGTTACGAGGCTCTGGCAGATGGTTATTCCAGAAATGAAGTGTTGAGGTCGAGCAGTGGGCACCGAGGGCATGTGTTGCCCTGGGGATCATTCAGGGAGCTTACCTGAAAGCAACAGAAACAGATTGGCTGAGTAAAGTAGAAGAGGGATTTATCAAAGGGTATTGGGCAGTCCGAGAAGGCTTGGAAACAGCTCATCCAGGACCAGTCAGGCGGCAGAGTGGGTCTGATGAGGCTTTCCACGATGCTCCTGGCCACCAACATTTATGATAACACTGTGTCAGGACCCCGACCCAGGACAGTCGCCATTGGGTGTGACTAAGAGCATTTCGTGGGGGGCTGGCTTCTCCGAGACAATAGGTTCCAATTTAAAACCTAGGATACCGAACCATCTTTGACTCGGAAGGGCCCTTGCCATAAACTCCCTGCTCACTTTCTCAGGAATTAGGCTTTAGCCTCTGTTCCCTTGCCTGCCTGTTCAAAGCCACACGGGGAGCAGTTGTTCCCCCCAGGGAACTGAGCCTATCTATTGAGGCTCTCCATCAACCCTGTCTTTTACTTTTGAAAAGAAAAAAAAAAAAAAGGAGGGATAAACTCTGACGTCATGGGCTTGCGTAGGACAGCGGGGTTGGAGGCCATCTGGAGCAGGTGCTGGCAGAGCCCCTGGGAAAGAAGAAGGAGGGCAGCTGGCTCATCAGGTGGGGGTATCCTGGGGTCAGACAAAGACCTCATGGCACCATTAGGTTAAACTTTCCTGGAATTTCTGGCCAAGGACGGATGGATAATGCTTCCTTGGCCTCCAGCTCCTGTCTTAAGGCCAGGCCCTGTAGGTGGAGGACTCCTAGAGGAGGCACCAAGCCCAAGTAGACGTGGCCAAGCTTTGGTCTCTATTTCCACTGTGGGTCTCAACCACCAAGCGGTCCTGGGGGGTCTCAGAGGCCCAGGGTCTCCCCCCTTCCCTGGGGGGAGTGTTTGTGGTGTGACATTCAGATTCCTCTGCTGCCCCAGCTGCTCATCCCGCCTTTGTTTAGGGGTTGGAAGCCTCTTGTCAAGCCTCCTGATTCACTGTGCCCTCCCCACCCCCGCCCCGCCACCCCATCCAGGAGGCAAGTACAGATTCTTCACAATTACAGGTGGTGAAACTGAAGGCCCAGAGCAGTGATGGGACCTGGCCAGGGTCCCGCTGAAGTTTCCCTGCCCGGCCTCGGTAAGATCTGCTCACCGCCTGTTCAGTGTCCTCTCTGGGAAGTTATGCAGCTGGAAGGAGGCCCCTGGGATGAAATAATCGCAGAGAAAACAGATGGGCTGCTGAGGATTCCTCCCTTCCTCTGTGAGCCTGAGAAGCCTCCCGCTTTGCCCCAGTGCCGGGAGGGGGCGCTGTTCCACAGAGCGCGGGTTCCCACCTCTTGGGTGGTGAGCTGGGCAATCTTGTCTTTACTACCCCATCCCCAGCCTCAGAGAAGCCCTTCTGCACACCTTTCTCACCCGGGGAATACTGATCAAGGCCTTCTTCATGTTCCATAGGGTCTTGGTAGCCAAGCAGACACCGGCTGTCCCAAGGAAGTGCCCTCACCTTCATGGAGGAGAAAAAGGGAAATGGGAGTCTTTTCTCTCCATGTCCCCACCTTTCAGAGGTCCAGGAGGGAGAAGAGGGTCCCAGCCGTGTGACTCTCAGATGGCACACTTCAGCCTGGCTCTGACTTTCCCCAGTCCCTGTTCCCTCTCTGTCCCTCCCCCTAACTGACCACTCTCCCTCCACCTCATCTTTCATGCCTGCCTCCACCCCCAAACTTGCTTTTCCTCCCCACCCTCCAGAGCACAATAGGCTCTCACCCTTGCCAGACAAGCCCTTCCCCCTCTTTATCACAAATGCCTCCAGAACCTACCTCTGCTGACTTGCCAGGGTCCCAGGCCTGCTTCCTCTGGATCCCAGAGGTTAAGCACGCAGGGCTCTGCAACACCTAGGGGCTCCCCTCCTGCTTCCTTCCGTTTCAAGGACTCACCCTTTGGGGAGGCTGCTCCTTGTTTGTTTTTCCTGTACTGCACCCCACTAAGCCTGGGTGTGCTCCACAGTTAGCCCACAGGAACCCAAGGCCTCCTCCTCCTGCCTGCCAGGTCCCTTCTTTGCTCAGCTCAGACTTTTCCTCTCCAGGAAGCCCTCCCTGCTAGCCCAAGTGGGCGGGGGGGGGCTGCCCTCCCTCCCCACCATGTCCTTTTCTGCCTATAAAGCTAGTGACTGTTTCCAGGGGTCCTTCTCTGCAGGGATGGGACCCCACAGGCTGCCCGGGTGCTCAGTGGATACCCGGGGGAATCAATGGGTGGATAAGTGATACGAGACAGGATTCCCTACAGAACTGCCAGACCTCTGAGTGGCCTTTTCTCTCTCGCCGTCAGGAGGGGTTTTCACACTGAGCATTCAATAAAGGGCCACCAACAGCGCCTGTTCCGCTACTCAGTGGGTCCAGCTTTCCCAGGCCTGGCCCCTGGGGCCAGAGCAGAAAAAGTAGACGTTAGGAGGGAAAAGCAGAAAGGAGGAACCTGAGTCCCCATTCTTGACCCAGGAGGGAGGGAGCTTCCTCTGCATTTCACTGTGGGAGAAACCCAAAGGAATGACCCTCTGACTACCTCCTTTCCTGAAGGTTCCTCTAGCCTAGTCCTGGAACTGCTATCCACCCCACCTTCCAGGCCCCAGCTAAGCAGGAGCGGCTCCCTGGCCCGCCCCAGGGAAGCCTCACTCCACAAGGTGACCGTCCCAGGATCTGGTCTGCAGCAAATGACCATAGCCCAGTGGTCAGCGCTGGGGGCTCACCAGAAGATTCTACTTCCTAAGAGGGGAAGTAGAGTCTGAGAGTCTGCCCACATGGGGTGGGGTTGGGTGAGGTTGGTTTATTTAATTTAGTCTCAAAGCTCAAAGAAAAGGGAGACTTAGTTAGCCAGCTGTCACCAAGTATGTCCAAGACATACAAAAGACAGGAAGAACCAGCCTACAGATATTGAGACAGAAGGAGGTAACCATTGCGCACCAGAAGCTTCCAACCTGTCCTTAATAAGAGGTTTCAGAGGTAGCTGTTGTCCCCTGGAAACAAGCCCCATGCCTGGTCCTAGTCAATTCTGCCCAGCTCTTTAAAAATGTGTAAATAAAGCAAATACAGAGAAGTTCCAGATTGGTAACATTCTCCTTTGATCAGTAGGCATAGAGGAGAGAAGACCTCCATCACCCACCCAGAAATCCCTCCCTCTTTCCCCCTTCTTTCTCCTCTTCCTTACTCCTCAAATGAAAGAGTGGTGCCACTCTATGGTGTTATCATGGAGCAGCAATGGGGGGGGGGGGGTTGCATGGAAGTGGGAATCAACTCACCAGAACTCCCAAAGGATGTCCCGTCAATGTCTGAATCCTCTTCCAGGCTCAGAAATTCCACTACCCCAAACTCAGACCTTGGGTGCAGGTTATTTCCAACTCAAAGGGACCTTGGGCTCCGTGGGTCTGCAGTGCCAGATGGGAAGGAGAGAGCCCAAAGGGACAGGTGTGCCAATGCTTCCTGCATCTAGGCCCAGGCCTGGCTGTGGGAAGTACCCATGTGGCACCTGATTCCCCCTGCCCTTCTTGAAGGCCACTGCCCTTCGCCTGGGGCACAGCTTCCTCATCCAGGCACATCCAGCTCATCCAGGCACCTGCCTCTGGCTCTGGTCTTCGAGCTTCGGGACCACCTCCACGCCCCTGTTGTGTGCTCTCCAGCGGAGTCCTGCTGGGGGAGGCAATGGAATCATATATTTCTGCACCCCATTCAATTCTTGAGGCTCCGGGCTCTCTGCCTCCACGGCCCATCCTCAAGGGACTCCTCTGAGCCCAAGGCACCAAGACACCCTGCCCCAGGAGAGGGAGTTGTGAGCAGCTGGTATAGGTGACTTTGTCCTGACAGTTTTGACACAGACCTATCTAAACCTGAAAAAAAATGAAGGCAACCGCCTTTCACAGTTCTCGGAAGCCATACTGGGCTCCAGGCTGGGTGAAGCTCCCCCCTCAGCCCGTGCAGGTGCATAGGACACGGCAGCGAACCTGCTCGCGCTGCGGTTCCTCGCATAGGTGCAGACAGGCCCCGACGCGCACCCGTGAGTGCACACGGAAGCCATCTGCCGGGTCAGACTTTGGGCGGTTCTGGGCGGCGGACCCAGGCTGAACGCGAACTTACAGCCCCGGGAACAGGACAGAATGCTACCGCACCCACGCCCCAGCACCAGTATCTTGGGCCTGCCCTCTTAGCCCTTCTCGTTCGCGAGTCACTCTCCAACACACCCGCAGGCGAAAAGCTTACACTCTCCCTTGTAGGACTTGCGCTCCCCCCTGCGGCCCCCGGGCAAACCTCGCTCTTCCTACGCCTCCCGCCCAGACCTCCGCCTCATCCTCTTCCTTCCTAACTTAAAGACGGTGCGATCTGAACTTCTGAGTAGGTGAAAGGTGGAGCCACAGTACCAGGCCTGTGCCTATCTGGTACCCAGGGAAGAGTTTGGCAACAAGACAGATCTGCGTGGATTTCCGGCTGGGCCAACTTTCCGGCTGTGTGGCTTTGGGCAAGTGACTTAGTTCCTCTGAGCCTGTCTTTGCACCTGCAAAAAGGGAAACTGATCACTTCTAGGGAGAGGGCATGTGTTGAGGTCCAAGCGTGTGTCCAGGGCACCGGGAGCACCAACGCTTGGCATGCCTGGCATGCGCTCGCTGCAAATGGAGCTCCCTGTGCGCGCCGCCTTGCAGCCGCGAGTGCGGCGGGAGAGAGCTGGCGGAGCCGCGGGATCCCTCGGGGGTGGAATGTAGGTGGGGGCATTGGGGGAGCCCCCGCGGCCCCCTCTGGGCCCTCGGCGCGCGTGCCATTGGCCCGGGCGGCGGGGTGGGCGGGAGGATGACATCAGCGGCAGGTTGGATTATAAAGGCTCGAGCGGAGCCGCGGGCTCAGAGCGCACCCAGCCGGCGCCGCGCAACACTGGGACTCGCGCCCACACCGCAGCCGGGCTAGCCTGCTCCGCGCTCGCCTGCCTGTCTGCCCGCCGGCCCCCTTGCGCCCTCGCTGCCGCGGGTCTGCGCCCCTCGACCCCACCAGCACCATGCACCTCTCCCAGCTGCTGGCCTGCGCCCTGCTGCTCACGCTACTCTCGCTGCGGCCCTCCGAAGCCAAGCCCGGGGCGCCGCCGAAGGTGGGTGCTGTTGCATGGACATCGGGACTGTGAGGGGTCATGGGAGGGCCGGGGGCCTAGGAGGACGCGGCGCGCAAGACCGAGCAGAGGGCGGGAAGATGGCCCTCTTCTCCGAGCTGTGCACGGGTGAGAGCCGGGGAGCCCTCCAAACCAACTTGGGGGTCTACGTCCCCAGCCTCGGGAATGTCGACAGATGCGCAGCTCCTGCCCCAGTGTGGCCAGCCCCGCAGGGGCCAAAGAGGGGAGGGCAAGGGGCTCCCCGAAGGAGCGTACAACGGCGGCTGCGTGGCAGGTGGATGCCGCGGGAGCTGTCCGGAAGCTGTGGGGGCGCGCTCAGGGCTCTGAAGGGACAAATCGCGCTGGCGGGCGCGTCGGGCTGGAGCATCAGGGGTCCCGCAAAGTACCTCGCGCTGCCGCCGGGCGTCCCTTCACCTGCCCGCCCTTTCCCTCGGACAGGTCCCGCGAACTCCGCCAGGGGAGGAGGCGGCCGAGCCCCAGGCTGCGGGCGGCAGTCAGAAGAAGGGCGACAAAACTCCCGGGGGCGGCGGCGCCAACCTCAAAGGCGACCGGTCGCGACTGCTCCGCGACCTGCGCGTGGACACCAAGTCGCGGGCGGCGTGGGCCCGCCTTCTGCATGAGCACCCCAATGCGCGCAAATACAAAGGAGGCAACAAGAAGGGCTTGTCCAAGGGCTGCTTCGGCCTCAAGCTGGACCGGATCGGCTCCATGAGCGGCTTGGGATGTTAGTGCGGCGACCCCTGGCGGCGGTGAGTACCACCAACCCTGGCCTCCCGGAGCTTGTGCACACCTAGCTCCCCCGCGGCGTCCCGCAGAACCAAGCCTGAACCCCCGCCCGCAGGCCAGTTCCTCTCTGATGCCCTGGCGCTGGGATCGTTCCGCCTCCCAACCGACCTTTGGAGGAGAGCCAGGCGATCCCGGCACGAGAACGAGTGTGTGTGCGAGGCATTTGCCCCCAACCCCATTTACCGTCCCATTTTACAGATGAAGAAAGCGAGGGATAAAGAGGTCAGGGAACTTTGGCAAGGTCAGAAATGGCTCAACACGGATGAACCCACCTTAGTTCCTTTAGAGAAGCAGAGACAACTTGGTGGGGTCCTGTCCACCTCCAGACCATAAGCCAACCAGCAGAAATGGTCTCCATTGGCCATTTGAGGGTATTGAGGGGAGATGGTGGGTTTGTGGGAGCAGAAAAGGGAGGGCATACACACAAGCAGAGAGTAAGTTTATCTACCAGCCTCTGGTATCCTGGTGCCCAGGCATCAGGCATCAGGCATCCTGCAGGTCAGGACTGCTTCCCCAGTTGAACTTGGGCATATCTGGAGAAATACTTTCCCCTTCACAATAGAGAGAATAGCCCTCTGTCCGCATCACCAGGATCCCCTTCTGCCCCAGACCTTTCTGATTCTTCTTCCATCTCTAAGCCCTGGCTGTGAGCAGACCGGTCTGTCCAGGGTGCTGATGCTGCTTGCTGCCTGAGAGATTTCCGGATGGAAAATCAGTGTTTGTGGCATTATTTCAGGGCAGGGAAAAAGACTAAAATAAATCTTTTTTTTTTCCCCCAACCTGAACCTAAACATGTCCCAAACTGAGCTCCTCACTGTCTCCCTGCCCCCACCATGCTCAGGACCCCAGTTTCTGTTGTGGCCTCCTCACTCTCTACCAGGGCTGGAAACCCCTGTGCTCCCTTCAGCCCCTGCCGGGTGCTGCCTCCTGGCAGTGTTGCAAAGGTCCTCCCCGCCTCCCCACTCCTGTCCCATCCTGCTGGCCATCAGTTCTTACCCAGAAACAGAGCCCACCTCTGAAGTTGACATTCAGGTGCTTTAGGATCTGACTCTTTTTGGTCTCCAGCCTTTTCCAGCGGCCTGGCTGCGGCCAATATGGATTGCACAGCTGTCTGTCCCCCTCTGAGACCACGAGGAGGCGGCTCTCTTATCCAAAAGGCCTTGTCAGCATCCACACTGTCTTCCCCCAGAGGGCAAAGAGAGCACCCCTCTCCAAGCTTTTTGACAACACAGAACCCTTTTCCATGTGAGCCGTAGTTGCTTGGAAACCTACTTAGCTCCCCCAGATGAACTCATGAGCAACTTTAGGGCCAAGTGCTAGCCTAAGGAGATCTGGAACACACGGCACCCCCAAAGAGGCTCCGAAAAATGTTTGTCAATGACCAGAGAAATATGGCCCTCCTCCCAACTTAGGGGCACCCCTCTCCCACCTGCTTTGGGCTTTAGCAGGGTTTCCCATCCATACAGCCAGACTTGACTGTGTGCCCCTCCCCACCATTTCTGCAGGGGCTTCATTTGTCTGAGATCTTGACTCGCCCCTGCCCAGGAAGAGGTGATTCTGGCCTGTAGTGGCGTCCATTGTCATGGCTTTGCTCTCCTCTGTCCTGTCTAAACAATGAAGCGATGGAGCCACAGGCCTCATAATTTCAGTTCACGCTGCGATCTAAGCACCAACCTCAAGCTTTAGAATCTAAACAAATGTTACTCAACGGGTTAGCGGGAGACAAGATGAGGAAGGGGGCCTGGAAAGTGTCTGGCAGGCACATTCCCATGGGGTCCTTGGCCTTGGGCGTGGCCGTCTTGGGGTGCCAAGTGATGGTCCAGCGGGTGGGGAGGAGTTGGGGAGGAGGCAGTTTGCTAGGACATCTCAGCCCCTTTTACCAGGGAGATTTGTCAACCCCCCAGAAGTTCTGTCCTTTAGCTGAACAGCCACCTTCCACACCTTAACCTTCCCAGCCCCAGCCTCACGCCACAGCTGTCACAAAAAGACAGCATCCTTCCTGCCACTGGCAGCCTCCTAGCGGAGGTGACCAGGGCAGCTCACTGTCTCAGCTTCAAAGAGAGAGACAGCTTAGATTTTTCACATCAATGAAAACTCGTCCCAGGCTGTGGCCACTTCTTCACTCAGGAGTTGACTTTGACTCTAAGCAGCCACCATAATGACTGTCGCTGATGGTTATAGTCTTAATTATAAAATTCTAATGACAGAGACGGAGTGTGGCCAATGCCTGAATGAACACCTTGCCCAGGAGCCCCAGGGACATCACAGATATCTATCATCTGTTTAAACACATGGGACACCCAGAGACGGGAGGTGAGGGACAGTTCACCAAGGCCCAGGGTCCCTCTGTGTGTGCTGTCCTCTGGGAGGGCACCATCTCAGGGGTCTCCTTCCTCGGGCCACATGGCACCCACACGCGCATTAGCAAAGAGCTGGTAGAGCCCTCATCAAAGGACTCAACTCTCAACCCAGCGAACCCAGTATGACCATTCTTTGTCCCAGGGCTGGTGTGAGACTCCGTTTCCTCTGCGTCCGAAGGGGACCCTTTGGTCCTTTGAGGCTCAGAAAGCTGGAGAAGGAAGTGCTATTTAATGAGGGGCAGCTGTGACCCAGACACTCGGCCAATGCCCAAAGTGTGGCCCCCTGTTGAATCTTAAAGCCGGCCCTGAGAGGTGGCTATTATCCCATTTTATGGGTGAGGAAAGCAATACTCAAAGCTATCCTGGGCCATCCAGGAAGTTCATGTCAGAGTTGGGATTCGAGCCCAGAACTCCCAACTCCTCAGATGTTTGTCTTCCCCTTTCCTCTGCTGTCACACAGACACAGAAAGCACCCTGAGGAGGGTTTGTGTCAGAGCAAAAAAAAAGGGACTAGAGCATTGTCCCTCTCCTCCCCTTTCTGTGCCTCACCCAGTGCCATGGGCCAGGCCTGCAGGGATACTGAGGGGGAGGAGGGCTGGCAGACATCCTCAGTCCACCTGTGCTGGGGCAGGAAGCGCCAAAGACACAGCAGGAGGTGAGGGGAGGGCCAGAGGGGGGCCCCTTCCCACCCTCCCCCCAGGTCAGCCCAGGTGGGACGCTGCTTCCCACTGCCATGGAAAAGGGACTGTCCTGCAGGCTGGGCTTTCTCAGCTAAGTGTCCCATGTCCCCTCTGTGTTTCAGGATCGGGAACTTGCTCCGTTTTGCTGAGGTCATTCTTGGTCATCAGCCGTCTGGAAACCCCTCCAACATAATGTGGCTTTTACATTTCTTTCTTTCTTTCTTTCTTTTCTTTTTTTTCCCCCTGGTACTGGGAATACACAACACCAGCTGTTTTATTATTATTTGGGAAGGGGGGGATGATTTTATTGTTTGTCTGTTTTTTGAAAATGAAAAATAAAAAGTTATATATTATATATATATATTATATACATGCAACACACACCTGCACGATCGTGATGACAAGGGGCAGTTTTGAAGAGACTGACAAAACCAGCTGTAAAACGTTGCTGTTTGTAAATTCATGTCATGCATAAATGTATTTATGTTGTAAAGCTATTTATATTGTTTATAAAGAGATATTTATAAAAATTTTATTTATGTAACTAAATGAAAGAAGTCAATCATTGTAATGTTTTTGTCTTAACTAGTGGAAAAATGTAAAAAAAAAAAAAGTCATTCCATGAACATCTTGAAAACTGTCTTTATTTACTTACCGCATTTGTTTTTTAAGATATTAGAGTGAGGAAGAGAGGGAAGGTGAAGAGAAGGTTTTTGCCTTTCTTCCCTCCCACTGTGGGTTCAACCAGCTTCCCGATTCTGGATTTGTTTGTATCAGAATGCCCTGGGGATCTTGGGGAGCCTGCGTGGCTCCTCGGTAGATTAAATGTCTGCCTTCAGCTCAGGTCATGATCCCAGGGTCCTGGGATCAAGCCCCATGTCGGGTTCCCTGCTCAGTGGGGAGCCTGCTTCTTCTCCCTCTCGCTCTTCCCCTACCCACTCATGATCTCTCTCTCTCTCTCTCTCCTCCTTCTCTCTCAAATAAATAACTAAAATCTTAAAAAAAAAAAAAAAAAAGATCCTGGGGGTCTTGTTAAAAGTAAAGACTCCTGCCCCTACCAGGCCCTGATTGACTGAATCTGAGCCCCCCAGGGTGGGAGGGATAGGATTCGCCACATACATTTTGTCTCTGGTGAGTCTGACCAGTTTGGCCAGGTCGGGAGGCTCTGCTCAGAGCCCTTCATAGCTGAGAAGGCAGAAGCTGTGAATTAAACTAAGATGGAATTTAGCTGACTGAAGGTCCTCTAATTCTACTCCATCTTCTCGCTGTTAGGAGAAGAGGGAAAGAACTGGAAACTTCCCTCCTGTTTGGGGAGATTCAGGTTTCCGTGTGGGTTGCAGAATTGGCCAGGTTACCGTGTGAACGTTCGCGCACAAATGCAAACGGTGGGTCATTTGATCTCAGAGTGAATGTCATGGTCAACAGGGACAGAGGCCGAAGTCCTCAGCGAGGAGGCATGAGCTTCTGTGTCTGCACAGTCCGCTTGCTTTGCCAGTGGTCGTGGTGTGTCTCGTCACGTGAATATGCCAGCAGTTATGCCTCTGCCCTGTGCAGCCTGACTGTGACATTATGAATATTTAGAATCCCTTGGTCTGAAACCTGACAGAAAATCAAATAACTCCAAAATCATCTCACCGCATCCTCGACATAGTGACCCCTGCCGTCTGTCTTCTGTCCCCTGTTTGGTGAGAGCAGGGACAAAAAGAGCCTTTTGGGCTGGTTATATCAGCTGGGGATATATATATGACAACCCTGCTCAGGGGAACTGGGACAGCGTGGTCCCGACGTCACAGGTCAGCAGACCTGGCTGAGTGGTTGCCCTGGAAAACTGGCATGTGGGGAAGGAGACGAGCCTTTCTGCGGGCCTCTGAGCTCCATGCCTTCCTTCTCTGCTGCTGCAGGCTCTCAGGACAACCCAGTGACCTCGTCCAGGTGAGAGAACTGTTTTTAAGATAGGTTTCAGCTGCAGAAGGTTAGGGACCTTCCCACCACCCCGTCAACTTCCACCTCTGCCTGGGGAGTGGGGAGCTGCTATTCGGGGACATGGCTGTCTTCCTCGGTCTCACCCCACCTCTGCGGCTCAGAACTCAGAACGTGTCAATGAGGGTGAGGGGTTCCAGCACTCAGGCCTCACCAGTGCCTCAGTTTGCTGTGCTGTCTGCAGACCCCATGTCAGGGGATTCAGAGGGGGGGCTGCAGAAGCAGGGGGAACAAGAAGGCAACAGGAACATTGTGGGCTTTGCTGGTGGCGAGGTACGTACCTCTCCCCTCAGCCCAAAGACTCAAGCAGGGAGAATTCTGGGATTCAGGAAGTCACCCAGCTAAAAGTTGGACAGGATCTAGGATGCTGGTAACCCCAAGCCCAAGTACACATGTTTTCCTACCAAGTAGCCCTCACCCATGAATTAGTCCACAAATAGCACGCACAGCTCAGTTGTCAGCTTCCATCCCCACCAGCTGGAAGGCAGTTCCTCGGTCTATTGGGAGAGGATGTTGTTAGACAGCCTGTCCTCCTTGGCTATCCAAACCTGAAATGCTATGGCTGCTTCCGCAGCAGTGACAAGGACATGTCATCCCGGCAGGAATTTCTGCTGAAAAGCCAGGAAAGATAGACAAATATTCCATAAATAATAGGACAAGTTTTGAAACCTTCAGAGATTTCCCCAGGTGGTATTACCCAAGAGTTTCCAATCCTCTTGTCTGGGTCTTGGTCCCCCCCATCTCCACAAGCACCTCACCTCCAAAGCTGCCTGGGCAACCTGCAGCTTCTGTCCCATGCGGGGCGGCCACGACAGCCAGGACCACCTGGAAGGAATGGTTCCAGAGATATACCATCCCTGCACCTGCGATGGAGGTGATGGGAGCTCTAGGGAGGCAGCCTCTCCAGGTCCTCGGCCAGGCTCGTGGTTCCAGGAGTCCACCACCCCCCTCCATGCACCCAAGATGTGGTAGGTCCTCCCGTGACAGCCATGACCCCAAAGGGGTGGTCTGAAAGGGACTGCATGGGAGCAGGGGGGCTCTGAGGGTGATCAGAGAGGCTCAGAGCCTGGAAAGGGGCAGACTAAGGAGCCTGACCCTCTCTTATGGACCATGTAAGTGGGAAGGGAGCCACAGTCAGTGTCGCATCAGAAATGGAATTTGACTCAGACGGTTCACAGGAAGAGGCTTTACGGAAGGGACTACTCCATCGCAGAGGTGTGGACAGGTGGCCCTGAGGAGCCAGGGGGTGGCCAGTTCCTCTCCTGGGAGGAAAGGAGAAGCTGTCCCTGAGTTGGAGCTGGGTGTAGGGGTTATCCTATGGTGGGGCAGGACATGTCCCCAAAACAGGGAGAAATACCCCACCCTCTCCCTTCCTCGATCCCTCTCCTACTGGTGCCTGATAGTCTCTATAGGCTGAGGCTGGGAGGTGTTTCTCTCTCAGGCACCTCAGTGAGGTCTGTCCTTCCTGATTCTTCCTGATTCTGACATCACATTGTCCGTCAGTCACTTCGGAGAGCTGGGAGTTTGGCCCTCTCCAGAAACACCTTGGGAGCCAAGAACCGTTGGCCAACAAAGTACATTCGGATTTGCAAGGGGCAGAAGTTTATCTACTTCTGTAATGTTTTTCCCTTTTTTATGGTACCAGGACACAGGCTCTCAATTAATTCCTCTATTTTGCTATTTTCTGATCTATTTGTGCTCGTATATTTTTTACTTAATAATGTTATTTATATCGGTTTCCTTAACAATTCCCTGTACCTTTTCCAAATTTGTAATTTAATTTTTGTTTCTGATATGGCTGTATTCATATCCCCAAATTTTGATATATGGCATGCTGACTTTTATCTTCTCAATAATCTGTTGACTTGATTTTTAAAAATTTTATTTATTTATTTATTTATTTATTTATTTGAGAGAGCGTGATTGAGAGAGCACAAAGCAGGGGAAGAACAGCAGGGGGAGAGGGTTGCTCCCTGGGCAGGGAGAGGCTTAACCGACTGAGCCACCCAGGTGCCCCGATTTAGATATTTTTTTTCCCCTGATAATTCCAAGTGGGATTTAATTTTTCCTCAATTAATTTTAGTTTTACTGAGCTTAGACTCAGTGTTTATATACTCTCTGCTTTATGAAATTATTCATTCCTATTTTGTAATCACTTTTGTAAAAGTTCATGAATACTTTAAAAATAAGATGAATGGGGGTGCCTGGGTGGCTCAGTGGGTTAAAGCCTCTGCCTTCGGCTCATGTCATGATCCCAGGGTCCTGGGATAGAGCCCTGCATCGGGCTCTCTGCTCAGCAGGGAGCCTGCTTCCTCCTCTCTCTCTGCCTGCCTCTCTGCCTACTTGTGATCTCTGTCTATCAAATAAATTTAAAAAACAATTAGATGAATATGTTCGCACTGCTCAAAGTTCTGTAAGCATTTAATGCATTTTGCCATTTATGTTACTAGGCTCAAATCTTCTGTCCTTCTATGAATTCACTGAAGACTAATCATGATGTTGGGAAAATGCACTGTAATTTTTTTCTCTATTTATCATTATATTTTAATAGTGATATAGTTGTTACTTCTTTAGAACATAAAGATTCAGTATTAATGTATGTATTGGGATATGTGAGGTTATGCTGTGGTAACAACCAGCCCCCAAATTTCGGCGGCTTAAAATAAAGATTTATTTCTTGGCTGTCCAAAGTCTGCTGTGGGTCTGGGCAGCCCTCCAGAGCAGCTCCTTACCAAACAATGGCTGAGCAGTTGCATCTCCCAATCAGAGCAGGTTTCCTCCCCTGGGGGGTCCAGAAGCAGTGTGCTGGGAGGTCACACATAGAGGGACCAGGAGCTGATGTAGGAGACTGACACTCACATTTAACTGGCCAAAACAAGTCCCACGGCCATGCCTTACTTGGAAGATCCTCCTTCCTGCCTGAAAAAGGAGGAGACCGACCTGGAAACAGGAGTGTGTTTGAACCAACGTGTAACTGCCGCTTAAGGACTTCCCATGTCACGTGCCCTGTACTTCCTAGTAAATTCCATTTTACCTGATATGAACCGTATCAATCCTACTTTATTTTTATTTGTGCTTGATATCTTTGCCCAAACCTGGATTCTTCCCCTTGCTGTGTATTTTTTTTTATTTAGGTGCGTTTATCAAGTTTTACATTAAAATATATTTAAGCGGAGACATTCTGGAATTTAATAAGGAAACTAGATTGTTCACATTTGCCGTCATTATTGCTTATTCTTGGGCCAACTTCATCTGAATTTTGACTTTGTGTTTTTAAACTTCTTTAATTTCTTTTTTGTTCCTTTACATTTTTTGTTTTTTTTCTGTAGCCTGTTTTGCTTGCTTTTATCTTCTGCAGTGATTTGGAAAGTAGACATCCTGTTTTTAATTCTGTTCGTGGTTCCATTTTTTTTTTCATGAAAATTATTAAACCCACATTTATATTATTATCAAAATCAAAATCATAAACAATGACTGCAGGCTCCTTCACAAGACCAAGAATGTAGCCCATTTGCTTTTACCCTGGTCTCCTCTGTCCTTTCCGGGTCTCCGTTAACATAATCTGCCAGCACCCTCCTCAACTGGACCATTAAAACCACCAAAACATCCTCTCTCTGAAATTCCTTCAGCTTTCTGTTTGTTGTCCCTTTGTAATCATATATTTAGACCTTTGACCGTAACTCTCCTCCCGATATGGCATCCCATTGCACACTCTCCCTGGGCTGCCTTCTCTGCCCACTGCCTGTCCGTCTCCACGGTGGTGGTGGGGGCTCCAGCAGGTCTGGGGGTTCCATTTCAGACCCAGGGTATGGTATGGTGTGTGTGTGTGTAGTGGTGTATGTAGTGTATGTGTGTAGGGTGTGTGTGTGTATGTTGGGGGCTGTCTGGTGTGTCTGTGCGGTGTGTCTGTGTGTATGTTGTGGGGCGAGTGTCTGGTGTGTGTGTGTCTGTGTGTCTGTGCGGCGCGCGTTTCCAGCCCGGCGCCCGCCCACCCCTTCCCTTCCTGAGCGCCGCATTCCCGGGAGGAGCGCGCAGCTGCCGCTCATGGCTCCTCTGGCCGCGGAACTGCAGATCCGGAGCTGGACGGACTTGTCATCTCCCGGGCTGGCTGGCTCTCCTGCTGGGGAGCCCCGTGAGGCCCTCAGAGGGGAGCAGGACGTAACAAGGTTCCAGGTGTCCTGTTGGTACCGCTGAGCAGGCTCAGAGAAGGCGTCGCTCCCCGGGATCGACACCAGGGGGCGCGACAGCTCCGCCCCGATCGAGGGCGCCCTGGGGACAAAGGCAGGGCCTCGAGATGTCCTGTGGAGCACGTGCAAACGGGGGTGTGGACCCCAGGCGCGGGTGCTCAGGGTGAGATGGGGGACTCAGGCTGCGCCCTGAGCCCTGGGAAGCGCTACGGACTCCCTCTCCTGGCTTGGTGCTTGGGTCAGTTGGTCTGCGGGCTCAGTTCACACATCCTTGCAGGACCCTGAAGGCCCCGGACTGGTGTGAATTCTGAGTGTGAGCAAAGAGCAAGGCCGGCAGCTTGCAGCATTGGCCTCCGGGGGGCACGCCACCGGAAACAGACTGGGCAGCAGGAGGGCTGGTAGAGCTGCTCAGGATTTACCCCCATTCCATGCCAGGAAGTCTTGCCAATTTGTGAGCTCATGCACCCCATCCGTAAGATCTTGGGTGTACATGAAATGTACATGAAATACATGTACAAATGTACATGAAATGTATTGGGTGTACATGAAATGCAAGCACTTCTGTAATAAAATTATAAGATTGTGTACATATACATATACCTTCTTTCCAGGCCCTGGGATAGGCCCGCTCTCCCATGTAAAGTGCACCAGCCCAAGAAGCCTTCAGCACCTTTCCATGGAAGGCCTGGGGTGTGGCATGGGGTGGACGGAATGGTGTCAGCTCCTGCGTAATCTACGAACCGTGGGATGGGGAGACTGGGCTTAAACTCAAGGAGAAGGTTGAGATCCTTTTTTGAGGCTGGAGATTCAATGACATCAGACAGGATGTTTACCAAGTGGTGACGGCTATTATCTCTAGATGAGGGATTTCAGGTGGCTTTTTTATTCTCTGTATTTTTTTTAAAAAATATTTTATTTATTTATTTCACAGAGAGAGAGACAGTGAGAGAGGGAAAACAAGCAGGGGGAAGAGCAGACTCCCCGCTGAGCAGGGAGCCAGATGTGGGGTTTGATCTCAGGACCCTGGGACCATGACCTGAGCCAAAGGCAGACGCTTAACTGACTGAGCCACCCAGGCACGCCTACTCTTTGTACTTCTGGTTGAACTTGAGGTTGTATGCAAAGAGGTGGTAGGTGTACGTGTCTGTCGATGTAGGTGTGTATGTGGATGCATGTATGTAGATGTGTGTACGTGTGCATGCACACACACTCGTAGCAGCCCTATTCATAACAACCCAAAAGTAGAAACAACCCAAATGCCCATGAGCGGGTGAATACATTTGTCAGATTGTGATATCCACTTTGTTCATAAAGGATGTGCCGACACAGGCTTAGGACATAAAGGAAACTTAAAAACATGAGTCTATAAGAAGCCAGAACCAAAAGGTCACATATTATATCGTTCCGTCTACATGAAAAGTTCCAGAACAGGCACATCTATAGGGACAGAAAGTCCCTCCTAAGTGGGTGTCTAGGGTGGCAGTGGGAGCATGAGCAGATGTGGGGAGAGGCTGTTAACGGGTATCAGGTTTCTTTTGGGGGTTCAGAAAAGAGTCTCAAACTGGTCGTCATGATGGTCGGCAACCTTGGATAGACTGAACCCCATGGACTTGTATGTGCTTAGCGGGTAAAGTAGATTGTATGTGAACCAGATCTCGAGAAGTTTGTTACTTAAAAAACAGTAAGGTTATTTCAAAAGGAAGAAGAAATTCAAAAACTTTAAGAAAGAAAACTCTTAGACTAAATCAGGTGCTCAGACCCCGGCCCTGCGCTTGGCAGGCCCTCTCACAGGAGCGGGGTCTCCAAGCAGCAAGCGAGTGGAGCTGGGTGTACCAGGTGTTGGGCAGTCTGCTCCCTTGTGCCTGGCCCCACTGGGAGGCCTAGGTGGTGACACCACAGCATCCTCCTCTGGAGAAAGGGAGCAGTCCTAGTCCGGCCTTGTGGGGCAGCTGCGAGGATGCAGGATATGACGCCTTCAGGATCCTTGCTCTGTGCCTGGCCTGCGGGAGCACCACGGTTACGAGGGGACAAGGGAACAGGGTGCACAAACGCTCTGCCAGCCAAGGGCCCAGGCTTCCCAGACTACGAACAAAAGCCCATCACAGTAACAGTGATACCGAATTACCTCGGCCTGCGGATTCAGGCTGCCTCTCTTTCGTCACCCCCAATTTCAGGGAGAACCCAGAGACAACACACACTGTCTTCTCTTTTCCTCTAGGCTGACAGCCAATGGCCCGCAAGCCTAAAGGGGACATTGGCCACTGAGACCATGCTGTCAATGTCCCCTAGAGATGCCGCTCTGCTGGACACAGAAAGTCCCCACGGGAACACACGAGCTTTCTGGGTGTCCATGTCAGGAAGTGGGGGGTGGGGGAACTCCATGTCCCTAAGTGGTCCTGCCAGGCCAAGTCCACGGTCTCCATGAACTGCCCTTTCAGGCCTGCCAAGAGCCACTCTAGCCTCTGGGCCTTGAACTCAATCCACGTGGGTGGGGAAGGGGTGGAGGTGAAGGGTGGCAGGTGACCCCAGGCAATCCCCTCCTTCCTCATCACACTGTATGTCTGTCACTTGTGTTATTCTTACACCCCACCCAGCACCCCCTCTTCTCCCCCAAAACTTTCTTCCTCCTTCAGCCCAATGCAAAAGGCTCTGTGCTTGTCAACATCTACTAAGAGATGGCCAGAAATGTCATTAGCAACCAGGTTCATAAAAGTAACCCCATCTGGGCGGAGCCAAAATGCTCTGTGATCCCCTGCCCCCAAGTGGTTGCAAGTTCCTCATGGGCAAGGATGGGGTGTTTCATGTTTTGGTGTCCCCACTATCTTGCCCAGTTGCTGGCATGACGAGAAGCTCAATCAAAGTTTGTGGGAGCCAAGGGCACGAGGAAAGCTGGGGCGCTGATCCCTGACAACGGGAGGTTGGGTAACTCTCATGGGCAAGACCCCCGGGTGCCTCCGGGGGACTGCTCACACAAGGGCCCCAGGATGATCTCAGAGACAGAGTGCTCTCAAATGCTCCCTCTCAGCACTGGATTCCTCCTTGCATCTCAGCTCAAAAGCAACAGAAATGGCCACTCACTGGGTCACGGCCGCCATCAAAGTTTTAAGACTTCCTTTACGACCCTGCAAAGCCCATTCGCTCTGGCTTACCGCTTCCGTCTGTCTTCTGGCCACATTCCCACTCTGTGGTCTTTTCCTGTGACAGGAAAGTCTCTCTGACCCTTTGCAGTTAAGACAAACATCCTAGGATTTGTTGCATCTTTGCCCCTCTGAGCCTCAGTTTCTTATCTGCGAAGCCAGAATAATGTCTAAATTAGAGCGCTATGGAGAGGATTGGTTGCCCTTGTGGGCACATAATGCCTTCACTGTTGGCACAGTTAATACTTAATAAATGGCAAGAAGAACAATAAAATGTGTTCTGGCTACCCTGGCAAAGAGCGTCGAATACAGGAGGGAGTAGGAAGTCTTTGCTAGGTTATAATTATTCCAAGCAGAAACATAGTTCATAGAAACAGAATCTCATTTTATTCTATTTTTTAAAAGATTTTATTTTATTTGAGAGAGATACAAGGAAGGAGAGAGCACAAGCAAGGGGAGCAGCAGAGGGAGAGGGAGAAGCAGGCTCCCCGCTGAGCTGAGGCTGGATTGCAGGACCCTGAGATCACCGCCAGAGCTCAAGGCAGACACTTCACCGACTGAGCCACCCAGGCGCTCCTAGACACAGAATTTTAAAGAAGAGACCTGAAATCATCCAGGTAGAGGGTTATTAAAACATCTAATGCAGAATCCAATGCTATCAACGCTACCTTCCTGGATCACCCCGGATCTGAGCCACACATCCCCTTGCGGGTCTTCTGCTCCCAGCCTGCTCAAGCCATCTGTGTCCCACGCCCAGACAAGCAGCCCACACTCCTAGAGGGCCTCCTCCACGCACCTGCTCTTCCTCCCCCTTCTTCTCCCTGTACAAGCCCAAGTAGCCACGCCCACCCTTGGGCTTTGCACTTACGCGGCCTGCATCTGGACAGCCCCCTCCCCCGCTATTCTCACGGCGCCTTCATTTACTCAGATCTCAGCTCCAATGCCAACTCCTCAGTCTCAGCCAGGCCTTCCCTGACCATCTCCTCTGGGATATCTTCCCACTTGCCTGCCCCACGCACTGGTTACCGTCTTACCCTGCTTTGTTTTTCTTCCAACATTTATATTACCTGCTTCTTTGTTTACTGCCTGCCTTCCCCACTAGCATGGGATTCCACAGGGCCAGGATTTTGTCTTGTTTACACTGAAAATCCAGCGTCTAGACTCTAAAACACCGTAAGTGCTCAATAAATATTTGTCAGATGAATAAATCATCATGTTCACAGCCAAATCCTGGGTAACAATTGAGTAACAAGCAAGTTTAAAAAACATATAAGTTCATAGAAGTGACTTTTAGCCAGTTCAGAAAAGGCGATCTGTCTTTTAATATGTACCTCCTGGGACGCCTGGGTGACTCAGTTGGTTGGACGACTGCCTTCGGCTCAGGTCATGATCCTGGGGTCCTGGGATCGAGTCCCGCATCGGGCTCCCGGCTCCGCAGGGAGTCTGCTTCTCTCTCTGACCTTCTCCTTGCTTATGCTCTCTCTCACTGTCTCTCTCTCAAGTCAATAAATAAAATCTTTAAAAAATAAAAATAAAAAAAAATAAAAATTAAAAAAATTAAAATTAAAATAAAAAAATAAAATAAAATAAAATGTACCTCCTGTACAAACTGCGATGAAATATCACCTCACACTTGTCAGAAGGGCGAGAATCAACAATCCAAGAGACAACAGGTGTTGGTGAGGATGTGGAGAAAAAGGAACGCTCATGCACCGTTGGTGGGAAGGCACACTGCTGCAGCCTCTGCGGAGAATAGTACGGAGGGTCCTCCAAAAATTAAAACTAGAACTACCCTACGATCTGGTTGTCACATGACTGGGTATTTACTCCCAAAATACAAAAACACTAATTCAAAGGGATACATGTCCCCCTATGTTTATTGCAGGATTATTTCCAACAGCCAAATTACGGAAGCAAATGTCCATAGATTGATTAATAGATAAAGAAGATATGGCACATATTTACAATGGAATATTATTCAGCCTTAAGAAAGAATGAAGCCTTGCCATTTACAACAACGTGAATGGAGCTAGAGAATATTACGCGGAGCAAAATAAGTCAGTCAGAGAAAGACAAACACTATATGATTTCACTCAAATGTGTAATTTAAGAAACAAAAAAAAAGCAAAGGGAAAAAATGAGAGAGAGAGAAATCAAGAAAGGGACTCTTTGGTGCCTGGGCAGCTCAGTCGGTTAAGCATCTGCCTTTGGCTCAGGTCATGATCCCAGGGTCCTGAGATCGTGTCCCACACTGGGATCCCTGCTCAGCAAGGAACCTGCTCCTCCCTCTCCCTTTGCCCCTCCCCTGCTTGTGTTCTCTTTCATTCACTCTCTCTCTGAAGTAAATAAATAAATAAAATCTTAAAAAAAAAAAAGAAATGGACTCTTTTTTCTTAAGTTTTATTTATTTATTATTGGAGAGAGAGAGCAATGACATGGGGTTGGGCCAAGGGAGATAGAATCTCAAGCAGGCTCCGAGCTTAGCTCAGAGCCCGACATAGGGCTTGATCACACAACCCTGAGATCATGACCTCGGTTGAAATCAAGAATCGGACACCTAACCGACTGAGCCACCCAGGTGCCCCAACAGACTCTTAACTATAGAGAACAAAATGATGGTTACCAGAGGGGTGAAGATGGGGTGGGGGATGGGCGACATAGGTGATGGGGAGTCATATAACACTGTATGTTAACTAATTGGAATTAAAATAAAAGCTTTAAATAAATAAAATGTACCTCCTATTAAAAACCGTGCAAAGCCCTATGAACGGGAAGAGCAGCCTGGGTATATTAGGGAGGTGTTTGAGGGCTTTCCAGAGACTTAAAGAAACCGTTAAGGTCCAAATTGCTCACAAAAAAGGGAACTCAGGGCCACAAAGAAGAAAGTCCAATGTTCTAGGGAGGCAACAGAAAGCTGGATCCCCTTAGTCATTCCTGGACCCCTGAGCTGCTTTTTTTTTTTTTTTTTAAGATTGTATGTATTTATTTAAGAGAGAGAGAGCATAAGCTGGGGAGAAAGCAGCTCTCTCCCTGCTGAGTGGGGAGCTCTATGTAGGTCTCTATCCCAGGACCCTGGGGTCATGACCTGAGGCAAAGGCAGAAGCTTCACCGACTGAGCCACCCAGGTGCCCCCCCCCTTTTTTAGGGAGAAAGAGTGTGAGTGTAGGGGCAAATGGAGGAGTGGGTATATGTTTCTGAAGGAGACCCGGGGCTCAATCACATGACCCTGAGATCATGACCTGAGCCAAAATCAAGAGTCCGACACTTAACCAACTGAGACACTCAGGCAGCACACCCCCTCCTGGGAAGCTCTCAAGAAGGCCCTCAGGGCACCACCGAGAGCGACTTCCTTGCCTGAAGTGCACTGTTCTGAAAGCCAATTCAAAGGCTCTTTGTTGCCAAAGTCGCAGCCAAATACTGTGTTTGGGGAGGTGGGATGGTTGAAGAAGCAAATAATTGGGTCCATTATAAATCTCATTTTAAAAAGTCAATACGGGGCGCCTGGGTGGCTCAGTGGGTTAAGCCGCTGCCTTCGGCTCAGGTCATGATCTCGGAGTCCTGGGATCGAGCCCTGCATTGGTCTCTCTGCTCAGCAGGGAGCCTGCTTCCTCCTCTCTCTCTGCCTGCCTCTCTGCCTGCTTGTGATCTCTCTATCAAATAAATAAATAAAATCTTTAAAAAAAAAAAAAGTCAATACGATGGTAGCAACATTTATCAAAATTCATTGAGGTATCAAATCCTTCCAATGAGTACACTTATATGTAAAGGGTACTTAACACAACTGATTGAAAAATAACCAAAAAGGAAGAAACCAGAGGGCGGGGAGGGAGGAGTCACTGGTGACAGCCAGCCTCTCAGCCCAGGGGACCTGCACCTCGAGGTAGGAAGTTGGGGCCTGCAAGAGAAGCAGGAGGAGGGGGACAGGCCACAGTGAGGCTGTATCCTGCTTTTTATAGAATATACACTTTTACTAGGAGGTAATCTTTGCTGCTGATCCCAATGCTTTTGCATTTCTCTGTGTTCCAAAAAAAACAAGTGCTAACAGATGAGTCCCCCCACCACCAAAACACACTGGGTCCTCCGTTAAACAAGGATAGAACAACAGTACAATTTGGTCCAAACACGGTGACATTTACAATTAGGCAGTAATTCCCAGCGTAGTGACACTCATTCTTTATTCAAAGAAGAAAGAAAGAAAGGAAGAAGGAAGGAAGGAAGGAAGGGAGGGAGGGAGGAAGGAAGGAAGGAAGGAAGGAAGGAAGGAAGGAAGGAAGGAAGGAAGGAAGAAAAGAAGGAAGGAAGGAAGGAAGGAAGAAAGAAAGTCAGTTTGGCGAGGTCTTAATATCCTTAATATCCTTGCTGGTCTTTGGGAAACTAAAAGCTGCCAAAGGGGGAACCACAGCTCACTGGTGCCCTCTGGTGCCAAAGTGGCAGGACTGCATGGGCTTGCGAAAGTCACAGGGAGCGATTCCCAGACTAGAGCCCAAGAGGTCTGCCAAAAGGGCTTGCCTACCCCACCCCCAGATTCTAATGTGCCAGGTCCCAGGTGGGACCTGAGAATATTCATCTCTAACCAGTTCCCAGGTGCCACTGCCTCTGGGACTGCTGTTCCTGGGACCCCACTCAGAATCACCAGTTTATGTTGGTCTATCCCAACACCTTGCATCTATCATACTCAACGGCATGCTGGGAAATCAATTAAACCCAGCATTTTCCTATATCTCAACAACAGTTTACGTGTGACTTTTTTGTTAGTTTGCCCCAATTTTTGAGATAAGGTTATAACTCCTGGGTTTGTTTTCAGCCAAACAAAAAGGACCTAAAGCACGTACGTCTTGGCAGAGGATGGTGGTAATGTCCTTCCAAGAAACAGGCTCAGACCACTCTTGCGAAGCTGGACTGGGCAGCTCAGAGCTTGGGTCCTTCTTTGTCTTTTCAATCGCCTTCCATCAAAGGCCCCACATGGAGGGTTGTGCCCCCAACCTGCAGGGCTGGCTTCCCAAACACAGGCTGGAGCCCTGGGGTGGCCTCTCGTCCCTCCACGCTGGGGCTCTCACCCTCTGGCTGAAGGCTCCAGACCCCTCTTCTCTTGCCACCCATGCCCTGGCCCTCAGTTTCTCCCCTGCTCCTCTAAGAGCTCTCGAGACCTGGACTCACCCTCACCCTGCTTGTCTGTGGACGGGTCAGATTTGGGGCTGCAGGTGAGGAGATTCTCAGTTCTCACTGAGTTTGCAGAAAGGAGACCTCCTGACAGCTCAGGGACTGGGGAGAAAAACGGGCTGGGGAGCAAGGATAGGGCCTAGAATCAGCATTGTCAAGGCCACAGGACTTTCTCTGCATCTACTCCTCTGTCTCTAAGGGTCAGCCACTTCCTCTCAAGACTGCTAGAATCATGAGTGTGGCGGTTCCCATACCTCTCAACCTCCCAGTGTTCCCATCAGAGAGGAACTGGGGGCTGAAGAGGGGTGCAAAATCCCATCCCAGGGCTGGGGTCAAGGACCTGCCTCAGGCCAACTGTCTGTGACCAGGGTTCAGAGGTCTTGTGATGGGTACCCCATCCCCGCAAGGACCACTTGTACTTGGTTGGCTAGGGGCAGAACTCACCCTCACAGGGGAGGCTGGGCTAAGTGAGTGTCCCAGCAACTGGGTGTGCTGGGGTACAATTGTCCTTGCTTCCTAGGGCTGGAGCTGGCCATGGCCAGGCTGCCTTAGTGGCTGGCTCCCCATGGCTACAGCAGACCTAAGCCATCTGGGCTCTGCACATGGTTGCCTGTCCATTCCTGCAGCAAGTGGGGAGCCTGAGAGAAGGGGCACTGTCTACTGGTAAGGGCTCCAAACCACGTGACCAAAGGGAACGTGCTAATGGAGAGGGAACAACCCCGCCCCCCCGGAGGATGGATCTACTGGAGGGCCTCAAAGTGGCCGAAGGACAAAATTGCCTCCAAACTCCCAGCTTCCTCACCAGGGGGCCACAGACATTCTCTCCCCTTCCATTGAGACTGGGGAGGTGAGGGTTCTCTTGCTCTGGCCAATGCCCAGGAAGTGGGCCTCTTGCTGTTGAGGGCTAGACCAGGACCAGGGCAGGGAAGACGTCTGGGCCTACAGGTGGCTAGTCCATAAAGGAGAATTCACCTGCTGGGGGTCCTGCCTCGGGGGCACCAGCCCCAGACTGACACACTGTTCTCAATCCCAGCAGCGAGCTTTCCCTTCCAGAAGCTTGCAAGTCCCGGCCTCCTCCCCAGATGGAAGAAGTGGGCCAGGTAGCCCCGCCCATGTGGCCCTGCAACCTCAGAGCTGAGGTCCTCCCTATGCACTTGGTTCTCGCCCCATAGATGCCTTGCAGGGGCCCAGTGACCCCCAAGACAACCCCCAGGGAACTGGAGAGCACATCGGGAGGCCAGGGTTGACCTTGCCCCCAGCCCACATGCCCCTCGTGGGTCCCAGAAAACCTACATTGTCCCCTCAGGCCAGGTTGGGCTCCTGCTAGGTCTGGCCCTGCCTTCCCCCAGGTCCCCGGGTAACTCTGATCTCTGCTCAGAAGACCTCTGGACTCACCTTCAAGCGGCATTCACACTAGATGAAATTACTCACAGGCCCTCACCAAGATCTGGGTCTCAAATGCAATTGGCTGCTTTTAGAGATGAGTGATGGTGGTGGTTCTAGACCATGCCAGACTCTCCCACCATTTCCAGATTTACTCAGCATCTAACCATGTTTGGGAGGCAGAATAATGACTCCCTTCAAAAAGTCCACATCCTAATTCTGGAACCTGTGACTATGTCCCCTTATCCGGCCAAAGAGATTTTGCAGATGTGATCCCATCTCAAGGGTACAGACCTTGAGATGAGGAAATGATTTCAGATTATATGGTGGGCCCAATGTCAACACGAGGGTCCTTAAGAGTGGAGGAGGGAGGCACATGAGTCCCACAGAGGGAGATGTGACCACGGGAGGAAGGCACAGAGGGTCACCTGCGGGGCTCAGTCGGTTAAGTGTCTGACCCTTGATCTCAGCTCAGGTCTTGATCTCAGGGTTGTGAGTTTGAGCCCCATACTGGGCTCCATGCTGGGTGTGGATCCTACTTTAAAAAAAAAAAAAGGAGGAGGAGGAGGAGGAGAAAGACACAGAGATGCACACTGCAGGCTTTGAAGGTGGAAGAATGGGCCATGAATCAAGGAAAATGTAGGCACTTCTAGAAGCTGGAAAAGTCAGGGAACAGATTTTCCCCTGAATTCCCCTCCAGAAGGGAGTGCTGCCCTGCCAACACTTTGATTCGAGCCCAATGAGCCCCACATTGGACTTCTAACCTACAGATCGCTATGATAAATGTGTGTGGTTTTAAGCCACAAAGTTTCGGTAACTCGTTACAGCAGCAATAGAAAACTAATGGGCCATGACAGCCTGGCTGGTCAAGAGAGAAAATTTCAGAGCTGCCATAGGATTTTGAAATTTTTCTAACAGCTTTATTGAGTTGGGATATAAGTCACCTATCACGCAATTCTCCATTTAAAGGACCCAATTCACCATAGAGTTTTAAGGGTTTGTTACAACCTCAACCTCTGAAGAAAAAAAAAAAAAAAAAGAACACCATTAACATGCTCCAAGCAAATCTCCAGAGGCATATGTAAAATATTTTGCATCCTATCTGTGGTTCTTAAACAAGCAACAGCTATCAAGTGGCTCCTCCTTGTCCAGTTGTGCTTCCTGACTCCCAGGTTCAATCGTAGGTGAAAGGAAGTGAATTTGGTCTTGGTTGAACAGCTGGCAGCAGAAGCCCTTCTGGGAGGGGAGCCGTCTTTGTGCAGAAAAACACCTTGACACACTGGGGGAACCGCGAGCTCTGAGAACGTGGAAGGTGACAGGCGCTCCGGCATCAGAGTGTGCTGAGTTGTTCCGTTGGAGATGGGGAAGGAATTAGGGTTAGGGTTAGGGTTAGGGATGGAGAGAGGGGGACAGAGAGGCTGGGGGGGGTCCCCCCAATGGCGAGGGCCTGAGGGTTGTCGGTGCCAGCAAAAAGAGCAAGAGGGACAGTGACAGAAGCAGCATCCAAGGATCCGTTTGAAGTTGTTTTGGCTGAGGATTCTAAGTTTAATCTTCAGGCAAAAATGGTGAACACTCTTGGGTTCTCTATACTGGGACATGTGTTTATTAAATTATCTGCCTTTATGCTATTTGGATCATTTATTTTTTCATTTAGAACATAGCAGCATAGTCATGTATTTTATCCTTACACTAGAAAAAACATTATTTTATCATACGTTAAAAATAAATTTCGAATCTGAGCTCTACACAGAGTGATTTTTGCCTGTCATGCTTGTTCCTGCATCCCCAGCATCAAGAAAAGTGCCTGTTGCCTAGTACGTACACGCTCAATACATACTTGTTGAAGGAGTCAATTAACTAATTAATTGATCAATTTTTACGAATTTTAAAAATACCTGAAAACGACTTTTGTGTTAGAGCTCACAGTGTCCTTGCAATACTAGAGAAGAATGTAATGCAGTCGTTTTCACTTTCTTTCTAAGATATCTCTTCTATCAATCGTGCCTTCCCTTAAGTGGATTTAATGTTTTATTAAGAAACAAGATCGGAGATCCCTATGGCACGAAATGTATCTTCCCTGAAATGAGAGCATAATATATTTGCACTTATAATTCTGAAACTTCTGAACTGATGGAAATTCATCAGAAAAAAAGCTAACCCTATTGGCTCTAAGAAAGCCATGATGTAATAAAATTCAGGGGTGCCCACCTGGCTCAGTGGGAAGAGCATGTACTCTTGATCTCGGGGCCGTGAGTTCAAGCTTCATACTGGGTGTAGAGAGTACTTAAATAAATTTTTTTAAAAATTCCAGAAAACCACACGTTAACTCCTGATTTTACCACTGACTATCTCTATGACATCAAGAACGTTCACTGAACCCAGGACATCTCATTTGTTAAATTAATGCAACACCTCACCCTCCTACTTCGCAGAGTTGCCGTGAAAATCAACACGCGTGAGAGCATGTTATAAAACACCACTCAAAACTAAGCCATCCTGGGGTGCCTGAGTGGCTCAGTCAGTTGAACATCTGCCTTCGGATCAGGTCATGATCCCGGAGTCCTGGGATCAAGTCCCGCATTGAGCCCCGCATCGGGCTCCCTGCTCAGCGGGAAGTCTGCTTCTCCCTCAGCCTGCAGCTCTCCCTGCTTGTGCTCTCTCTCTCTCTCTCTCCCTCTATCTCAAATAAATAAGTAAAATCTTTAAAACAAAACAAAAACAAACAAACAAAAAAACAACTAAGCCATCCTAAAAAATACACATGTCTGATTACACACACCCAAAATGAATATCTTAATTTTTAAAAGCAGTCAGATAGCTAAACAAGAGACAATCAAAGAGTTAACTATCATTTGTATTTCCTTGAACCCCACTGCTTATTTATGCTCATTGGCCATCTGGATCTCTACCTCAGTGAATGACCTTTTCTTATTCAGCCTATTTTTCTCCTGGGTGTTTGCTTACCAACTGATTTTCTGTAGCTTTTTATCTAGTTAGCATATTTACTCCTTACCTCTCATTTATGCTTCAATTACTTTTTCCCAGATGATTTCATTGGCCAGATGAACGTTTTACATTTTTATGTAGGTCAAGTTTACCAATTTTTTTATTTTAGATATGGATTAAGAGAGAGAGATCTCTCTTTATATGGAGATATAAAGATACCTAATATGTAAAGGTATGTACACATATATATGCAAGCATTGGCTTTTGATCAGTGCTTAAAGAGAGCTCTCCAACTTTACGATAATAAAATATTTTACCTATATTTTTCTCCTCTGATTGATATTTTTTAAGAGAGGGAGGGGGTGTGAGGAGGTGCAGAGGGAGAGGGAGAGAGAATCTTAAGCCGCAGGCTCTGTTTCCAGCATGGAGCCCGGCGCTGGCTCCCTCTCACGACCCTGAGATCATGACCTGAACTGAAGTCAAGAGTCAGATGCTTGGGGCGCCCAGGCGGCTTAGTCGATTAAGCATCTGACTTAGGCTCGGGTTGTGATCTCAGGGTCCTGGGGCTGAGTCCGCTTCTCCCTCTACCTCTGCCCCCTCCCCTGCTTGTGCGCCCTCTCTTTATTTCTCAAATAAATAAATAAAATCTTAAAAAAAAAAAAAAAAGAGTCGGACGCTTAACAGACTGAGCCCCTAGGTGCCCCGATAGATTTTATATTTTATATTTGATCCATCAGTCATTTATTTCAGCATAAGATAAATAGCAGGGAATCTAATAATTTTCCCCCAGTGATGAACCAGTTGCCCCAAGGTCATTTCCTGGCTAACCTGTACCCTCTAGACTGATCTTAAATGGCATAATTTTTTCAGCTCCTAAACTCCCACCTGAACTTGCAGTCAGATCTGGACTCTGTGCTATTCTGTCTTCAGTCTGCTTATGTCTATGACAGCATGACACAATTTTGATCACCATAGACTTGATAAAGGGGTCTGTTTAGGGGGTGACCCTAAGACACCAGGATGAGTGAAAGAAGCTGGGCACAGAAGAAAACCTTCTGTAAGATTCCACTTCGGTGACATCCTAGAACAGCCGAAACGAATCTGTTGTGACAGAAAACTAATCAGTGGTTGCCTCCATCAGGCCCAGCATGGGGGAGTGGATTTCGGAGGTCAACCCTAAAGGGGTACGTGGGACCTTTTGTGGAGACGCATTATACTTTGGTGGGCTTGGTGGTGACAAGAGTGTATACATTTGTCCAAACATATCTAATTATAACTTAAGGTGCATTAATTATATTGTGTGTAAATTATACCTCACCTAAAAATATCTAATAAGGCAAGTCTCCTCATTTCATTCTTGTTTCCAAAAATCGCTTTTCTGTGCCATATGTAATTATTCTTCCAGACGAGTTTTAGAATACCTTTATAAAAATTTTTTTTTAATTTCATCAGACTCATGACAGGAATTGTGTTAAGTGTATTCATTAATTTGGGGTACAACTGATGTTTCTCTATTATCAAGACATTTCGTCAACAAAGAGGATGTATCTCCTTACTTATTCCAGCCTTCTGTGGTAAACTGTTATCATTTTGGTAAAAGTATGCCATATACATTTTTTATTAAGTTATTTTAGGGTGTATTTTTTATGTGCTTGCTATTGTTAGAGGGTTCTTTGAAAAATCATATTTCCCAACTCATTTCTGGCATATGAAAAGGCTCTCGATTTTGTTTATTTACCTTGTCTCTGGACATATCACATATGTTCTTATTGTTTTAATACTCTGTTAAGCTGATGTTACTTTTTAGGTGGATAATCATATTATTTGGACATTTCATGGTTTGTCTTTTATTTTTCAATTTACCCTCAAATTTCTGTTTCTTACCAAATTTGATCATCTGAAGCATCTAGAACTTTTGAATAGTTGCTATGATAGAGGGCATTTCTGTTTTGTTCTTGATTTAATGAGGTTGGCTCTGTTTTTCCTTGAGGTACAATGTTTACTATTGGTTTCTGATAAATACTTTCAACCATGCTAAGAAATCACATACCTGTCGTTAGAATTCTGAGTGTTTTGGTCAGAAATGGGTCTTAAATAATATCTAGTGTGTTTTCAGCATATACTTAAGTCACTGGCTTCACATTAGAATCACCTGGAGGGGCACCTGGAGGGACACCTGGGTGGCTCAGTCAGTTAAGCTTCTGCCTTCGGCTCAGGTCCTGATCCCAGGGTCCCAGGATGGAGCCAAGCATCAGGATCCCTGCTGGGCAGGGAATCTGCTTCTCCCTCTCCCTCTCCTTCTCCCTTTCCCTCCCCATGCTCGTGCTCTCTCTCTCAAATAAATAAATAAAATCTTTAAAAAAAAAAATCACCTAGAATTTTTAAAAATACTCTTGGCTGCGTGGCCCTCTCCCCTGGATTCTGATTTAATTGGTCCAGAGTGGAGGATAAGCCTCTGGGAACTGTAACATCTACCCAGGGAGTGAGAACAACAGAGCTGGCACTTTGCTTCTCAAACTTTAATGTGCACGCAAATCACCCAGCGATCTTGATAAAATTCGGGTTGTGACTCTAGAGGTCTGGGACTTGAGATTCTGCATTTCTTGTCTTGAAGATGGAATCCTTAAACTGCCATCATGGGCAGCATCCAAGAGTTTGTTGGAAGTAGATAGATCCAGCCCCAGACATACTGATGCAGAATCTGCAAATTTACAGGAGCCCCAGGTAATTTTTATATGTGTTAGAAAGTCTGAGAGGCACTGAAGATAATTATGTTTAAGGGTTTTTTTTAATTTTTATCCTATTCATGTAATAAATTACAAGTCCAAATTTCCCAAATATTTAACTACTCTTGCACTCTTATAATAAAGCTGGCTTGATGTGCTGATGAATCAGATTTGCTAATATTTTACTTAAGATATTCACAAGAGAGATTGACCCATATTCTCTTTTTGTGCTGATTTGTCAGGTTT